>NC_060119.1:1118465776-1118790463 GCF_021461395.2 Schistocerca americana
GATGTAAATTACTTAAAGGAATAAAATTAATGCTTATTAACTGTACTACAAAAACTTTAATAAGTGAAAAACATACAACCTTAGAGAAGAGCGAATGAAGGCTGTAGCAGAAGGACATCACCTGCAGCAGGTTGTGTGACTCGCATAGTAGTGGTGTTTTTTTAGAGACGCTATAGTCAGCCGATCACGCAGACCACACAAGAGGCAGGCATATTTGTACTCAAGGGAGGCATCAGGCATTCTAGGTTAATCGTATGTATTGAACTGTGCGTTTCTTGGAAACTGATTCTGTTAGTTGAAAATCTTGTCTGTATCTTTATTTTCCTGCAAAAAATTTCAAGCTTCTCTAGCACATCTAGATACCACCCATTCTTAACCTTCTGGTGTTTTTAAAATAATACGAGCACAGGTCAAAGTTTACACGATTTGCACGCAGATGGAGGTCAAGGCGAACTTTTATTGAGTAAAATTGCGATTTTGAATAGAAGTAAGTTTGCCTAATCAGGAAAAGGGTGGATCCCGCACGACGGGATGAACTACAGAACAGAAACAGATCTAATGGCAGACCTGGACGTTGAACAATCCTTGATCACAAGGTGTGTACTGGTAAACACCTCGTTTTAGGGAAACGAAACAGGTTTACTAACTTGGTAAAAATCAGCTCAGCAATAAGGTCAACGAAGATAAAAAAAGTAGAGAGAGATGCTTAAACCGTTCTTGATCTTCTTGCTACGTGAAACTGGAATAAGAATATGGACTTTTGAAGATCACTACCGCCCTGTCTCTCTTTCAGGTTATTCGCTGAACTGCTATCGTTAACAGGAAATTACCCTCGCAGGATAGCCATTAGGAAATGACAAAATCTTTGGACCAAATTTCCAGTTTTTATTAAAAATGAAACTTCTCCAGCTGTACTTAAGATTCCATATTTATTTGGCTACCAGTTTCGACGTTGCGTCATCGCAATCTTCAGGCCCGCACCCTTTGATGATATTAGTTGTGTGTGGCTGAGTACTAGAAGTCCGCGGTGAGGCCGATACGTGCTCCACATTGGATATCACCTGAGTAACAAACCATCGGGAACTCTTCAACATTTCTAAAGCTGCTCAAGTCGCTTGATGGTGATGCGGTTGTGAAATGGATACGGAAAGGAAGAACCATACCTAAACAAAGACCGGGCAGACTTCAAGTATTCACGCACAGGGATCGTCGAACATTGCGGAGGCTGGCTGTAAACAATCGTTTCAAATATCCGGGAGGAATAAGTCGTGAGTTCCAGAGTGCTACCACCAGTCCAGCTAGCACAGTCACTGAGGGTAGGGAGTTAAAAGTAAAGGGTTACAGTGGTCGAGCAGGTACTCATTAACCTCACATTTCTGTAGTGATTGCTAAGCAACTCTTTATTTGGTGTGAAGAGGGGCGCCACTGGACAGCGGATGACTGGAAACGACTGATTTGTAGTGACGATTCACGCTTTAACCTCTACCAATCCAATGGAAGGGTTCGAGTTTGCAAATGCCTGGAGAATGGTATCTGCCATCATGTGTAGTGCAAACAGTGAGCTACGGACTAGGTAATGTTAAAATATTGTTGAAATGGTTCTGAGCACTATGGGACTTAACGTCTGAGGTCATCAGTCCTCCAGGACTTAGAACTACTTAAACCTAACTAACCTAAGGACATTACACACATCCATGCCCGAGGCAGGATTCGAACCTGCGATCGTAGCGGTCGCTCGGTTCCAGACTATAGCGCCTAGAACCGCTCGGCCACTCCGGCTGGCTTAAGATATTCTGATGCTTTTCGTAGCTAGGGAGTGTTTTTCGTGATCGTGAGTGGTCTCCTTATTGCGCTAAATGTGGAAGGATACGAAGTTTTAAAGAGCTGAAATATAGCAACTACGAGAGGTGTTTGAAAAGTCCGTGCGAAAATAAAAACTACTTACACGTTTGGGATAAACTTTTTTATTTTTGGCATAGTCTCCTATTAGACTTACACACCTCGTCCAATGCTGTTCTAATTTGTTGATCCCTTCCGAATAATATGAATTGACCAAGTCTGCAAAATAGCTATTAGTTGTTGCAATCACCTCCTCGTTTGAATAAAATCTTTGTTCCGCCAGCCATTTCTTCAAATTGGGGAAGAGATAGCAGTCCGAGGGAGCCAAGTCTGGAGAATAGGGGGTGACGTGAAACGAGTTGGAATCCTATTTCCAATAATTTTGCGACTACAACTACTGACGTGTGTGCTGGTGCATTGTCGTGATGGGAAAGGCCTTTTTTGCGGTCCAATCGTCTGCGTTTTTCTTGCAGCTAGGTTTTCAGACGGTCCAATAACGATGAATAATTTGCACCTGTAATAGTTTTACCCTTTTCCAAATAGTCGATGAGGATTATTCCTTGTGAATCCCAAAAGACAGTCGCCATAACCTTTCCGGCCGAAGGAATGGTCTTCGCCTTTTTTGGTCCAGATTCTCCCTCCGTAATCCATTGTTTAGATTGTTGTTTGGTATCAGGAGTATAGTAATGTATCCACGTTTCATCCACAGTGATGAAACGACGCGTAAAGTCCTGCGGATTCTTCCTGAACAGCTGCAAACTATCTTTGCAACACTTCTCCAGATTCCGTTTTTGGTCAAGCGTGAGCAGTCGCGGAACCCATCTTGCAGATAGCTTTCTCATGTCCAAATGTTTATGCAAAATATTATGTACCTCTTCATTCAAGATGCCCACAGGACTAGCAATCTCATGCACCTTAACTCTTCTCTCATCCATCACCATATCATGGATTTTATCAATGATTTCTGCAGTCGTAACCTCCACAGGACCTCCAGAACATTTAGAATCACTTGTGTGCATGTGTCCACTCCGAAAATTTTGAAACCGCTTACAAACTGTTCTAATCAAAGGTGCAGAGTCACCGTAATGTTCATCAAGCTTCTCTTTAGTCTCCTGAGGCGTTTTGCCTTTCATAAAGTAATGTTTAATCACCACACGACATTCTTTTTCGTCCATTTTTTGGCAATCATTCGACTTCTTTGATTCACACGAATGCCACACACAAAGAAATTGACCAATATGGCTGAAACTTCGTGTGAGTTCTTTCCAAAGATGCTAGTATGGCACCTTAAAACTGCATCACTTGCTTTGCAAATAATAATGTGTTTATTTTCATGAGCCGTTAATTTCACAGCATTGTGTACCACGTACAGTAGAGGAACAGTTCAGAGAGGGTGATTGGTCATATCAGCGTGACGTTGCACCATGTCCTAAAATATGATCTGTAGCGGGGTTTGTGTACAGTATCATTCCTGAAATGGACTACTCTCCACAGAGTATCGATCTGAAACCAGTGGAATGCCTCAGGGATGAACTGGAACATCGGCTTTGCTCCTAACACGAGAGTCCAACACCTCTATTGTCAATGATTTCCGCTCTTAAGGAAGAATGGGCTGCCATTTCGCTACAGACATTAAGATATCTAAGATATCTCATTGAAAGTGTCCACAGCCGAGTTCGAACGTTCATAAAGGCGAATGTCGGACGCACTCTATATTGATGTCCATCGATGGGTGTTCACATATTTTTGATCAGATAGTGCAGAAGAGAGCCACTTGCATGAATATCAAAAGCTCAAATGGAAACCCAGTTCTAAGCAAAGAAGGGAAAGCAAAAAGGTGGAAGGAGTATAAAGAAGGTCTATACAAGGGCGATGTTCTTGAGGACAATATTATGGAAATGGAAGAGGATGTAGATTAGAGATGGAATGGTGGATACGATACTGCGTGAAGAGTTTGACAGAGCGCTGAAAGACCTGAGTCGAAACAAGGCCCCGGGAGTAGACAACATTCCATTAGAACTATTGACGGCCTTGGGCGAGCCAGTCCTGACAAACTCTCCCATTTTGTGAGCAAGATGTATGAGACAGACGAAATACCCTCAGACTTCAAGAAAAATATAATAATTCCAATCCTGAAGAAAGCAGGTGTTGACAGATGTGAAAATTACCGAACTATCAGTTTAATAACTCACAGCTGCAAAATACTAATGCGAATTCTTTATAGACAAATGGAAAAACTAGTAGAAGCCGACCTCGGGGAAGATCAGTTTGGATTCCGTAGAAATGTTGGAACACTTGAGGCAATACTGACCTTACGACTTATCTTAGAAGAAATATTAAGGAAAGACAAACCTACGTTTCTAGCATTTGTAGACTTAGAGAAAGCTTTTGACAATGTTGACTGGAATACTCTCTTTCAAATTCTAAATGTGGCAGGGGTAAAATACAGGTAGCGAAAAGCTATTTACAGTTTGTACAGAAACCAGATGGCAGTTATAAGAGTCGAGGGGCATGAAAGGGAAGCAGTCGTTGGGAAGGGAGTGGGACAGTGTTGTAGCCTCTCCCTGATGTTATTCAATCTGTATATTGAGCAAGCAGTAAAGGAAATAAAAGAAAAATTCGGAGTAGGAATTAAAATCCATGGAGAAGAAGTAAAAACTTTGAGGTTCGCCGATGACATTGTAGTTCTGTCAGAGACAGCAAAGGACTTGGAAGAGCAGTTGAATGGAATGGACAGTGTCTTGAAAGGAGGATATAAGATCAACATCAACAAAAGCAAAACGAGGATAATGGAATGTAGTCGAATTAAGTCGCGTGATGCTGAGGGAATTAGATTAGGAAATGAGAGGCTTAAAGTAGTAAACGAGTGTTGCTATTTGGGGAGCAAAATAACTGATGATGATCGAAGTAGAGAGGATACAAAATGTAGACTGGCAATGACAAGGAAAACGTTTCTGAAGAAGAGAAATTTGTTAACAGCGAGTATAGATTTAAGTGTTAGGAAGTCGTTTCTGAAAGTATTTGTATGGAGTGTAGCCGTGTATGGAAGTGAAACATGGACGATAAATAGTCTGGACAAGAAGGGAATAGAAGCTTTCGAAATGTGGTGCTACAGAAGAGTGGTGAAGCTTAGATGGGTAGGCCACATAACTAATGAAGAGGTATTGAATAGAATTGGGGAGAAGAGGAGTTTCTGGCACAACTTGACAAGAAAAAGGGACCGGTTGGTAGGACATGTTCTGAGGCATCAAGGGATCACAAATTTAGCATTGTAGGGCAGCGTGGAGGGTGGAAATCGTAGAGGGAGACCAAGAGATAATACACAAAGCAGATTCAGAAGGATGTAGGTTGCAGTAGGTACTGGGAGATGAAGAAGCTTGCACAGGATAGAGAAGCATGGAGAGCTGCATCAAACCAGTCTCAGGACTGAAGACAACCACAACAACAGTGCAGGTTTCACCACCCGAGAAGCGACTCGTGTACCTCGACCTTCCCGTGACGATTGGTCACTGGGCGTGTACCATCAGGTGAGGTCAGCCGCTGGGATAGCAGGGTGGATTGAGTCAGCCTTACGAGCTCAGCCAGGGCTCTCGGCTCAGCTCAGCGGTTGGCGAAACAATGGCGGCGGCGCCTGGCCGCTATCGACGCCGGCAGCGTCAGGGCCGGCTGCCGTGACGTCACGGCTTTTACGACCGCCGCAGGCCGCGGTTGGCGCCGGATGACCGGGAGCACTGGCGAGGCGAACAGGTGGCAGGACTACCGTACGGGGACGCCGCCCGCCGCGGACCAGGTTCAAGTGCCACGGCTGTTAGTAAGTTTAAAGATATTAACTACCTCTAGATCTACATATACATCGTTCAGACCACAGTACATTCCATGGCGGAGGGTACCTCGTATTGCCGATTATCTGTCCTTTTACACTCGCGTATTAAGCGAGGGAGATCGTTCAGGGATATTTTCTGAGTGTTTTGGTGTTACGGAACCGTGGTCGCGGGTGCATCTTTAAGGAGGTTTTGCATTTTGATTCCTTAATCCCACTTATCTCTGTGTCTGTCTCGCAGTGCAAATACTGGGTGTCCCACATAACAGGCACGCTTCACGTATCGGTTAATCGTCTCTAGTAGAATTAGTTGTATAGTGGCAACACTGTTTCGAAATCGCCGTGGCCACCACATCCAACATCCCATATTGAGAGATAACTACATGTTTTTTAGTGTTACTATTATCTATGCGTTTTTCATTAGTTGATTGTTACTTCAATCGCGGGCGTAACGGTTTTGTGTGGAACGCACAGTACTGCAGATGTCGATGGCATGAGTTGTGTGTCTTGTTTGTAAACAAACGTGTTCCTTTCTGATGCTTGTTCTTTGACAACGGTAATGCCCACTTCACTTTCCGCCCCCCCCCCCCCAAAAAAAAGGCCCTAAGCACTATGGGACTTAACATCTGAAGTCATCAGTCCCCTAGACTTAGAACTGCTTAAACCTAACTAACCTAAGGACATCACACACAGCCATCCCGAAGCAGGATTCGAACCTGCGACCGTAGCAGCAGCGCAGTTCCGGACTAAAGCGCCTAGAACCGCTTGTCGACAGCGGCCGGCTCCGCCGTCAAGTTTGCGGTCATTATTGCTACGTTTGTCTAGCTTTTGGTTTCTTCCACCAGGGTCAGTTGTACGTTAACATTGATACACGGCTTTATGAATGAAGATTTGGCGAGTATGCAGCTCATTTATGGATTCACTTAATGCACTGGAAGAGCGGGACGACGACGCTATGCTGGCCTGTTCCCCCCCGCATCAGGCAGCACATCACAGTACTTCTGTTTCTGGGGCTCGTTGCATTTGTCTCTTGTGTTGTACATTTTCGTTGATGCATATTGTGGCTTTCTCACTGTTATGAAGTTGTTTTAAGAGAAACAAAGGTATCTGGGATCACAGACCGAACAAACAGTAATACTTTACTAGTATGTAATGACCTACCGGATAGCACTATCCCATTATATCAAACTGTTCAGAGAACATGTACCAACAACTTCCAGACATACGTCAGTAGCCGGCCGTTGTGGCCGAGCGGTTGTAGGCGCTTCAGTCCGGAACCGCGCTGCTGCTATGGACGCAGGTTTGAATCCTGCCTCGGACATGGATGTGTGTGATGTCCTTAGGTTAGTTAGGTTTAAGTAGTTCTAAGTTCTATGGGACTGATGACCTCAGATGTTAAGTCCCACAGTGCCCAGAGCATTTGAACCATTTGTTTACGTCAGTAAATTTCGGATTAACGCTGTTCGTGCGTCAATACGTGCACTGATCTCTCTTATGTTATTTTATAGGCCCCTGCGTGACTGTACTATAGTGGTAGCTTAATGGTCCCATATTCTTTTTCGAATGCATGCTGTCTAAATTGTAGAGTTTCACGAAAAATACGCAGTCTTTTTTCCAAGTATTCCCACTTGGGTTCCCGAGGACTTACATCGTCATGCGGACTAAGAAACACGTAGAGGTGGGCTAAAGAGCGGTGCGGCAGCTGTCATTGTACGGAAGCTGGGCAAGAGCAGGAATAATTAGCGAACAAGTTAACAAGAAAAAAGAAGATTTAATTAACTTTTATTTCTCCAAGTGCACAAAGACTCCTTACAAATCTCAGTGTCAACAAGGATGAGACTCTCTGAATTGTAGCACGAATGGTGGTGTAGGAATCACGACTAGGCAGCGTCTGCATGCCGTCGTGTATTGAAGAGGCTCCAATTGGGTTGTTTGGGGGAAGAGACCAAACAGCGAGGTCATCGGTCTCGTCGGATTAGGAAAGGAAGGGGAAGGAAGTCGGCCGTGCCCTCTCAAAGGAAGCATCCCAGCATTTGCCTAAAGTGATTTAGGGAAATCACGGAAAACCTAAATCAGGATGGTCGGACGCAGGATTGAACCGTCGTCCTCCGGAATGCGAGTCCAGTGTGCTACCACTGCGCCCCCTCGCTCGGCAAGAGGCTCCAAGTGTGAGTGGGCTGAATGGTTGCCGCCGGCCGTTCCATTTGTATATCGCGGCAGCCGAAGGTGCTTATTGTTCGGAGCTGCTGGATGCGTGGCTCAGCGGTTCTGCAACATTGGGTCCGCCAGATCCCATGGGACCGCTATCGGCGTCTAACAAACTTGCAATTCCGTTGCCAACTTCACGATGCTCATGGAGTGGTATCGTTGTGTAATATCACAGCTTCTTACCATATCCCTTAAATACATATACAAAGTCATGTATTGCATATGTTTTACCACTTGTATCGTAATCATGTGCTGTCTGGTTCTTTCTCTTTGTTACAGACAATATCTTACATTTATTAATATTTCATGCACTAGATATGGAAGTCGTAATAATATGCACATGAACCGTTCCTGAACAACATATTTGTTTACTTACTTTTGAATACATCATGGGAGTGACAGTGATCAATGTGTTACAAATATTTACTAATAAAAACAGTCTTGATCACAGTTTATTTATCACGGTGACCGGTTTCGACCACTACTGTGGTCATCTTCAGGCCAATGAGTAGGAACCTACTTGTGCTGGAGAATCACTACGCAAGATGAATCAGATGAATCTTTTTTAAAAATAACCTGTAAATTATTACAGTGAAAAGCAGTCCACATCGCAGTAAGTTTTTATTTTTAATTCTGGTTACCGGTTTCGGTCTACACGACCGTCCTGAGATCTGCGCTCGAGATGACGTGAGGATCCCGTGTGTAACAGGTACCAGTCGATCCTACACCGCGGCTCCGTGCACTGCCGTCATCTGGAGCATTTGTAATCAAAATTAAAAATAAAAGAAATTGCGATCTGTACTGTTTTTTATTAAACAGTTAAGTAAGATCGGTGTTGCCCCATGAAGGTGTACAAAATTATTTACTCCATTTTTTTAGCGTACAACATTGTAATTTCTCCACAACAAACGCGGACACAGCGCGGCGACGTGCGCGCACGCACGCACGCACGCACGCACGCACACACACACACACACACACACACACACACACACACACACACACACACACACACATCCACACACACAGTGCAGGCTGGGTCAAGGCCGCAAGCCGTGCTGGTCCGCTAATAAGAAACGCCGTAGGGTCCCGGCCGCCGTTCCTCGGTGCGGGGCCCGCTTTCACAAGAAACACGAGTTCCTTAATTAAGAGGTGGCCGCCCGCTGCTAATGAGGCCTCGTCGGATTCATTAACCTAACACAATAAAGCTGTTTATGGCGCGACCGGCCCGGCACAGCCCAGCCCAGACCCCAGCCGCGTCGATGCGGCGCAGCGTCTCGCGATGTCTCGACAGCAGTAATGCAACGGAACATAACTGCCGGCACCCGGTGGCCCTACAGCACAGCACGCCGGGCTACACACCAACGTCCACAGGCCACCTTAAAATAAGTGGCGGAGTGTACTTGCGAGACCACTAGCATCTACGACACCCTGCAGAACGACTGTCGGAAAGGGTTCAGCCGGCCGCTGTGGCCGAGCGGTTCTAGGCGCTTCAGTCCGGAGCCGCGCCGCAGCTACGGTCGTAGGTCGAATCCTGCCTCGGGCAGGACTGTGTGTAATGTCCTTAGGCTAGGTCGGTTTAAGTACACTACTGGCCATTAAAATTGCTACACCACGAAGATGACGCGCTACAGACGCGAAATTTAACCGACAGGAAGAAGATGCTGTGATAACCAAATGATTAGCTTTTCAGAGCATTCACACAAGGTTGGCGCCGGTGGTGACACCTACAACGTTCTGACATGAGGAAAGTGTCCAACCGATTTCTCATACACAAACAGCAGTTGACCGGCGTTGCCTGGTGAAACGTTGTTGTGATGCCTCGTGTAAGGAGGAAAAATCCGTACCATCACGTTTCCGACTTTGATAAAGGTCGGATTGTAGCCTATCGCTATTGCGGTTTATCGTATCGCGACATTGCTGCTCGCGTTGGTCGAGATCCAAAGACTGTTAGCAGAATATGGAATCGGTGGGTTCAGGGAGGTAATACGGAACGCCGTGCTGGATCCCGACGGCCTCGTGTCACTAGCAGTTGAGATGAAAGGCATCTTATCCGCATGGCTCTGAGGGATCGTGCAGCCACGTCTTGATCCCCGAGTCAACAGAGGGGGACGATTGTAGGACAACAACCATATGCACGAACAGTTCGACGACGTTTGCTGCAGCGTGGACTATCAGCTCGGAGACCATGGCTGAGGTTACCCTTGACGCTGCATCACAGACGGGAGCGCCTGCGATGGTGTACTCAACGACGAACCTGGGTGCACGAATGGCATTTTTTTCGGATAAATTCAGGTTCTGTTCACAGCATTATGGTGGTCGCATCCGTGTTTGGCGACATCGCGGTGAACGCACATTGGCGATTAAGAATACACGCTTCCATACTGGCGTATCACCTGGCGTGATGGTATGGGGTGCCATTGGTTACACGTCTCGGTCACCTCTTGTTCGCATTGACGGCACTTGGAACGTTGGACGTTACATTTCAGATGTGTTACGGCCCGTGGCTCTACCCTTCATTCCGTCCCTGCAGCCGGCCGCGGTGATCTAGCGGTTCTGGCGCTGCAGTCCGGAACCGCAGGACTGCTACGGTCGCAGGTTCGAATCCTGCCTCGGGCATGGGTGTGTGTGATGTCTTTAGGTTAGTTAGGTTTAAGTAGTTCTAAGTTCTAGGGGACTTATGACCTAAGTAGTTGAGTCCCATAGTGCTCAGAGCCATTTTTGAACCGTCCCTGCGAAACCCTACATTTCTGCAGGATAATGCAAGACGGCATGTTGCGGGTCCTGTACGGGCCTTTCTGGATACAGAAAATGTTCGACTGCTGCCCTGGCCAGCACATTCTCCAGATCTCTCACCAATTGAAAACGTCTGGTCAATGGTGGCCGAGCAACTGGCTCGTCACAATACGCCAGTCACTACTCTTGATGATCTGTGGTATCGTGTTGAAGCTGCATGGGCAGCTGTACCAGTACACGCCATCCAAGCTTTGTTTGACTCAATGCCCAGGCGTATCAAGGCCGTTATTACGGCCAGAGGTGGTTGTTCTGGGTACTAATTTCTCAGGATCTATGCACCCAAAATGCGTGAAAATGTAATCACATGTCAGTTCTACTATAGTATATTTGTCCAATGAATACCCGTTTATCATCTGCATTTCTTCTTGGTGTTGCAATTTTAATGGCCAATAGTGTACATCAACGGGGACAGTCGGAAATATGTGCTCCGAACGGGAGTCGAACCCGGGATCTGCTGCTTACATGGCAGACGCTCTATCCATCTGAGCCACAGAGGTCACAGAGGATAGTGCGACTGGAGGGATTTATCCCTTGCACGCTCCCCGTGAGACCCACATTCCCAACTTAACGTCCACACACTACATTCGTAGTGCCCCTGCCCATTACACTCATTACTCGCGGCAGACAATCTTACTGAGTCACGTAAGAGTTCGGGTAATGCGTGTGCATCCAGCACAGGAGGAAGGCGGTCAATGGCCGGTTAGCCTAAACTATATGAAGATTTGCAATCTCTCAACGCTGTAATCACGCGTAAGGTAACTACCTCTATCAGAAGACACCAGTAATGCTGTGCAGTGGATAGCGTTTTGGGTTAGCGCGCAGAAAGTCGAGGGCTCGATTCGGGGTCGAAGCTTATTTGTTTTTATTTGTTAAAAGTAGTGTGCATGGTGCGGTATCTGGCGTCTTAATCGTCACACAGCGATTACAGTGGGTCTTCCGCAAAACATTTGCAGTTACGTATACGAACATACAAATGGAAGAACTATCTTTTCTTAAAGAAAAATTTTGCACGTTGAAACGAGAATTTTTTCCCACTACAGCATCTACTAGATTTCAAACTTTTTTTGTGTGTACCCTCCCCCAATGGTCCCATCGAAATTATTTGCAAAGCACGTCGCTAGCCCTACTGGTGACGTAAGGCCCTAACGAAATGTAAGGGACCTGAACGTGGCAAGAATAATAGGTGGTACTAATCGATGGGACCATTGGGGGAGGGTACAAACAAAAAAAGTTTGGAAGCTAGTAGATGCAATGGTGGGAAACAATTCGCGTCCACGACGTGCAAAAGGTGTCTTTAAAAGCTGCCCAATGAAAACGATTCGTACTTCCATTTCTGTGTTCATAGTAAGTAATTGAAAATGTTTTGTAGGAGACCCACTGTAACCACTGTGTGACGATTAAGACGCCAGATACCGTACCATGCAGACTACTTTTAGCAAATAAAAACAAATATGCCTCAACCCAGAGTCGCACCTCGTGCTCTTGCATGCTTAACCAAAAGGTTAATGTTACCCGTTGCACCAACTGCACAGCACTGCTGCTGTATTCTGATAGTTAGTTACCGTGCATATGATTACAGTGTTACCAGATTGCAAATCTTTGAACGTCCATTTACTGCCCGAAATATGCACAGGACGAAATTTTGTGAGAAACATTTCGTATTGCTCGTATGTAAGGTATCGCGATACCAAGTCCCGAGTGCGCGAATTTTTGTTCATCTCGTGTGTGTGTGTGTGTGTGTGTGTGTGTGTGTGTGCGCGCGCGCGCAGGGTCCCAAATCGGTGGGCAGTACTCGAGAATCGCTAGAAGAAACGAATTTTTTCTAAGTCACTTCATTCGTGGATGAATTAAAATTGCTTAAGATTCTTCCTAGAGAATCCCAGCCGGACTGGTTTTTGTAGTTATTCTACTTCAGATTCCTCAAGACGGTTACTCTTACAAGGGGACCGCCCCTATTCGTAACCAGCTATTTCCTCCAGATATTTATGATACATCCAGGATTTGGCCAGAAATGAAAGTGGCGAAGTGGGAACTCCAGACCGCCAAGACTTTAGGAAAAAAATAGCATTTTGGGGGCGATTCGGGTGAGGCATGACCCATTTATGTTAGCGTAGAATAATATACAAAAGAATGGAGCAGAAAACTCAGTATCTGTTAGATGACGGTTAGTTTGGCCCAAGGGAAGCTAAAGTCACAACAGAGGCTGTCGTGACGCTGCTCGCGATAATGGAAGCAAGATGGAAGAAAAAGCAAAACACGTTCATAGCATTTGTCGACCTTGAAAAAAAAAAAAACCACACGTAGAACACCAATATATAAAAGAGCCAAGAGGGAAAACTAAGATTGGAAGACCTAGAACTAAGAGCTCGTATTAAAAAAGTGTGTAAGACAGGGATGTAGTTTTTCACCTCTAGTATCCTTCATCGAAGAGCCAATGACGGAAATAAAAGAAAGGTTCAAGAGCGGCATTAAAATTCAGGTTGAAGGGTATCAATGATAAGATTCGCCGATTACATTGCTATTCTCTGTCAGAGTGAAGAAGGATCTGTTGGTTGGAGTGAACAGTCTAATGAGTTACAGAATATGGATTGAGAGTAAATCGAAGAAAGACGAAAGTAAAGGAAAAATAGCAGAAATGGGAATAGCGGGAAACCTAACACCAAAATTGGTGATCACTAAGTAGACAAAGTTAACGAATTCTACTACCTTGGAAGGAAAATAATATATGGAGGACGAAGCAAAGACGACATAAAAAGCAGACTAGCTCAAGCAATAAGGGCATTCCTAGCCGTGACAAATTTACTGGAATCAAAAATAGGCCTTGAACGGGGAAAGGTATTTCTGAGAATGTACGTTTGGAGCACAGAAGTGTATGGTAGTGAATCATGGACAGTGGGACAACAGAAACAGAAGAGAATCGAAGCGTTTGAGATGTGGTACTACGGAAGAATGTTGAAAATTAGGTGGAGTGGTAATGTAAGGAACGAGGGGGTTTTCCGCAAAATCGGAAAAGAAAGTAACCGTTCTTCTGGTGAAGTGCCGGTGTGTCACCGTAAGCTCCGTATAGACAGGGTGGTCGGAAATTCCCGTAACAGACTTCTAGGACTTGTAGGGGGGAGTCAGTACATCGTATTTTGAATAGGAACCCATGTCCGGAAACGTCATCCAACGAGACTACAGAGCGTCAAAGTTATAGGCGCGGCCGTCTGTAAATGTACGTATACACGGGGTGATTCCGTGATGATGTTACAGACTTTCTAGGATCATGGAGAACGATAAATGTATTAATTTGAAGCAAGGATCCCTGTACCGGAAACGAACGAGTCGGAAGTTATAAACGAAAACGGTTCTGATACCTCTGATAGTTGAATACATGTAACGGTTCTTGTGTTGCGAAGAGTGTAGGGCTAGTAACTTTCAGTGGTGGTAGTGTGGGCAAAAACGAGAAAAAATGTCCAATAAACGTGGCCTCTAAATTGCGTACCTGAGGAGCTATGACCATTCGTTCATCTTCGCTAATGTGAAACACATCTCCTCTGCAGAGCATGTGTTCACAGCTGTTAAGGTACGCACTTTAGAGCCCACGTTTACTGGACATTTTTTTTTCGTTTTTGTCCACACTACTCCCACTGAAAGTTACCAGCCCTACACTCTTCGCAACACAAGAACCGGTACATGTATTCAACTGTCAGAGGTATCAGAACGGTTTCGTTTATGACTTTCGACTCTTCGTTTCCGGTTCAGGGATCCTTACTTCGAATTAATACATTTATCGTTCTCCATCATCCTAGAAAGACTGTAACATCATCACTGGGTGCTAGCAGTCTGGGTCAGAATCTGCGTGTATATCATGCGGAAAGATGACTACTGCTTGGAAGCGTCGTTACTGTTGACTGCAACGTATGATTTTAAGGCAAATTTAACAGTGGGGCAAAGTATGAGTTATTTTAAAAAAGTGCGCTCTAATATCTGCTGAATCGAAGAAATAAAGCGAATAGCGTGTTTGAGGAGGATGTATATATATTTTAGGACGTAACAATTTTTATTGGCTAAAGAGATGCAGCTGGCTATAAGAGAGGAATTTTCATTTCGCTTGTCGGAACTTAAGTTTCTGGAGCGTTCTTTATTGACTGTCATATTTTGAAGTTTGCTTGAGTTTACACACTGAGGTGATAAAAGTGATGGGATAGCGAAGTGCACAGATACAGATGACGATAGCATCGAGTACACAAAGTATAAAAGGGCAGTGCAGAGGCGGAATTACATTTGTACTCGGGTGATTCATGTGAAAAAGTTGCCTACATGATTCATGACTATAGCCGCACGACAGAATTAACAGACTTTGAACGCAGATTGGTAATTAGAGATAGACACATCGGAAATCGTTATGGAATTTAATATTCCGAGATCCACAGTGTCGAGAATACCAAATTTCAGGCATCATCTCTCACCACGGAGAACGCAGTGGCCGAGAGCCTTCACTTGACGACCAAGAGCAGCGGCGTTTGCATGAAGTGTCAGTGCTAACAGACAAGCAACACTGCGTGAAATAACTACAGAAATCAACGTAGGACGTACGGCGAACGTATCCGTTAGGACGGTACAGTGAGATTTGGTGTTAGAGGGCCTAAGGCAGCAGACGACCGATGCGAGTGCATCTGCTAACAGCACGACATTGCCTGCAGCACCTCTCTTGGGCTCGTTACCATATTGGGTGGTCCCTAGACGGCTGTAAAATCGTTGCCTGGTCAACTGAGTCTCAGTTTCAGTTGGTAAGAGTTGATGGCTAGGTAGGAGTGTGAAGCTGACCTCAGGAAGCTGTAGACCCAGGTTGTCAATAAAGCACTGTGCAGGCTGGTGGTGGCTCCATAGTGATGTGGGCTGTGTCTCAATGGTTCAGCTGAGCCAGCAGAAAACATCTGCAGCCATTGACTTCGTTTGCAAACAACGGTGGAATTTTTCGTGGGTGGCAATACGCCGTGTCCTGGGGCACAGTTGTTCACGATTAGTTTAGAGAACATTGTGGACACTTCGAGCTAATAATTTGGCCACCCAGATCGCCCGATATGAATCCCAGCGAACATTCATGGGGCATAATCAAGAGGCCAGTTCTTGCACAAAATCCTGCACCGGCAACACTTTCGTAATTATGGTCGACTATAGAGACAACATGGCTTATTATTTCTGCAGCGGACTTCCAGCGACTTAATGAGTCTATGCCACATAGAGCTGTCGCACTATGCCGAGTACAGAAATGGAGCCAGTCCAAACATACAGGGCTCTCTCTATCAATTTAAAACAAATTTCATTTCAAAAATGAATACAAACTGGTTTCAGTCGAGCACTTTTCTGCCAGACCGCTGTTCTCCACGAGAAATGACCTCAAAAATTACCTATAAATTGCAGTGACATGGTTAATAACACACGATAATTACACACTCACACACACACACACACACACACACACACATACTAAACGATTACAGCCTAAATCCAACTTTCAACATGATTTCCACAAACGATTTGTAAACGTCTACATCCATTGTTGTAAAAAGTGTTAACACATGCAAAAGAAGTTCTTGATTCATGTGGACCAGCTCCAAGTAGATTCTTTTCTACATCCAAAGCAGCCAAGATATATGTGTCTGACGTCTTGACACACTGCACAGTCATAGGGTGGTAATGTTCTCATATTGATCGTATAGAATTGTCGGTAGCAGCCACGGTTGAATTTCAGTCCGGAAATGCCTCTTGTTACCTACGTCATTTGTTACATTCCATATTGCCTATATAGCGGATACACGTGCATGAGTTGTTTACACAGCTGACTTGGCAAGGTAGCAGCAGTGTTTACGCAGCAGTGCCTGGCGGGTAGACTTGCCCGCCACGCGCGGACCCCCGTGCTCTTTTTGCCGGCTGTGACGGATTGCCTTGCCTCGAGCCAGGCTGTTAGCAGTCGGGATTGCCCTAATTAGCCAAATAATTAGCGCGCTGTCGCGTTAAACGCGGTCTGCGGCCAGAAACACACGTCGCACCCCGCTGCCAGGGTTCTGCAGCGCTGCCGCGACCGCGCTTTCACTCGTAAAGCTATTATTTAGTCTCAGATTACCGTGCACAATGAAAGGGAAGAAAAAAGCAATTGGTCAGCTGCGTTCAGGTCTAATGGGGCAAGGGCGTGTCGCTTCACTTTGAGGCGCACGTACCAGAAGGCTATGCTATGCGTCTCTGCTATGCGACTGGATTCCTGTCAGAAATGTTGCAGTACTTCGGAATTGATGGGAACTTATCTAGTGAAACTGAAATTGTATCTAGAGTTCTGTGAGGAAGCGTGACAGGCCTTTTGCTGTTGTTGATCCATACAAATGATTTAGGGGGCAATCTGAGCAGCCTTCTTGGCTTCCTTGGAGGTTACATCGTGGTTTACCATCGACAGCCTTGTTAAAGTAGTTCATGTTCGACGACGAGAGGGCTACGCTCTTCCCGGCAGCAATACACCAATGGGCGCTATACTGGCGTTGTCGGCTCTCGCTCTGCAAAGCACTGTCCCCGACAATTCTCAAGTAGAAATCTTTATCGTACGCGAAACTTTTGACTATTTCTAGAATAACCAAAACAACAACAACACTAATAATAATAATAATAATAATAATAATACCTGGCCTTATTCCAAATATTATATAGCAAATGTCATGCAATGCGATACGAAACTTCGCAAAGATCCCTTTCCGAGTGAGGTGTTTTCATAATCAACGGAGACACACTCATTTTTGTAAGTTCAATGGTTTTTGAGGTATGACATGATAAGTTCGAAATTGTTTACTGGAAGGAAAAATTTCATCTCTCTCCAGACATTTAGTATAAACTCGGCCCTATTTAAAATAAATGATAGGTTTTTGGCATGCTTAGATATATTAGCATGGGAGAGCTGCATCAAACCAGTCTCAGGACTGAAGACCACAACAACAACAACATAGATATATTACAGAGACCTATGCTATACGTCAGTTTCAGAAATCTTCCTTGATTTCTGCAGGAGATGGAGACTTCAAAGCGGTTTTCTATCCCTGTGCGCAGTGGTTAGCACACTGGACTCGCATTCGGGAGGACGACGGTTCAATCCCGTCTCCGGCCATCCTGATTTAGGTTTTCCGTGATTTCCCTAAATCGTTTCAGGCGGATGCCGAGATGGTTCCTTTGAAAGGGCACGGCCGATTTCCTTCCCAATCCTTCTCTAACCCGAGCTTGCGCTCCGTCTCTAATGACCTCGTTGTCGACGGGACGTTAAACACTAACCACCACCACCTATCCCTGTGGAGAGCGGTGCGCTATGGTGACTGGCTGCAGACAGTAATTGCCCAGATACCGTCGTAAATTCGCAGATTAAAAGTCAGGTGTCTACTAATTTAACCAGCATTAAAATGAAGAAAATAGAAAATAAAACGAATTGAGGAATGATTCAGACATATCCAACTAGTGCGAAAAGCGGCAAACGAGGAGAGGTCGTCCACAAGAACATTAAGTAAATTTCGTACACGACACAAATGTAAAGCTTATCGATTCAACTAAATGTTTTGGAATTACTTTGAAGAATGATCAAATAGAAACTGTTATTAAAATGTTCAAATGTGTTTGATTTACTAAGGAACCAAACTACTTAGGTCATCGGTCCCTACACTTACACACTAATTAAACTAACTTAAACTAATTTATGCTAAGAACAAAACACACACACACACACACACACGCCCGAGGGAGGACTCGAACCTCCGGCGGGAGGGGCCGTGCACTGCGTGACACGATGCCGCAAACCGAGCGACCACTCCGCGCGGCAAAAAAAAAAAAAAAAAAAAAAAAAAAACCCTTATTAGGAAAGCGAATTGAATAGTGCATTTTATTGGCAGAACACTCAGAAGGAGCAAGAAATCCACTGATGAAACTGCTTATATTACGCTTGTCCGTTCACCCTTCAACACTGTTGCGTTGTATCGTAACCTTACGAGGTAGGATTGGCAGAAGGCGTAACAGAGTTAGAAGAAGGGTGGCTCATATTGTGTTATTACGGAAAAAGGGGGGGGGGGGCTAGCGAGTGTCAAGAATATTGTTATGTACTGGGGTTCAGTACATAGGGGTAAAACAGCAATTAAGTGGACTGTAAATGTTATTCGTTTATTCAGGAACAGTTACAGAAAGAGAGAATATTACCGGTTACTGTACAGGTCTGATGTAAGCCACATCAAGAACTAACACTATCCAAGTAACTTTGTGGGCAAGCTCGTGCTGAAGAAATAGCTAGCGCAATGATGCTAGCACGAAGCCTATGTCTGCAAGCCTGTGTCGGCTACGATAAGATCCGTATGGGATGAATGGTGTCGGTACTGGTTGGGTATTCTCATCAGGCCAAGAGACAGTGTTACACAGTATTAACCAGCTGTCTCTCGGAAATGGCTAATATTATCGAGATTCTTATGAAATATTCGGGAAATGGCTAATAGATTAACACCAACACGACTATTTCGTCTCATTTTTTTTATTTTCCAGAGTAGCGGATTATCTCACGTACGACCTTTCAGAAATGATAGGTCAACATACAGCGAAATTCTTATTTTATTCTTTCCTCAGAAGAACTTTCATCTTTCACGAATGACACGTGTCAGATTCTGGACGTTCACAACGATGTTGCACGCAAATTATATTTTTGCACACAAATTATATTTATATCTTAATTTACAACAGGTGTTCAGTCTACTCCGAGCCTCACAGTACCTTTGCATCAACTGTAGTGCTGTCTGTTCGAGCATGACGGGATCGTGTTTCGTGTAGCGAAACACATCATTCATTAGGACAATATGTTCAGCTCTGTTGGCTGATGGAGTAATACACACCGCGCCCTTGACATGCCAGTCACGGGCAGTTAAATCAATTGAATGCGCTGGTCACGCAACAGGTCGTACTCGACGTGTGCTGCCCAAAGTCAACAGTTGGCTGTGCTCACGGGGGAAATAGTACGTCACTTTCTTGTAGCACACAGCCACGTCGATAAAATAGAATAATTCCTGCTCCGCGTTGGATTCAGAGCATCGCAGCTGCTACAGCACGCCGAGGGCTTTGAATCAGAGATGTACACTGGACTCGCATCCGGAAGGACGCCGGTTCAAATCTTCGTCCTGCATTAGAGTTGTAAGTTTTCTGTGATTTCGCTAACTTAATACCACATCAAAGTAAAACATGTCTCTGGTCTGTAAGTGTATGCTTGCTACACTAGGGACGGCGCTCGGGTAATTTAAACCTCTGCTTTTGCGTCTACTTTCTGCTCCCTAGTCACTGACTTTACCTCTAAGAGGAAGACGAAAATTAACGTCATTATATCTTCAGACATTAGCCTAGCAAGACACCAATATATGTTTCGCGCAACTAAGTAATCATTGTGTGCACGTAGACTAAAAGCAATAAAAAAATCTTATTCTGGTGAACGTTAAGAAAAGCACTGCTGATCAGGTTAAATAAATAAATATTACTCTATTAGCCTAGCCTAATAGAGATTTACGTCGCAGTGTAGAATTTTTTGTTGGTTTAGATGAAGACGACAAGCAGAGGCATAAAAACCTCATTCTAATAAACCGTATCTTTGTATATAAATTGTAATAATTGATGCTAGACTTTCAGTAACTTTCATTTCTGCAATGTTAAGATTTATTTTGCGTTTTATTGTGTTAAAAAAGTTGTTGCATTTAATCATGTATTCACGCAGTAGTTTTATATAGTAAGAATTCGAAACTGATGAAATCTTTCCGGCTTATCTAGCGTGTGGTGGTGTCGTATTGTCAAAATATATCACTGAAAAAGCCTACATTGCCGTAGTATTAGAGAACACAGTGGCCGTCTTATAAATGGTTTATTTTTTCTATTTTTCGCTATCAGATTAGGCAAATGGTATCTTGTCCGGTTACGACTCGTTAGTAACTAATCATCACGCGATTTGTTTAAAATAAAGAAAAATACACTATGGAACAAACAAGGAAAGTGTTTACGTTCGAACGAACATATCTGTATGAAATTTGGGTTACAGGACCATCCCGTACCTCTCAATCAGCTGGTGAGTGTCGTTTCTCTCCAAGGCTCTGCAAAAATATTCTAGATGCCACTGCAGATATTGTAGAACCCAAACGCAGAGCAGATATTTTAACTATAAATGCAAGTGGGGGACTTTCAATAAAATGCTCAAAGCAGCATGAATGATTATAAAACGCACAGCGAAGTAAAGCAAGTTGATCACTACTGGTCATAACCGGTCAGAACTGCACATTCTGTAGTATCAGTGGTCCCGGCGGAGGTTCGAGTCCTCCCTCGGGCATGGGTGTGTGTGTTTGTCCTTAGGATGATTTAGGTTAAGTTGTGTGTAAGCTTAGGGACTGATGACCTTAGTTGTTAAGTCCCATAAGATTTCACACACATTTGAACATTTTTTTGTAGTATCAGTGCTGACCGCCCCGTCATTTATACACTATATCATCAAAAGTATCCGGACATCTGGCTAAAAATTACTTAAGAAGTTCGTGGCGCGCTCCACCGGTAATGCTGGAATTGAGTGTGCTATTGGCCCACACTTAGCCTTGATGACAGCTTACACTCTCGCAGTCATGCGTTCAATCATTTCCAAAACATCCCAAGGTTGTTCTACAGGATTCAGGTCAGTACTCTGTGCTGGCCAGTCAATTACAAGGTTGTTATTGTCGTGTAACCACTCCGCCGCAAACCGTGCATTATGAACAGATGTTTCATCGTGCTGAAAGATACAATCGCCATCCCCGAATTTCTCTTCAACAGTGGGAACCAAGAAGATGCTTATAACATCAATGTAGGCCTGGGCTGTGATAGTACCACGCAAAACAACAAGGGGTGCAAGCCCCCTCCATGAAAAGCACTGCCGGCCGGTGTGGCCGTGCGGTTCTAGGCGCTTCAGTCTGGAACCGCGTGACCGCTACGGTCGCAGGTTCGAATCCTGCCTCGGGCATGGATGTGTGTGATGTCCTTAGGTTAGTTAGGTTTAAGCAGTTCTAAGTTCTAGGGGACTGATGACCACAGATGTTAAGTCCCATAGTACTCAGAGCCATTTGAACCATTTGAAAAACGCTACCACACCATAACACCACCGCCTCCGAATTTTATTTTTGGCGCTACTCATGCTGGTACCGGACGTTCGCCATACCCAAACCCTGCCATCGGATCGCCACATTGTGTACCGCGATTCGTCACTCCACGTAACGGTTTCCCACTGTTCAATAGTCCAATAGTCCAATGTTGACGCTCCTTACACCAAGCGAGGCGTCGTTTGGCATTTGCCGGCGTGATGTGTGACTTACGAGCGGCCGCCCTACCATGAAATCCAATTTTTCTCTCCTCCACCTAACTGTCATAGTACTTGCAGTGGATCCTGATGCAGCTTGGAATTCCTGTGTGAACGTCTGAGTAGATGTCTATTACACATTACGACCCTCTTCAACTATCGGCGGTCGTTGTCAGTCAACAGACGAGGTCGGCCTGTACGCTTTTGTGCTGTACGTGTCCCTTCACGTTTCCATTTCACTATCATATCGGAAACAGTGGACCTAGGGATGTTTAGGAGTGTGGAAATCTCGCGTACAGACGTATGACACAAGTGAGACCCATTCACCTGACCACGTTCGAAGTCCGTGAGTTCCGCGGAGCGCCTATTCTGCTGTCTCACAATGTCTAATGACTATTAAGATCGCTGGCATGGAGTACCTGGCAGTAGGTGGCAGCACAATGCACCAGTTATGAAAATCGTATGTTTTTGGGGGTGTCCGGATACTTTTGACCACATAGTTTGCTTTTGAAGTTGTCCTCAGGTTCACAAATATCGTAGTCAGCGTTCTGCCACCCGTAACGAAACATTGATCTGTGTTCTTACGCAGGTAATTGATTGTAAATAACAGGATGGATTTTCATGGTAAAGAATCTCTCATGCATTTCTGGGTGCATGATCCTGAAAATAAAATATGTTATTCTCTTGGCGGGTATTGTATATTTCCTGTAGAAATACAGGTCCAGAGGTTGTGCATATTTTATACTTTTAGGATACATGATTTTGAAAACTACAATTTTTTTCACCTTTGGAGGCTTCCGGTAATACTTGTTGATTTTTCCGCTTACACTTACATCTATGAAGACATTTGGACTGCACCGTTTTTCTATTTCTGTTGACACACGGGTCAAAACTTTCCACCTGGAAACGTATACAGAGTTTGTCTGCCAATCGTCCGTCTTCTGATACAGCAACATCGATTGCGTAGTCGTGTGTTGCAGGTTAGCTGATTGTAACGTTGAGACAGTATTTCTCTTCCTTTCATGCATAATGTTCTTTCGGAAGAAAGTTTATTGTTGGACTGGTTCTGATCCCAGTTCCATAAAGAACCCATTTTGATGTTTTCTGTCGTAATATGCGCATTGACTACAGCAACAAATGTTAGAACTCTTTGAATTATCCCTTCTTCGTGCTTGGAGCATAGTTACACAGCGTGATGTTACCCTAAACTCCTTTTTCTAATTAGTAATAAATCCCAGTGGCGGTGCAAAGTTTGTTTACCCGAGATTTCTGGCTATGTCAGATGCCCAATGTTTTAAATGCCAATGATGAACAGAAAAACCGCATTCTCGCGCGTCGCCAGACTGCTCCATTACATACTGCGTGATGATGCTTGACTGCAGCGAGCGATTTCCTTTGAAAACTCTTTGGCCTTCTTTCCTTTGCCCTTCTCTTTTGTTCGCCCATAGTCCAGTACGCTTTTATAATTGCTTTTAGCCCTCAGTTTAATGTATCTTTTCAAGAACATTTCACATGATTATCATCGTATATGTTCTCCAGTCTTGTTTCATCAAACACCTTGATTGCACTTTCGACTTAATTTCTCATTAGGAGAAGGTTGAAATTCACTTTCGCTATTTCCATCTCCTATTATCGAACTTGCACTATCACTGGTGCTTGCCGTGAGATGTTCGTCATTATCGTCACTAGCATAATGTGTTAGTGTTTCAAAAGTATCCCTTTCTAACTGCTGATAATGTTTTTGTACTATAATGCTACAGTAATGGTTCAAATGGCTCTGAGCACTATGGGACTTAACATCTTAGGTAATCAGTCCCCTAGAACTTAGAACTACTTAAACCAAACTAACCTAAGGATATCACACACACCCATGCCCGAGGCAGGATTCGAACCTGCGACCGTAGCAGTCCTGCAGCGCCTAGAACCTCATGGCCACCGCGGCCGGCTATAACGCTACAGCAGCGGCTGATCGGACATTAACCAGATATACATGCGGTGGCATATCACATCGAACATAGTGCGTAAGAGCTTCCAGATGGAGCCGTAGTTGCTTCGAAGTCGATTGCAAATAAATAAACAACAATAAGGAATTGAGTGGAGAAAGAAAGAGAGGACAGCATTACCGTAAAATTGTACGGCACAGCTTACATAAAAGACATTATCTTGCAGAAGAAGCACACCACTGTTAGTGTCTATTACTGTAACAAGCCAAACCCAACTAAAACAGAACTGTGTGCGTTTCACCTTAAGTACAGTCAGGCACGTCGCAAACTTAACATCACATGGCAAGTGATACAATTAGTAAATACGCCCCATCCAAAAGATATGGTGTTATTCTGGATCGTGCTGTGACATACAATCATATAGTAAGACTACTAGAAAGAAAGTGGATGCCAGAAGTAATATATTTCCAAGATCGCTGGTAGTACGTGGAGCTGTCTAAAACAAACCCTGAAAACAGCTGTACTGGCAACATGCCCAGTCTGGTAAAAATCCATCCACGCAAACATAGTTGACAAGGTGGTAAAGGAAACGTGTAGCCTTATTACAAGTTGTTTCAAACCTACGCCACTTGTAATGCTGTATTTACTCAGAAGCATAGCACCACTAGATATTCGTCGTGAATAGCTGCTAACGAAGAGACAACAGATCAAGGTCATCGGGAAAACTATTCTCTACATGGACACGTTTCAGCTGCCCTGAGGTTGAGATCCAAAAGAAGTTTCCTCATGACCACTTCAATCCTGGAACAGCAGCAGCTACAACAAAGAATCAACTGTGGATTCGTCGAGTTGTGAGTAATTATACCTGGCCTCTTCATTCGGAAACCCTCCCACCTGGGCTTGAACAGAATTGGATCGTGCGGAGGTCACTCAGCCTTCTTTGTTCTAGAGTTGGAAGATCCTGGAGTAAGCTCCAGGAATGGTACTTCCCTGTGAGTGCTACCAACTATGACTGTACAGAACTCCAGCCATGGGCCACCTACTAGATTGTCCACTGTGCCCTGCATCTTGGACAGAAGACATATAAATTGCGACTCGGAGCGCTATTAAGGATGTAAGATCTTGGTCGACAGTAGGGTAACTGGACTATCCTTTATTTCATATGCTTTGAATGGTAGAATAACTGTTGAATTTTTTTCTGACTGAAATAAAAAAGCAAATACACCAATCTGTTAAAAGTTTTTATTTTTTAATTCTACAACTAGTTTAGACCTATCCGATCATCTTTTGACAGAAGTGAAGTGTTGTCGCGATCATAAACTGTTACAAATTTATATTACAGGCATTTCTTAGCCTGGCCAGGATAGAAATGCAATACTGGCATATCAAAGGGTTAAAGCGAAATTAGCAAAGTGCATCGAAGGCTTACTTACAAACAAGAAACCCCTAAAAAATACCAGTTTATGCTCATCATTCTACAAGAAAAACAAGATACTGTTTATTCTCAATAGTAAAATATTTAACAGCTGACGTCACCAATTTCCGGTAATGTGCAATTAACAAAACTATGTACAACAATTCGAAGATTGTTGCAGCCTATCTACTTGTTTCATCGCCCATCCGCCATACTTCTGACAAAGGAAAAGGCACCCAGTAGGTCTCCGATTTTGCTCATGTTTTCCATACATGTAACAAACACTGCTGTAGTACAATGCACTAAGCCACACAACGAACCGAACCCTCCTCCCCGCCCCCCCCCCCCACCACCACACACACACACACACACACACACACACACGCGCGCGCATATATATATATATATATATATATATATATATATATTTTACTTATTTTTGGAACTGTGGCTAACACCGTCCTAAAAAAAAGAAAAAAGAAGTATTCCAGTCCTCCAGAGCGAGAAAGGTTTCCAACTATCATTGTCCAAACGCTGGAGAACTAGAAATTCCCTCCCGAAGCTTCGCAGCTGGGATTCTGTCAGCCGCTCCCTGTCTGCTGGCGTATTTGGCTCGGAAGCACAAAGTGCTGCTACATTCCGCCGTGCTTGCAAGAGTAGCGATTGAAAGACGACAGAACACGTTTTCAAAAATCGAGGTTCAAAGATTTTAAAGACTGTTGAATACCATACTATATTTCTGGACTCTAGTCTCGTAAAGCCACTAAAATGCTGCATGACGTCAAATACGGCACTTCTGATTCCATGGAATCAATATTCGCATCGCAATCGCTATCCCACGACTTTTGTCACCTCATTGTAAGCACTACGATGAATAATAATGATAATAATCAAATAATAAATACGGATAGAAACAACATCAAAGAATCAGAAATAGCAGAAAGAACCCGTTTTAAAAATAAAATACTAAATTTGGAAGTCTTTCAAAGCAGAAGGAATAAAATCCCGGGGACAACATGGACAGAAGAAAGGAAGAACTTCATGGGGAGAAAATGGGGGAATACTGGAAAAACAGGAAACAACAACAAAGGAAGAAGAGGAACTGACGTTGTTAACGTGATCCTAGTTGGTCAATACGATTGTAAAATAATAATAATAATACTAATAATAATAGTAATGAAAATAATAATAGTAATGAAAATAATAATAGTAATGAAAATAATAATAGTAATGAAAATAATAATAGTAATGAAAATAATAAGAATAATGTAGGTGATCGAATGCAAACGCTTGCAACGAATGAGCTACATCCGTTCATATAAATGTGGGTGACGTCAAGGAACGAACAGAAAGCGTTCGGTCTGTATGCGGCGTTTCTGGTCCACAACGCGCGAGCGCGCGATGTCGCAGAGAAGCTGTGCGTGGGCGATCGACACGGCTGCCGGCTGGGCCGTTCTTCACGTCTCGTCGGCGCAGATTGGATCTCCGGGGGCGGCAGCGGCAGCGGCAGTCCAGGGGCGGTGTGGGGGCGGGAGCCGGAGCGCCCCGCAATTGCGCGATTTATCGCGCGCCCAGGGCCAGCTGTCACTGACGGACGCCGGATTGGACGTTTCATTTCTGCCGACCCTCTGGGGTAAGAGAGGCGGCGCCGGCAACGCGGAATGGCCAGCGTCATTCGTCTACGTCGAATTAAGTGGTGCGTTAATACGAGGGTCATTCCGTAATGAAACAAACATCTGTACAACAAAATTGGCCTTTTTAGACAATTACAGAGCGCGTAGAACGTAACGGTTCTTCGCCTTCCTTTTTCCTCTCTTCCCAGAACCTCTTTCACTTTTTTCCTCTCCTCCTCGGAAGTTTAATGTGTTGACGTCCCATTTCTCTCCAAATTATTTTATGCTGTTATCTTTGCTTCCAAATTCTTCTCTGGGTGTAGATCACTAGTGTAATACCAGGTTCTTGTACACATCTTCTGACCTCATTTACGCACTTAGAGCTGGACATTAATGATGTGACATATTGTTTTGAACTGGGGACCTAGAAACGACGGAGGGGCTACGTCCCCGCCGTAGCCTCAGTGTTACACAACCCCACATCAGGCTACAGCAGTCCACCCACCCCACCGCCGCCCCACACCGAACTCAGGGTTATTGTGCGGTTCAGCCCCCAATGAACCCCCTCCCCGGGAACGTCTCACACCAGACTAGTGTAGTCTCCAATGTTAGCGTGGTAGAGTAATTATGATGTACGCGTACGTAGAGACAGTGTTTGTGCAGCAATCGCCAACATAGTGTAACTGAGGCAGAGTAAGAGGAACCAGCCCACATTCGCCGAGGCAGATGGAAAACCACCTTAGAAACCATCCACAGACTGGCTGGCAAACCGGACCTCGACACTAATCCGCCGGGTGGATTCGTGCCGGAGACCGGCACGCCATCTCGTCCGGAAAGCAGTGCATAGATCGCACGGCTAACCGGGAGGGGATGTGACATAACTGAAATTTTTATTTGCTCATTCGGTTTTCCTTCATTCTCACCAGTTTTCCATAAAATCTCAACCGTGGTTTCCGCATTGTCCGTAATCTTTACGGTGCATTTCTAGAGCTCTTCGTTTTTTCTATTCTGCCCAGTCGAGTCAAAAAAATGGTTCAAATGGCTCTGAGCACTATGGGACTTAACTTCTGAGGTCATCAGTCCCCTAGAACTTAGAACAACTTAAACCTAATTACGCTAAGGACATTACATATATCCATGCCCGAGGCAGGATTCGAACCTGCGACCATAGCAGTCGCGCGGTTCCAGACTGTAGCTCCTAGAACCGCTCGGCCAAGCCGAGTCAGTAGTCTTCGGGAGTCCCAGAATTTCCCTGAGACCCTTTCATTCCTCCTCCTAAAGTTCTCTCAACTTCCCCTTGTTATTTAAAATAACACGCTCCGAAGCACAGGGTCTTGGTGTTATAACAGAATTATAATGACTGAACATGACGTTTTACGTCGTCACTCGTCCATTGTATTGTTTCTGTGTTGGTTTATAAGCAACATGTAATTTTCTGTCACTTCGTTCGACTGCCTCTTTATCCAGTACTGGGTTGGAGACGTTCTCCTAAGTATTTGCATTTATCTGTCATTTCAGTAATCCCGTATTTTATCTCCAAATATTTCTCCCCTTGGTGTCTGGTGTCCGTGTTCCATATATTACTCTTCATTCTAGACTACTTTCTCCAATGATTTCATGCTAGATCTCCAGCATTCTTTCTTCAGCGACGTCAGCACAATAACTACGGTAGCAGATAGAACTAACAACTGTAAACAACACGGGTGCATTCGAGCAGTAGTGAGCAGACAGTGTTAAGAAGTGGACATGCGACTGTAGTTTCTCAACGCTGTTGCGTCACGAATTGCAATGGAGCATCATCCCTAAATGAAGTGTTCAAGACATTCTCCAGAATGTTTTGAAGAAGAGGAAGAAACTGTGCGCAAAGTATGTTCCGAGCCCTTGACTCCGGAATAAAAACGACGGCGGGTGGACCCCTGCCGCAACTTTTTTGAAATACAAAACGAGCATAATGTTTTCTAGAAAAATTCAACACAGGTGACAAGACTTAGTTATCAGTACAGAACTTACGACAAAACGACGAAGCAGGAAGTCACAAGAAGGGTCAACGTTTTGACGACGTAACTGACATTCAAACCAATGTGACGCCCGAACTGAACAACATCCCAAGGATTGGCTTTTCTGGCAGTTTCACGTGGTTCTATGAACGAACTGTGCATCGTAACCAAGTGAGCGTACTGATATGGTATTACGGTATATTCTTGACTAAGGAGGAGGAGATTAGTGTTTAACGTCGACAACGATGTCATTACAGGCAGAGCACAAGCTCGGATTAGGGATGGATGGGAAAGGAAATTGGCTCTGCTCTTTCAAAGCAACAATCCCGACATTTCCCTAAGTGATCTAGGGAAATCAAAGAAAACCTAAATCAGGACGGCCGGACGCGGGATTGAACCGTCGTCCTCCCGAATGCGAGTTTAACGGTTTAACGAACTTAGTGCTCGCTGCTTCGTTGTCGTAGACACTAAGGCCTGGAGAGATTTTTTATTTTTTGTTTCTATTTTATCGAATTTTAACGTTTGTCACAAATTGCAACATTTTCTAAACTTTTCACGCTAATTAAGGCCAAATAAGCATGGTCTTCTCAGAATGTACTTCGGACTAAAAAGCGAATCTGCTAGCTGGAATCCAAAGTTTTTGTTAATGGCGCCTTTTGCGTTCTTGTGGAGGTATTTCCACAGCACCTTTCATCCCCCTAAGAAATAATCTTTTATATCTAACCAAGAGAAATATCAATTTTCATCAACTAAGCTTCAGTTTTTTTTAATGTAACGAGATATTTGCTTAAATTTTTTCATCTCCTATTGCATTAACTTAGGGGTCGAATTTCCAGAAACACTAAACACTAATTTTTTATTTCTAACCGAGAAGTCACATACCAATTGTCATAGATGTTGCCTTAAATTACTTTAGTAATTTTTTAGTAATTATTTTTAAAAAACTTTCACCCACCGTTTCACACCCATAAGGTTAAATTTCAAAAAATTCTGAAACACGTATTTCTTTTTCTAACAGAGAGACCAAATACTGTTTTTCTTAGGTTTAGCCTCAAAATTGCCTTGATAGCGACATTTTTCAGCTAATCATCCCCTATTTCACCCCCTTAGGATTGGAATTTCGAAAAATCCCTTCTTAAACGACGCCTACAGCACAAGATCCACACATTCTCCAAATTCCAAATTTCTATCGTTTGCGATTTGTGTTGGGCGTTGATGTATCAGCCAGTCAGTCAGGACATTGCTTTTTGAACGTTAATAAAAAACAGGGTGTATACCGGAGATTGCTTCAAATCAAAGATCCAGCTTTGTGGTGACGCAACAAATTTTCGCACCACTGCATGTGATGCTGTGTCCACTTGTTGATCTCATACTGCCACTAGCTCACGAAGCTTATTGGAGGGGGCCCTACGTGGCCTGTTCAATGGTTGTTCTCTCTCTCTCTCTCTCTCTCTCTCTCTCTCTCTCTCTCTCTCTCTCTGTGTGTGTGTGTGTGTGTGTGTGTGTGTGTGTGTGTGTGTGTGTGTGTGTGTGTGTGTGACTGGGACGGCCTCAGCAACAGGCGACAGCGGACGCGCGGCAGCGTTGCCCGTGCCGTCTGCTCGCCCCCGCGGTCTGTGGCGCTCGCGAGTATCGATCCCGGGCCCCGGCTGGCGCACGTCCGGCCCTGCCCGGCTGTCCCGGGCTCCCGCCTCCGCCTCCGCCGCCTCCACCTCCTCCGGACTTTTATCTCGGCCGCCGTCTGCCGGCGCGCGCTTCCGCTGCCGATGACCTGGCTCGCCATCAGCTGCACCAAAGACGCCTGCCACTGGCCGAGACAGGCGGCGAGGGGCGAGAACAAAGCCCAGCCTGCGTGTGTCAGCTCGGGTCGATGCCACCGGCGTCTGGCACCCGAGTTAATCGCACGGAAGCAACCGTTCCTTCACCTTTTGTTGTCAATCCGTCGGTCCCATTTCTCAGCATCGCGCTTCCCTTCCACCTGCTCCGATTCTTCACAGTTCGTCTTGGAGGGAGGCAGTAAGACTGCTGATGCGGTGCGGATGGAGCTGGACGGCTTCGGAGCATTCCGAGTCCCGGAACGACGATTAACATACTTGGCCGCGTCGACATTGCAGCACTTGCTCAGCAGGACTAACTATAGTGTGCTTGAGGGAATCGCCACGGCATTCCCGTCGAGTGGTTACGGAAAACTGAACTGAGACTGCGCCGAGCGTCGGATGTAACCATTTGTAGGGATATGAAATGATCACATAAAGTCAGTCGTAGGTAAAGCAGATGAAATTAAACGATTGTATTTCATTGATGATCATGAAAAAAAGAGCGATGCGCGAAACATACAACCATTACCACCGTCATACCTTAGCAAAAGACCTTGCTGAAAACCCAAGGAAATTCCGGTCTTACGTAAAATCGGTGGACGGGTCGTAGGCTTCCATCCAGTCACTTACTGATCAATCTGGCCTGACAACGGAAGACAGCAAAACGAAAGCTGAAATTTTAAATTTAGCATTTGAGAAATCTTTCACGCAGGAGGATCGTACAAACATACCGCCGTTTGAGTCTCGTACAAAAATTGGTTCAAATGGCTCTGAGCACTATGGGACTCAACTGCTGAGGTCATTAGTCCCCTAGAACTTAGAACTAGTTAAACCTAACTAACCTAAGGACATCACAAACATCCATGCCCGAGGCAGGATTCGAACCTGCGACCGTAGCGGTCTTGCGGTTCCAGACTGCAGCGCCTAGAACCGCACGGCCACTTTGGCCGGCAGTCTCGTACAGATTCCCGTATGGAGGACATAGTGATAGACATCCCTGGGCTTGTGAAGCAGCTGAATGGGTTGAAAATAAATAAATCGCCAGGTCCTGATGGGATTCCAATTCTGTTTTACAGAGAGTACTTTACTGCATTGGCTCCGTACTTAGCTTGCATTTATCGCGAATCTCTTGCCCAACGTAAAGTCCCGAGCGACTGGAAAAAAGCGCAGGTGACGCCTGTATATAAGAAGGGTAGAAGGACGGATCCTCAATATTACAGACCAATATCATTAACATCGGTCTGTTGCAGGATTCTCGAATATATTCTCCGTTCGAATATAATGAATTTCCTTGAGACAGAGAAGTTGCTGTCCATGCATCAGCACGGCTTTAGAAAGCATCGCTCCTGCGAACCGCAACTCGCCCCTTTTTCACATGATATCTTGTGAACCATGGATGAAGGATATCAGACGGATGGCATATTCCTTGACTTCCGGAAAGCGTTTGACTTGGTGCCCCACTGCAGACTCCTAAGGTACGAGCATATGGGATTGGTTCCCAAATATGTGAGTGGCTCGAAGACTTCTTAAGTAATAGAACCCAGTACGTTGTCCTCAATGGTGAGTGTTCATCGGAGGTGAGGGTATCATCTGGGGTGCCCCAGGGAATTGTGGTAGGTCCACTGTTGTTTTCTATCTACATAAATGATCTTTTGCATAGGGTGGATAGCAATGTGCGGCTGTTTGCTGATGATGCCGTGGTGTACGGGAAGGTGTCGTCGTTGAGTGACTGTAGGAGAATACAAGATGTCTTGGACAGAATCTGTGATTGGTGTGAAGAATGGCAGCTAACTCTAAATATAGATAAATGTAAATTATTGCAGATGAATAGGAAAAAGAATCCCGTAATGTTTGAATACGCCATTAGTAGTGTAGCGCTTGACACAGTCACGTCGATTAAATATTTGGGCGTAACATTGCAGAGCGATATGAAGTGGGACAAGCATGTAATGGCAGTTGTGGGGAAGGCGGATAGTCGTCTTCGGTTCATTGGTAGAATTTTGGGAAGATGTGGTTCATCTGTAAAGGAGACCACTTGTAAAACACTAATACGACCTATTCTTGAGTACTGCTCGAGCGTTTGGGATCCCTATCAGGTCGGATTGAGGGAGGATATATGAGCAATTCAGTGGCGGGCTGCTAGATTTGTTACTGGTAGGTTTGATCATCACGCGAGTGTTACGGAAATGCTTCAGGAACTCGGGTGGGAGTCTCTGGAGGAAAGGAGGCGTTCTTTTCGTGAATCGCTACTGAGGAAATTTAGAGAACCAGCATTTGAGGCTGACTGCAGTACAGCTTTACTGCCGCCACCTTAGATTCCGCAGAAAGACCACAAAGATAAGATAAGAGAGATTAGGGCTCGTACAGAGGCTTATAGGCAGTCATATTTCCCTCGTTCTGTTTGGGAGTGGAACGGGGAGGGAAGATGCAAGTTGTGGTACGAGGTACCCTTCGCCACGCACCGTATGGTGGATTGCGGAGTATGTATGTAGATGTAGAATTCTCCACCTAGGAAAGTTCGGCCGCCGAATTGCAAGTCTTTTTAGTTGACGCCACATTGGGCGACTTGTGTTATGCTCATCACCATTTCGTCACAATCTATACGCAACACCGAGTTTCTAAGTTGAGAAAAATCTCCAACCTGGGCTGGAATCGAACCCGGGCTCGCTGCATGGCAGTCTGAACGCTCTGACCACTCAGCTGAAGGGACGGACGCTAAAGCAGATGTCAGACTTTGCTTCGTTAATGAGATACTGGGAAAAGGCAGGCAGTCTACAAAGGGGATACAATGCAGTGTGGATAAACGGGCATTAGGAGATCTTGCACTTGCGACTTAACTTTCGTTGGGCTAATGTGCATCTGTACTTCAAAAACTTGGTTTGTAGATGTCTCAGGGTCGAGCCGTACAACGACTGCTCTACCAATCAATCCATTACACTCTTGACCCTGCGGTCAAATGGTTGAGGGCAGACACGTAATGCGAGTTAAAGATTATTAAACATAAAAAATCAAGGAAATCACAGTAATAACGTATGCTACACTCGAGATATTTATTTTAAATAACTGATTTATTCAACATGATACAGCTTTCTACAGGATGGTGGTCCCGATGGTAGTGTCCACTTAACACGCTCAAATTTCTAAATTCGTTAATACGAGGGTAATCCCAAAAGTAAGGTCTCCTATTTTTTATAAGTACATAGACCTGTTTATTTCTACAGTGGTTTACATCAGTTTACAGCTCGAACATTTAGCTATTTTTCGACATAATCACCATTTCTGCCGCTGCATTTTTGTAGACGCTGTAGCAGTTTTTGTATGCCCAAGTCATACCAGCTCGCCGCCATGCTGTTCAGAAAGTTATGAACCTCTTCTTTCACCTCGTCGTCGGAGCTGAATCGCTTTCCGGCCAAATGTTCTTTTAACCTAGGGAACAGGTGATAGTCACAGGGCTCTAAGTCAGGACTATAGGATGGGTGGGTGATTATGTTCCACTTAAACTGTTGCAGGAGAGCAACGGTTTGCCGAGCGATGTGTCGGCGAGCGTTGTCATGGAGAATGTGTAAGCCCTTGCTCAACATTGCTCTTCTCCGGTTCTGAATTTCCCGTTTGAGTTTTTTTCAGAATTTCACAGTATCTGTCAGCGTTAATTGTGGTCCCAGCGATTCCTCTCCGACGACGAGTTGAAAGAATAGGTTCATAGCTTTCTGAACAGCATGGCGGCGAGCTGGTACGACATGGGCATACAGAAACTGCGACAGCGCCTACAAAAATCCATCGACAGAAATGGTGATTATGTCAAAAAATAGCTAAATGTTCAAGCTGTCAACTGATGTAAACCATTGTAGAAATAAACAGGTCTATGTACTTATAAAAAAACAGACCTTACTTTTGGGATTACTCTCGTACACCAGTTCTTCTAACCCCGCACTCAGATACATAAACTGAAGTTCATGTTTAACGAAATAGAGCCTCATAATCCGACAGCCAAAGTCACAGTTGCAAGTCTTTATTCAGAGTATAATGCGTGGTGGCACTCCCGATCGCGACAACACAAGTAACAGAAAATCCACTCTTACATAAAAAAATCATAAATCAATCCTCTCTCTCCGATGGTTGTAACTTAACTTTTTGCCCTTGCATTCCACCAACAAATCCACTAATGTCGGCCGGCCGCGGTGGTCTCGCGGTTCTAGGCGCGCAGTCCGGAACCGTGCGACTGCTGCGGTCGCAGGTTCGAATCCTGCCTCGGGCATGGATGTGTGTGCGGTCCCTAGGTTAGTTAGGTTTAAGTAGTTGTAAGTTCTAGGGGACTGATGACCACAGCAGTTGAGTCCCATAGTGCTCAGAGCCAATCCACTAATGTCGCCAAACTTTAGCCAGTGGGATCTAAAGTAGCCCCCCCCCCCTCCTCCCCACAACACAATGAATGCACTTCTTACAACACTTTTACACATTGTGTGCAGCTGAAATGGAATGAAAATGATCTGGTAATGAATGTAAATGGAATTGGTCCACTATGCCTACACTGATAATTCTACAATTATTTTACATACGTTACATGAAACATTGTTTGATATCATGCCTATTGACACTAACTAATAATTCCTGTAAACATCGCTGCGTGATGTATATAGACAGGGATCTGCATTTATCGCACTTTCAATCAAATACATCAACAATTTTAGTATGTTAAATTAAAGTGATATACTAATAGCTACATACCGCTTAATTTATATGTGTAAGTTTGGAGTACTTTCTGGTATAACACCCTTAAAAGTAGACACTTACCGTTATAGCATATAGTCACTTAGACCGACATAGCTATTTATTAATTATGTAATTCGCATTGCTGCTCGTGATAATGGTTACTGTGCAGCTCCTTTATCCGATGTTACGTCTTCCTTGCAAGACAGCTTTGTGTGTTATTTACAGAGTGTAAACGTTTACATTGTAGAGTCTAGTTATGCTTATAATTACAGATGGTGCTTGTGTAAATACGATTGCCTTTCTTGAGCTCACATATAACCCTTAAGCTTACTGCATCAGTATTTCTGGTCTCACTTTAAGTTATTAGAGTGTTTGTTATGTTCAGAGTCTTGGTATTTCCAAACAACGTTTAGCTTCGGACATCTACAACTGTTAGTGGACTCCTGGCTTTTGCCTGAAAGTGCCTGCCTCTTGAGGCAAGACGCTCACTCCCGCTAATCCGTCATCAGACCTGCCTCAGTGGAACCCATTACCGTTTGCCCAGCCTGAAATCATATAGACAACACAGTGAACAGTTTTCTATAGTAATTCAGTGTTGTAAGTGTTTCGGAAAGGGAACCTACCCTAGCGTTCTTCAGCAGCATAAACTAATCGTTTAATTCCTCCACAGCTCCCGTCTTTTAACAATACTCATTACGGACCGTCTTTAATTGTTCACGATTTTGGGTATTAGCGCAGATATGGGATCGTACCTGGTTTCCCCACCCTTAACTTATACAGCTCCAAATAACTTAATGCCAGCCTGTGGCTTCCTCCCCTGCCATGTTACGTTACACACTGGAACCAGAGAAACCCTAAATTCTGTTCTCTGACAAGTTTCTTGTGCTAGCCATTGGTCGCAGCTGCTATATACAATATAAACTGTAGCAGTGAGCAAGAAAAGGCCTTTTTTGCACTCTATAATAAATTTTTGTTTAAACAACCATACGCGTTTCGCCTCTTTAAAAAGGCACCCTCAGAGGGTGTCCTGGATTATTACGTAATTTTTCGTTTTCACAAAGTGATTTTTAGAATTAATACAGCACACGTAAATGTAATAAAATCAAGAGGTACTTTCAGTAAAAACGTCTAGTTCATTACAAAATCATCATGCAATCTTCCCTCATGTGAAAACCGGTTAAAAGTCGCACTCCTGTAGCATAAGCTCCGTAACAAAAGTCGGTGCATTTCTTCGATCTTTGGCAGCAGTAGGATGACGTTACAACCCGGCTGATAGGCTGTTACCAGTCAACAGTTCTGCAGTTTTTACTAGTTAAATAGGTTTAATTTTATAAATTAACTAATTACGGCTTTGTAGCTTCTGAGGATGTCCGCTGTAGTAGGGGACGAAACATTAAAAAGCGGAGTAGCGTGCGTCATACATGGCCTGACGCCCATGAAACGATGTCGGCAATGATATAATTGTCAGCTGTTAAAGTTTGTAGTGCGGGCCGGCCGCTGTGGCCGAGCGGTTCTAGGCGCTTCATTCTGGAACCGCGCGACCGCTACGGTCGCAGGTTCGAATCCTGCCTCGGGCATGGATGTGTGTGATGTCCTTGGGTTCGTTAGGTTTAAGTAGTTCTAAGTTCTAGGGGACTGACGACCTCAGATGTTAAGTCTCATAGTGCTCAGAGCCATTTGAACCATTTGTCTGTAGTGCTTTGTTGCGGCATTGGTCTCAGGCAGGCAGGCAACAGCAGCCAACCAAGGGTATGCGGGCCAGTCAGTTGTGTAGTTTTGTAGTTGGCCGCTACGAGAACAGTGTTGTAACATTCCGCAATGCAGTGGTCTGCCATAAGGATGGGCCGGATTGCTACATGCTGTAGCATAAAGCGCAGTAATACAACCGGCTCTGTGACGGGAACCGATATCCTGTCATAGTACATCCGGCCAGGATAAGTACTGGGTGGTTATAAGTAAACTAGCAGAGTTCAGAGAGCTGTAGTGCAGGCTCTGCATACCGCAGGCTGCTGAAACAGCGTAGGTGTGTTAATTAAACCGGCGCGTTCGCGGAATATGCTAAAAAAGTAATAGTTCCACATTTTCCCACCAGGTCAAAATATGGCGCTGCAGGCAGCCTGAATATGAAATGTTTCATGTTTTGACGGCAGTAAGCTGTTTGTTGCTTGGGGATGGGAGTTAATTTGTTTTGTGAAGTGATGGTTGGTGTAACGGTTTAAGTAATCTTTTTGGAAATTTGTGGTAAGGTCTTATGGGGCCAAACTGCTGAGGTCATTAGTCCCTAAGCTTAAGCACTACTTAATTTAAATTAAACTAACTTACGCTATAGACAAAACACACACACACACACACACACACACACACACACACACACACACACACACACACACACACACGCCGGAGGGAGGACTCGAACCTCCGACGGGGGTAAGTCACGCAGACCGCGGGGCTACCCGGCGCGGCTACGGTTTAAGGAAGATAACGTTTTCTGTATTCAGGAGGTAGACCATGCACGCTGGTAAAATTGTTTTATCAGAACAACAGCAATAGCAGTGCCGCATTGTGGGAATATCGCCTACAGAAACAGCTGCGAAGAGGGCCCATGTCAATAAATGGACTAAAGAATATGACCAAGAAGTTTGAAGAATGATGTGGCACAGCATGGAGAGGAAGGCGGCCCATTCTCGGGGCAGTTTTTGATGAGGTTGCAACAGTCAAAGCCGACCGTACAGCAAATGCCTCAAATTATGCAGCCAGTGCTAGAGCTGTGTCACGAGAACTCTCTCTCCACTAGTCAACAGTTGAAAAGATTCTGCGGTAATGTCACACTATTATCCCTACAACACTCAGAATGCGCGCCAAATGAAGCCCCAAGATAGGCTACAACGCTGTGACTTCGCCCTTCGTTTTTATGTGATGTGAAGTCATTCTAAAATATTTGTTTGCTGATGATACTAGCTTGGTAGTAAAGGATGTTGTGTGCAACATTGGCACGCTTTCAGATAGTGCAGTTCATGACATAAGTCTTGGCTTGTAGAAAATAAACTAACGCTAAATGACAGTAAGACTGAGTTTTTACCGTTTCTAACACGCAATTCAACAAATCCCAACGCTTTAATTTCACGGCATGGGTATACGATTAGTGAAAGTGAACAGCTCAATTTTCTAGCTGTTCAGATAGTAAGCTGTCGTGGAAAGCCCACGTTTAGGATCTTGTTCAAAGACTTAATGCTGCCATTTTTCCTATTCGAACGATATCTGAAGCAAGTGATACTTTGAAACAAAATGTAGTCTACTATGCTTATTTTCATTCGATTACGATGCATGGTATTATATTTTGGGGTAACTCTTCCCATTCTCCAAGGATATTTTTGGCTCAGAAACGGGCGGTTCCGGCAGTAAGGGGTGTAAATTCGCGAACCTCTTGTCGACCGCTGTTTACTAGCCTGGCTATTCTGACATTGGCCTGCCTCTCTCTCTCATATATATATATATATATATATATATATATATATATATATATATATATATATAGCTTATTCCCAAGAATAAGCAGCTTTCACTCAGTTAATACTAGGCAGATGTCCAATCTGCATTTTGACCGCACTTCCTTGACTCTTGTGCAGAAACGTGTGCAGTATACTGCTACATTCATTTTCACTAAGTTACCACAAGAATTCAAAAACCTTAGCAGTGCTCCACGCGCTTTCAAATCGAAACACGAGTGTTTCCTCACGGGCCACTCTTTCTATTCTGTCGAGGAGTTCCTTGAAAAATTAAGCTGATTCCTGTATCATGTTGTTCACCGCGTTTACATAAATTTATGGTTTGTCTTATTTCGGGTTCATAAACATTTTATTTTATCTGTTATTACTTTTACGTTAGTAATTTCGTCTACTGACACGTTCCATGACCTTCGAGATTTTCTCCTCAATTTGGTCCTACGGAACTAGACGTGTTAAATAATATAAATGAAAAATATGTCGGTGCCATGCATGCTCATAACTGTCGCATATGGGAGACTGCTCCTCCACACACTGTGTAAGGACATCGACTGCACTCAACTTACATGACTGTGTGGAGTGGTTTGCCAAACTCCTTCATTTTCGGTCCGTTTTTCTTTGAGAGGACGACATCTCTGAGTCCTTTTAGGTGTACAGTGACACCTGCTTGTTACAAGGATCTCCTTGTGCAAGAAGTGATACCAGCACAGCAAGAATGCAACTGCGTCCAGACCAATATTTTCATGCCAGGCGGGGCGCCGCCTCATGTAGCTTGCCACATGAAAGATTTGCTTCGAGAAACGTTCGTTAACAACTGCATCATCTCTAGGAAATTTCAAGATGTGTGGCCTTTCTGATCCCATTTGTGACTTGTGGTGGTGGGGACATCAGAAAGATCGTGTCTGTCAGGGATGTATCCGAACTCTTCCTGATTTGAAGGATAGCATACGACGACATATCACTCTGATTTCACCGGATATGCTGTGAGCAACTGCCCACCATGCGTGTTATGAAAGCAGCATCTTGTTGATTGGGGAGACCATATTGAACCCATGTTTCAACATGTGACCAAATCCTAATAAAAGTGACAGTAGCCGGCCGGAGCGGCCGAGCGGTTAAAGGCGCTACAGTCTGGAACCGCACGACTGCTACGGTCGCAGGTTCGAATCCTGCCTCGGGCATGGATGTGTGTGATGTCCTTAGGTTAGTTAGGTTTACGTAGTTCTACGTTCTAGGGGACTTATGACCACAGCAGTAGAGTCCCAAAGTGCTCAGAGCCATTTGAACCATTTTTGAAGTGACAGTACCACCGTTATCAAATATTTGATCGTTACTCCCCTTTTCGTGCACCCACACCACATTCTGACTGCTTACAACGCCATATTTTCACCTGGTGGCAGAAAGTGGAACTACTTTTTTTCTTCAGCATACTTCGCGAATGGACTGATTAATGAACGGTGTTTTAGCGTCTTGCGATATTTACAGCTGGCACTGCAGCCGTTGGAACACCGTCAGTTTAGTTATAACCGATAGAGGTACTCAAGGTACCCTCCGCCACACACCGTCAGGTGGCTTGCGGAGTATGGATGTAGATGTAGATAACCGCCCAGCATATAACCAGTTCAGCCAGTAGCTTCATTCCATCGGCATTGTGCTTTCGCCCGCCAAAGTCTCCACTCTAGTTATAAGCAGGATATGCAACCAAGCAGCTGTACTGCTACAGCTTCATCTGAAAGCACCATCACCTTCGAACTGGCATCTCATTTGGTGCCAACGCCTGCCAGTCCAGCCAGCCTTAGAGAGTTCTGGGTTCGACTCAAGGTGTGTGCGCGCCCACGCCAGCCACCGTGGACAGTATATGCCAATCCAGCAGTAAGCTCGCTGTGCTGCGGAGTGGACACCCGTCATGCGTCAGTAAGGTCTTTGTCGCTTGCAGCCGCTGTTGGGCTGTCTCGGCATTCTGTTATTCACTGACGCGCTCGCTGCCGCTAGCGGCAGTCAGAACCGGGGCCACAGCCATCGACCTGTTGCATGAGAAACGCTGAATGATAAAGAATGTTAGTGATTGCAGGCTTTCTCGGCGTATTCCAACCGACTGAGGTGGCGCAGTGGTTAGCACACTGGCCTCGCATTTGGAAGGATGACGCTTCAAACCCACGTTCGGCCACACAGATTTAAGTATTCCGTAATTTTCCTAAATCGCTTCTGCTAAATGCCGGGAAAGGGCATGCCTTTGAAAGGGCATGGCCGATGTCCTTCTACATCCTTGACACAATCCGAGTCTGTGCTCCGTCTCCAATGACCTCGATGTCGACGGGACGTTAAACCAAATCTTCCTGTTGGCCGCTGTGGCCGAGCGGTTTCAGGCGCTTCAGTCTGGAACCGCGCTGCTGCTGCGGTCGCACGTTCGAATCCTGCCTCGGGCATGGATGTGTGTGATGTCCTTAGGCTAGTTACGTTTAAGTAGTTCTAAGTCTAGGGGAACGATGACCTCAGATGTTAACTCCCGTAGTGCGTAGAGCCATTTGAACGATTTGAACCAATCTTCTTTCCTTCCTTCAGTGTATTCCAATGATGAAATCTTCCCGGGTGGTCGACCGAGTAATGGCATCGTCTTGTCGTAACGTTTCGATGAGTTCGTCACCCATCATCGTCGCTTGCTTGTTGAACGATTCGAATACTCCCTCAATACTCGAATGTGCATCGAAAAATGAATGTACATTAGAGTGTCGATAGTTCGAAGTGTACGGAAGCAGGACGACATGGAACAATTGAGAAGTCGGACTATCGAAATTTATGTGGGGTAAAGAAATAAAAAGACGTTGAAAAAATTCCAATAGTCAAATTATGAACTTTATTAAAACAAAATGTTTACATGGACATTTACGTTGGCGGAATAAAGGTATTAACTTACGTCTGGTAACAGTTTACTTCGTGATATAATCGTGGAGTCTCTTTTTGTTTGGCGAAGCTGCAATATTCCCGCGTGGCATTATCAAGGTTTGATCTCAAGAGCAGATCGTGTCGATCGGTGTCGCCTCAGGCTGTTGCGATGTAGCGCATGGTGGATTCAAGTACAGCGTAGCCATCAATATGATTCACCATCGCTACAGTCTCAACTTTATGCTTCTAACTTACCGTTCAAAAGGCGCAGATTTCCTTTTCTCTGTTACAGTACTCATTTTTAGATGTATGAACAAAAAGTCGACGAAGTAAACGAAACGCAACTGTACTGACAATGACAAACCTAAAAAACGAGTTTCAGCAAAGGGTTTGCATGTGTAAACAACTAAAAATCGGAAGAATCGTATAATTGGGTTATTGACACAGCTAAGGAGAGAGAGTGGTTAGACAGATGTTGCGCCATGAGTTGGCTGGGGAAACGGATTGCGGATGGATATGTTCTTGGTTTTTATTTTGTAAAAAAAACTTTCTAAAGCCAAGGTAGCATAAGTATTTCTTTAGTTTCAACAACCGGTTTCGGTTGTAAAATAGTGCACATGCATGTAATATCTCATCATGATGTGGCGTTCGCTGTGTTATTCAGTGGTTTGCCCGCATCTCGTGGTCGTGCGGTAGCGTTCTCGCTTCCCACGCCCGGGTTCCCGGGTTCGATTCCCGGCGGGGTCAGGGATTTTCTCTGCCTCGTGATGACTGGGTGTTGTGTGATGTCCTTAGGTTAGTTAGGTTTAAGTAGTTCTAAGTTCTAGGGGACTGATGACCATAGATGTTAAGTCCCATAGTGCTCAGAGCCATTCAGTGGTTTGGTATTTAACTAATTTGCAAATGAAAATGATAATCTTATTTTATTACATTGAGTAATTACTAAATAATTTTTCTCCCGGCTAAATAATTGGTCAAGTTGCTAAAGAACTCCAAGTTAACGTCGTGTTAAAGCGTTGTCTGTAAGTTGTGTGTCACTAAATCACAGTTCATACAACAGATTCTATACAACTATTGATTATGATGGAAGCAGTTATCTTCAGCAAAATGATCATTAAAACCACCGCACTGCAGTTCCTTCTCTAAATCCTCGCACAAACGAAAAAATGGCTGACATCGAAATAAGTGTCCAAGGAATAGAAAAGCAACTGGAATCACTCAATAGAGGAAAGTCCACTGGACCTGACGGGATACCAATTCGATTCTACACAGAGTACGCGAAAGAACTTGCCCCCCTTCTAACAGCCGTGTACCGCAAGTCTCTAGAGGAACGGAGGGTTCCAAATGATTGGAAAAGAGCACAGATAGTCCCAGTCTTCAAGAAGGGTCGTCGAGCAGATGCGCAAAACTATAGACCTATATCTCTTACGTCGATCTCTTGTAGAATTTTAGAACATGTTTTTTGCTCGCGTATCATGTCATTTCTGGAAACCCAGAATCTACTATGTAGGAATCAACATGGATTCCGGAAACAGCAATCGTGTGAGACCCAACTCGCCTTATTTGTTCATGAGACCCAGAAAATATTAGATACAGGCTCCCAGGTAGATGCTATTTTTCTTGACTTCCGGAAGGCGTTCGATACAGTTCCGCACTGTCGCCTGATAAACAAAGTAAGAGCCTACGGAATATCAGACCAGCTGTGTGGCTGGATTGAAGAGTTTTTAGCAAACAGAACACAGCATGTAGTTATCAATGGAGAGACGTCTACAGACGTTAAAGTAACCTCTGGCGTGCCACAGGGGAGTGTTATGGGACCATTGCTTTTCACAATATATGTAAATGACTTAGTAGATAGTGTCGGAAGTTCCATGCGGCTTTTTGCGGATGATGCTGTAGTATACAGAGAAGTTGCTGCATTAGAAAATTGTAGCGAAATACAGGAAGATCTGCAGCGGATAGGCACTTGGTGCAGGGAGTGGCAACTGACCCTTAACATAGACAAATGTAATGTATTGCGAATACATAGAAAGAAGGATCCTTTATTGTATGATTATATGATAGCGGAACAAACACTGGTAGCAGTTACTTCTGTAAAATATCTGGGAGTATGCGTACGGAACGATTTGAAGTGGAATGATCATATAAAACTAATTGTTGGTAAGGCGGGTACCAGGTTGAGACTCATTGGGAGAGTGCTTAGAAAATGTAGTCCATCAACAAAGGAGGTGGCTTACAAAACACTCGTTCGACCTATACTTGAGTATTGCTCATCAGTGTGGGATCCGTACCAGGTCGGGTTGACGGAGGAGATAGAGAAGATCCAAAGAAGAGCGGCGCGTTTCGTCACTGGGTTATTTGGTAACCGTGATAGCGTTACGGAGATGTTTAATAAACTCAAGTGGCAGACTCTGCAAGAGAGGCGCTCTGCATCGCGGTGTAGCTTGCTCGCCAGGTTTCGAGAGGGTGCGTTTCTGGATGAGGTATCGAATATATTGCTTCCCCCTACTTATACTTCCCGAGGAGATCACGAATGTAAAATTAGAGAGATTAGAGCGCGCACGGAGGCTTTCAGACAGTCGTTCTTCCCGCGAACCATACGCGACTGGAACAGGAAAGGGAGGTAATGACAGTGGCACGTAAAGTGCCCTCCGCCACACACCGTTGGGTGGCTTGCGGAGTATCAATGTAGATGTAGATGTAGAATATCAGCTGCGCACAACACTGACGTAAGTTACCTGAAACAATATTCTTCGCAACTCGTGCGTAATTAATTTCGGATCCATAAATCAGCTAGAAAAGTTTGTTATAACGATCGTGCTATGAGCACTGTTTTTAAAGAACCAATCTGATTCGAATTATTTTCATTAAAATGAGTTCGGGACCACCGGTGCACATTTATTTTTACACATTTGTATTACGTTCGGCATTTATGTCTGCAGAGTTGCGTAATTTGAATTTGCCGCTGAGACAATTGTTAAGATGGCGGCAGACAATTGATAGAGACTTCCTATTGTTAGAGCAAATAAGTATTTTAAATGCTTACTAAACTTTACAGAAACTCTACTTTCGTATTGTGCACTATTTAGACTTCATCAAGCAAACATTTGATTGGTTTCTAAGGAAAACACAGACAAAAATGCGATACAAATCGCTATCACCAATGGCTGCGCTCCTTGCAGAGGAAAGAAATAATTAACACAGATAATGCTTACTGAGAGAGGAATTAAAGTTACAAATAATTATTCACTCATATTTATAATAATAATGAACTCTATTTTCAAGTAATAATTAACAAATAATTACAATATCTTAACAGACCTCAGTTTGATATGCGTCCGCAACTTACAAAAGCCAACCAACAAAAGGTAAAAACAAAGGAAGACAAACGCAGATCATAAAAGGAATTTACAATTATCATTGTCTTTGTATGATACACATCGATATGTCCAATTACATCATAGAATATTACATAAATAATTAATATTTATAAGTTTTCACTGTTTTTTCATACGTCGAATAGATAATGTTTATAACTGTTAGAGGCATGATTTCCTCTCGTCGCACTGTAGCCAAAAGTTTATCACGTGGATGTTACAGTGACTTACGACGCATTATTTGAGAAAACATGTTTTTTGTTTGACGTTATAGGAAACAGAAATGGAAAATGTAAATGTACGTCTTCCATTCCCACTTCTCTTCGTGTAATGTTAAAAAATTTTATTTCTCAAATGTTACTTATAATTCATGATAAGAGGTACATTTCATGTACGTGCACTATGTTACAGGCCTGAAGATGACAGCAAAGTCTGCCGTAACCGGTTGTTGGAAATAAAGAAATATTTATGCTACCTTGGCTTTGGACAGTTCTTTACTAACTAAAACAGATTGCTCTTTCTCATTTCTAAACATGAAAAAATTCGATAAGGTTTAAATTTATTTATTTTTAGTTTCGAGGCTCAGATTTATGGGAAACTCGAAATTCCGAGATTCGAAATACGCGGACTCGGCTGTATTACACATGTAGTGTATAACGTGTCGTGTTCTATGGCTGGCGTCTCAGGGTAGGTTAGGTTAGGGGAGCGGGTGAGTGCTTTGGGGAGCAGAGAGACGTTCTTTTGAGAGGGAGACGTTCCTGCCACTGCACTCGGCGGGACGTGCGTGCGAGCAATAAAATAGCGTTTTCACAGCCGAGCGCCCGCCTCTGCCTCGCGAGGGGGCGTAACAAAAGATGAAGACCCGCTTTCAGCGCTGCGGAATGGCGCCCACTTACGCGCCACCATTCCGTCTTGCTCCGCTTACAGCCAGTCTCGATTGATTCCGCGCCTCGTTCGCTCTCTGCCCGGAAAGGAGCGAAAATATCTACCGCGGAAACACGGAGGGTGAAGTGCTCGTATGGAACTGTAGCGGACGATGTGAAAGCAATGAAAGCCGATAAAATTGAGATATTGAGCATGCCAGACGCGGCTGATGACCCCTGAGATGACCTTAGAGAATTGTATGTCGTGTGCAAGAAATGTAACGAACTTTTTCTAAAGCGAACTGTTTCTGGTGGAGTATTACTTATTCTCCGTGTTTTACTGTCCTTGTTAATACATACTGACAAAACAAGTATCGCACTAGAGTAATTTGGGACCCTTTATTGAATGGGCATTTAAAATTTCGCTTTCAAATAGTTTTTTTTTTCCTAACGCAAAATGAATTGACGTTTCCCCTTGACACTGGGCGTCCCATAAAGCATATGACAAGCAGTATTTTTTATACCGACGACATTGTGGTGCGCTGGGCTGTGAAAGCGCTATTTTATTTCTGGCGATCGCTCAGGCAACGATAAAACTGAGGAATTGACCTTCATATATTTCCGAAGAACAATGAGGCAAAACAAAAATGGATAAATCCTACTAAAAATGCCGATTCATTTTAGGTTACTGATGGTTGTGTGTGCTTAATACATTTTGCTAATTCGTATTAAGAAAGCGATTTGAAATGTGAGCTGTTGAATCTTCCTCTGAAATGTAAGTGAACTCTGATGCTGTTCCATCTCTCAGTGTTTATTTAGGAGTTAGTTACGAGCCAAATAAATAAAACCCAAAGAAAACTATGTTACAAAGTAAAAATATTACCAACTAATGAAGATGCTATTAGTAGAGAAAACATTTGACTTTGAAAGGAAGCAGTGCCGTAAGAGCGACTCTTGTCCCAGCTAGAAATTACGGAAAAGAAATAAAATAACTTAACCAAAAGAACGCAGATTTAGAGGGTCATTTCTCTTTTTAATGCTGACTTACTTAAAATTACAAAATTTAAAAAAAATTGGTTAACAGTTCTTTATTTGAATGTCAGCAACAAGTGATTATGATAGTAGAGAGTACTAACTGATCGTCTGTACAGTTTGGAACGCCCCTGTCTTCACATTACACTACCCAGTCAAAAGTATGCAGACACCTATTAGTGGCCGGCTTGAGTGGCCGAGCGGTTCTAGGCGCTACAGCCTGGAACCGCGCGACCGCTACGGTCGCAGGTTCGAATCCTGCCTTGGGCATGGATGTGTGTGATGTCCTTAGGTTTACGTAGTTCTAAGTTCTAGGGGACTGATGACCTCAGAAGTTAAGTCCCATAGTGCTCAGAGCCATTTGAACCTATTAGTGGACATTAATATGTGTATGAAATGTCGCGCTACAAGACACAGGAAAATAATATCCAGGATGTAATGTTTAATGAACAAAAAAGTCTGCTTCGACAGTGTGGAAATAAAGGCCAAAATACAATAACAAGAGTAACACAATAGGTACAAAATAAGTGTGGATAACAATAATGTGAGACTGGCACTAAGCGCCGAGGGCATGGGTTGGAGATTAAATTCACAGAGAAAATACTGGCGCAAAGCTCCGTTCGGAGTAGAACGCTGCCAGGTGCCAAGTCGGGAATGAGCACTTGGTGGACGCTAAGTTCGTTGCCTGTAAGTCTGGGTCAGAGTCTGAAGAGTGTTCAGTAAGGTAGCACTTGGAGTTTGTGGCCGAAAGCCGGAACGTCCAATTCAGAATAACATCGCTAATGATGAACACACTGTGCTACTGCAGAATCTAACGTTCCTGGATTCAACCAGGGTAATATTCTGGAAGGAGAAACGACGATGACTTCTGAGGGCGGCGTTTGTCCTTAACGATGCACTTAGAGAGCAAGTCAGTTCGATGGGGGTGACTAGCACCCCTAACTTGCAGCTCTAGAAACCTGACTGACTGGTGCTATCTTGCCTCCGGCTTATACAATGTGGGGCAAATAAAAGTGGTCCGGACGAATGGATACGACTGAACGCGAATATGTGCATTAACGGAGGGGGAGAACCTACAGTTACTTCCAACAGGATGGAGCAACTGCCCATACAGCCGGCCGAATCTTGGAGCACATTTATACAATCTTCACGCCTGACAGCTGTTAGCAGAGACTCTAGCTGGCCTGATCTGTCACTGTGCGGTAACTTTGTGTGGTGGGCTCTCAAGTATAAGATGTATCACAACAAATCTCACAGTCTGCAAGAACTGCAGCAGAACATTTCCGGTGATATTGCATTTGTTATATATTGTCCGCAGCTCGTGGTCGTGCGGTAGCGTTCTCGCTTCCCGCGCCCGGGTTCCCGGGTTCGATTCCCGGCGGGGTCAGGGATTTTCTCTGCCTCGTGATGACTGGGTGTTGTGTGATGTCCTTAGGTTAGTTAGGTTTAAGTAGTTCTAAGTTCTAGGGGACTGATGACCATAGATGTTAAGTCCCATAGTGCTCAGAGCCATTTGAACCATTTATATATATATATATATATATATATATATATATATTGATTTATAGGGTGAATTTTTCTTTTGATAGAGGATGATTCTTTCTCTCAGGGATATTATCTTTTCCTATCACTTTTATTTACGTGCATAAGTAAATACGAAACGGGTTCTTGTAGGGCCGCTGTTATTCATGTACCAACTTTAGATTTTGATCGTGATGACTAAAACATAGTTGCCGTTAACTGAATTGAATGTAATTTTGTTAATTTCTATTTATTGATTGCAAACCAAGGCTCGAGAGAATTTCGATTGTTGCCGTGGAGCGGCCACGATAAAACTTACTGAACTCACGGAATCTGTATAATTTAAAAAATGAACTTTAACGTAAATTAATTATCTGTTGCAATTTAAAAAGGTTCTTACAACGAAATCTCTCGCATTTACAGTTACTGTTAACACTGAAAAATAAATTAATACTTCAGCGCGTAATGGCCGACCAGAGGCTACATCGGAAGATGAGCTTCCCGCAGCGCAAATTACTGAAAAAATGCTTATTAAAAATAACTAGCCACTGCGATCATTTGAGGTGACAACTATTACAAGGAAATTCATTTTATGATAACAATAATTAGTTTATTTTAGCAGAGTACAGTATAACTTACATAAAATATGTGTAGCCGCTCAATGGCTGCCTTCCGTATCGCGAAACAAAACAGTGTGTGTACCATAAAGTATATCCTTCCTCCTCGGCCGTACAATCGCGTCTCTTTGCGATCCTTTTTTATTTTCATAGACATCTTGATTTAAAAGATATTACTCTTAAATTATCGCTGCATATCAGTTGTTTCAAAAACATTAACTAATTATATTCATAAAATACGTTAACTACGGTTTACAACCGATAAAAATGTCAATATTTATGTGACGTACCGTCACAAAACCACCTTCAGATACTTGCTTACCAGGGCCCAAAACTGCCAAGACATGAGTGGTGGTCACTACCAACATCTGCTGTAATAAGGATAGTTCTGTATTTCCTTTCCTCTGTCCTATGCTGTTTTTCTTTGTACTCTGGAAACTTGTTCTCTGGGCCACTTTCATGTGCCCCCTCCCCCCTCTCCTTCCCCCCGCCCCCCCCTCCCCCAACCTCCTATAGCTGCCTGCGGCGGACTACTGTTGGAACTATTTCCATTCCACGTGGCGCGTGGGCGCGAGAGTAGGTTCCGTGATGGCGGTGCACTCTGCAGGCGCCGGCTTCGCCTGCTGGTGACCGGGCTTGACGGCTCCGTGTCGCACTTGCTATGCCGAGACGTGCAGGGGCTGTGTTAGCTGCCCGCGGCCCGTGTGAAGGAGTTGTCCGAAGGGTTGTCTCTATAGTAGGCGATAGCCACAGTCATTGCAGGGTATGTCCACACTTCACCTTTATGACGGCTTGAAATCTGATAAGGATACTTTCAGTGGGGTGTCGAGAGTGTGTGGGGGGTTAGCAGCCATTTTACCTCAAGAGCCAAAGCCATTGATGGTTTTGAGTGTAGAACGAAGTCGACGTTCTAACTCAGCCTATGTGTTCAAAAAATGGTTCTGAGCACTATGGGACTTAACTGCTGTGGTCACAAGTCCCCTAGAACTTAGAACTACTTAAACCGAACTAACCTAAGGACAGCACACAACACCCAGCCATCACGAGGCAGAGAAAATCTCTGACCCCGCCGGGAATCGAACCCGGGAACCCGGGCGTGGGAAGCGAGAACGCTACCGCACGACCACGAGATGCGGGCGCCTATGTGTTCCCTTGGGTTCAGATTGGAACTCTGGGCAGGCCATTCCATGTCAGAAACATTATTGTCCCCATACCATTGTCTCACAGATGCTGATTTATGACAGAGTGCATTGTCATGGTGATACAATCGCCGTCTCCGAACTCTTTGTCTACCGTGTGCATTAGGCAATGCTGTAAAATGTGATCATATCCTTCCGCATTTAGTGTTTTGTGAAGTGCGATAATCACGGAACCCATGAGGTACCACTAACTCTTCCGCACGTACACGCTAGCAGGTAACGTCCTCCAGGCTTTCGCCACACACAAAGTCGTACATCGGATTCTCATAGCGTATTGCTTGATTCATCATTCCGTATCACTCGTTTCCAGTCATTCGCTGTCCAGTGGTGTCGCTCTTTACAGTAGCTCAAGCGTCGACTGAATACAAAAATGTGTGGTTTGTAAGTAGTGTAGTAGTCATGGGGAACGGCCAAGTTTTATTGCTTCGAAACATAATAAACGGGAAGTTAAGAGACAGGGGATACTTGTGCGCGACAGCAGCCAGACCTCGGAGGGCGGTTACGTAAAATGTCAAAGGCTCATAAAAACATTTGGGAAAATACTGACCAGAGGCGCCAGGGCAGCGACAGTCGCGTATATTGATAACAATACAGTCTGTAAAAGCAATAGTGATATAATGGCAGACAAGGAGCGAGGATAAGAGAGAGGTGCAGGGAGTGAGTCTCTAGGAGGGGCACCTGTACTTCATGAAGAGTCCATAGCAGGCCTGGCCTAAGACATGAATAACGACAGGCACTTCCCATCCTCCACTCAGCCTTCGAAGAATAGCCAATGAGATAGTGAGGGCCCTTCGACAGCACGTCATGTCAGGGACTGGCGGAAGCGAAGGGGAAAATTGAATAAAACTCGGAAAGAGGATCCTCAAAAAGATCTATCACAGTCACACTAGAAAGTTGGTACTGGTATCAGCAGAGAGAGCCAAAAGGAGTATCTAGACAGGGCTAAGCAGAGTTACACTATGGGATCAAAAGTATCCGGACACCGCCAAAAACATGCCTTTTTGATATTGGGTGCATTGTGTGCCACTTACCAACAGGTACTCCATATCAGCGACCTCAGTAGTCATTAGACATCGTGAGAGAGCGTAATGGGGCTCTCCACAGAACTCACGGACCTCGAACGTGGTCAGGTGATTGGGTGTCGCTTGTGTCATGCGCCTGTACGCGACATTTTCACATTCCTAAACATCCATAGGTCTACTGTTTCCGATGTGATAGTTAAATGCAAACGTGAAGGGGCACGTACAGCACAAAAGCGTAAAGGCCGACCTAGTGTGCTGACTGACAGACCGCCGACCAGTTGAAGAGGGTCGTAATGTGTAACAGGCAGACATTTATCCAGATCATCACACAGGAATTCCAAACTGTATCAGGCTTCACTGAAATTACGATGACAGTTAGGTGGGAGATGAGAAAACTTGGATTTCAGGTCGAGCGGCTGCTCATAAGCCACACACCACACCAGTAAATGCCAAACGACGCCTTGCTTGGTGTAAGGAGCGTAAACATTGGACGATTGAACAGTGGAAAAACGTTGTGTGGGGTGACGAATCACGGTACACAATGTGGAGATCCGATGGCAGGGTGTGGGTATGGCAAATGCCCAGTGAACATCTGCCAGCGTGTGTAGTGCCAACGGTGAAGTTCGGAGGTGGTGGTGTTATGGGGTGGTCGTGTTTTTCATGAGGGGGCTTGCACCCTTTGTTGTTTTTACGTGGCACTATTACAGCACAGGCCTACGTTGATCTTCTTGCTTTCTACTGTTGAAGAGCATTGCATCTTTCAACACGTTCGAGCACCTGTTCATAATGCTCGGCCTGTGGCGGAGTGGTTACACGACAATAAATCCCTGTAATGGACTGGCCTGCACAGAGTACTGACCTGAATCCTGTAGAACACCTTTGGGATGTTTTGGAACTGATTGAACGTATGACTGCGAGAGTGGAAGCTGTCATCAAGGCTAAGGGTGGGCCAATACCATATTGAATTCCAGCATTACCGATGGAGGGCGCCACGAACTTGTAAGTCATTTTCAGCCAGGTGTCTGGATACTTTTGATCACATAGTGTATCTGTAATAGTTGCAGTGCAGCTGATGGAATCCTAATCATTTCGGTAGGGACTTCTGTATGTCTTATCGTGGGTGCAGTCTCAGTAGTGACAGTTCCGTTTTAAGTAGACGGAACTGTGCTAACTAGTTACTGTCTTTGTGTAAAGACTTGGTCTCTTCGTGGATACATTTCCTTTAGAGCAAGAATATCAGGAGCTGATACTGTTTTCTGAATAAAGTTGTAGAACACTTATAGTATTTGTTATTTCAGTACGTATGCAAGCCTTACCTTTTGTAATAAGGGAATTTTAACAATATAGTCAGTTCAAGACACCTTCGCACTTAGGCCAACCGACTATTTCCTTTCCTTCCGAATTCTGTCGCCCAGTCCTGAGCAACATTCACGTTTCAGGCGCGACAGTAGCTGCTCGAAAATTGTATCTCATTCTTTTTAATTTCCTAAGCACAGACATTGTGGTAGTTGGACTGCTGGTAGCAGTTTGCACCTTACAAGTGATTGCTTCCGCTGACGTCTAGCGATTTTTTTACAACAACCCTCCGCAATGCTCGACATTGATGTCTGCGTGGTGTTTATTTAGCTATGGTTGTTCCTTCGTGTTTCCACTTCACAGTCACATCATCAACAGTCGACCTAGCTGATTTAGAAGGTTTGTCAGTGACGACCACGTCTGAAGCCACTGAGCTCTCCTAACCGAGTCATTCTGCTGTTACTATTTCACTACTACCTACACAATCCTCCTTGCCTTCATTTACATTGGCGGTCCGCCTATGTTGTTATCTAGTGTTCAGTTCCATATTAGATGTCGGTATCTGGATACTTTCGATCAACTAATGCATGTAACTTCTAAAGCGCTGTGTTTTTAAGTCAAGATAAATTTATTTGTTATTTAACTAATAAATGAGTTAATGATACTGTGGCATTTGTTTCTTTCCCCTTGATTATTGATAATATTACTAGTGATAACCAAACATGATAAATCATCGGACTTCGAATGGCACGACTGCACATGGGCACGACAGATTGTACACAACGCCTGTATCTTGGTGCCTGGAGTTTACAACCTCCATGCTATGTTTATATTAGTAAATTTTTAACAGTGGGGAATAATCTGCAATACTTCACACCGTAAACTATGGGGGCTGATTCCATTTGAGGTTCGCTACTTTAGTTAATCTTTCCTTAACCAGGGGTCTAGTTCACAGACTCTAACTTTCTTCAGCAAGGACCCTAGCTTCTCTTAATAAGTCGCACGTCATATTCGTTACATTTCACATACACTATTACAATAAATAGTACCTGAAAATTACACATACTAGTCTACAAATATCTTTTCACTAATTACTGACACCTCTACTATGCTGTGGTGATCTTTCTTTGTTTTAATCAAAGAAGTTATCTTTAATACTACAATTTTAATCGCTTTAAGGTTTCTAGTTGTTACACTTCTCAATAGTTTGGACCCACAGCATAGCATCCTGAAACTTGCAATTACAGTGCCTTTTGTTGTTTTCTGCTCCAAACTGCTCATTGAATTCCACAGTTATAACTTATTGTAAATATTTAAATAATAATTTTAAGCCTCAGTAAGACTGACCATGCTTCTGTCGTAATTTTGTTGAAACCATGACTCGTACAAAAGCCATGTATCATGTGGTAGAGGAAACAGATTAACTATCCATAAAATTCGCTGGTAATACACTTTGATGTTAACATTGATTTAATATAAACTTTTAATCGTAGCGCAATATTATTACGCTTCATTACACTTGAAAATGATTACTTTTGTTGGTCTTTTTTATAAGGTGCGGCTTCACACTTACAATCGCAATACGTTGCTGATAGCGTCTTATTTGAACAAACTTAGCCAAAATAGTGCACTTAATAAATTTCTTCTTACTAGTCGTATCGACATACCAAATAGAGGATTCCAGTTACGTGGTCATACGCAGTTGCACTAGTCATTGCATTATTGCGCAACAACACACTTTCCCTGTAAATACTCTTCTTCTCATTCTACAACTTTTTAATATTTATATTCCACGGAACCACTCTATAAGACGTCGTTTCGGCGATGTAATTTTAAATAATTAATAACTTTTAGTGCACTTAGTAATTAGCCTTGGCCTGCTCGCGTGTGATACGTCCGCTGCCTTGCTACCCGACGACTCGACTGCTCATTGTTCTTCTTCCTACTGCCAGCTGGGCTGTTCCGCGTTTGGGTTACCTGGGTGAATCCCCCACCTTGCTACTCTCGTAAAATTAACTTGTACATTTACTTATATCCTATTTACTTTCATACATTCTTTTTCCATCAGTACATACTAATTATCTTTTTTATTCGTTCAATTCTTATCTACATTCCTTAAACACTTCTGAATATTTACTACGGGGGTGCTGGTCGTACAGTATGGCTTGCAGTATCGTTCACCTTTTGGCCACTAGATGGCTCTCCTTGCTTGTCTCCAGCCACTCCTGCCATTTCGCGCCGTTCCTTTACACTAATACTACTGCTCTCAGAGCTTGTAGCGTCACAATACGAATACGGTGTAACAAGAAAAATTCCTATTGTTTTTACAATTATTGTGTAAGAGTTAAATCTGTTTGCGCCAGATGTGTACATAAGCTTTTATGTGGTGCAGCGAGGCGAGGCAAGGGGGTCGTTGTAGACTTTACCGATCGCAGCACATCTGCATGTGATGCTTCCGTGTACTCTAGTAACCACGACAATGGTCAGTTCTGTCCACTCTCCTCGGGGTGCTTACGAGCCATTATTTGTTGGCAGCTGCCATCAGCTGGTAAATGTTGTTGACCGTGAGTGATCTCGACGAGTCATGTATTAAACGTGCCACATGAAATTGTGCAGGCAAACTGCGACAGATCTTGTAAACTCTGAACACGTCTTATATCACTGCTTTATTATGCCGCTAAAATCAAGAGAGCATATGTTGTTAAAAAATTTTATCAGCAAGTGGTCTGTTGATTTTTTAGCTATATAATAAAGCAATTGTAGAAGACATGCTAAAAGGATATTCATTGCTTTGTACCTAGCGATAGTTGTTCAGTATTTGAATGCTGTTGTGGTGTGACCCTTACTGACGATGTATCTTGCCCAAAGGGGACTATATGCGCGCGATTTAAATTTGAAATGTACCGGGTGATCAAAAAGTCAGTATAAATTTGAAAACTTAAACCACGGAATAATGTAGATAGAGAGGTAAAAACTGACAACATGCTTGGAATGACATGGGGTTTTATTAGAACCAAAAAAACATCAAAGTTCACAAAATGTCCGACAGATGGCGCTGGACAGCAAAACGTCAGTGACTGTGCATGACAATCGTGTATAAAAGGAGCTGTAATGAGAGATAGAATCAGATGCGCCAGCAGTCGCAACATGATGACGTTACCTGAAAAGGTGCTTTTAATGAAGCTGTATTAGTAGAATGGGGAATGTGCTAGTTCAGCGTTACGATCCTATCCCCATAGGAAGGGGATTCGACCGGGTAAAGGTCCGTTGACAAATGCAGCTGTGGCGAGAATGATTTCGAAGTTCGAAGCCACGGGTTGTTTAGACGACAGACCCCGTAGTGGCCTACCGAGCACAAGGCGTAATACTGCTGAGACAGTTCAGGTAGAAATGGAGACTGTAGCGGGTTCGTCTATGCACGGGGAAGTCAGCGCTCGTGCAGTCGCACGTCGCACCGACATTCCATACACTACTGTTTGGTTGGCACTGAGACGTACCCTCCGATGCTATCCGTACAAAATGCATCGGCATCATTAACTGTTACCTGGCGATTTAGTGAAGCGCAAGGCATTTGCGGTGTGGGCGTTTCAAAAGATGGCGGAAGATGACAATGGGTTGAGTAACGTGTTGTGGACAGACGAAGCTCATTTCATGTTCCGAGGGTCTGTCAACATCCACAGCTGCAGAATTTGGGTTACCGCAAATCCTAGAACTGTCGTGGAAACTCCGTTGCACGACGAGAAAGTCACGGTATGGGTTGGATTTACCACATCTACCGTTATCGGGCCTTTTTTCTTCGAGGAAATGCGTGATTCTGGTTTTGTAACTGCTACCGTGACGAGTGAGAGGTACGCCGATATGTTACAGAATCGCATCATCCCCAGCCTGGCTGATAAACACCTGCTGGAACGTACGATGTTTATGCAGGATGGCGCTCCACCCCATATTGCTAGACGCGTGAAAGATCTCTTGCGCGCGTCGTTTGGTGATGATCGTGTGCTCAGCCGCCACTTTCGTTATGTTTGGCCTCCCAGGTCCCCAGACCTCAGTCCGTGCGATTATTGGCTTTGGGGTTACCTGAAATCGCAGGTGTATCGTGATCGACCGACATCCCTAGGAATGCTGAAAGACAACTCCGACGCCAACACCTCACCATAACTCCGGTCATGCTTTACAATGCTTTTCACAACATTATTCCTCGACTACACCTATTGTTGAGGAATGATGGTGGACATATTGAGCATTTCCTGTAAAGAACATCATCTTTGCTTTGTCTTACTTTGTTATGCTAATTATTGCTATTCTGATCAGATGAAGCGCCATCTGTCGGACATTTTTTGAACTTTTGTATTTTTTTGGTTTTAATAAAACCCCATGTCACTCCAAGCATGTGTGTCAATTTGTACCTCTGTATCTACATTATTCCGTGATTTATTCAGTTTTCAAATTTATACTGACTTTTTGATCACCCGGTGCTCTGGACGCATGCAGATAGACTTCAATTCAGGGCTGGCCGAAGAATATTTACAGTCTGCTGGCCCAAGATTTCCCAATACTCTGCATAGTTCTGTAATTGCAACCAATATTCTATAGGTAATAAAGGAGGAAAATGAATTATCACAATGTTCTTACGAGTTGGCCAAGCCAACAAACGTTATGTCATGAGAACAAGAAGTTCTTGTTCTTGCACGTATTTTACGAACATTAAATTTCGTTATAAGGCTGACGTTCACCACTGTTTTGAGATGAATGGAAAATGCGACCGATAATGTCGGTACCTCATTATCCTACAGCCGAAGTTCTGTATAGGTAGGTTCAAATGACTCTGCTGTGTACACTCCGTCTCACTGATTACCGACATGGATGGAGAAGTCCATGAAACTATGAACAGTAGCTAAATACGATCCAGTCCGCTGTTAGTAACGTGGTAGACCTCTTTGGAACCAACAGTGGTGGTCTCCCACACTCTTTTTGTCATATAATGTATCTTTTTGCACTGAACGCTCCATTGGAGCTCGTTGCGGGCATTACATTTTAATCATCCGAGCTCGCATTGCGTACTCGCAAATCTCGACAGGCACGAAATATTTTATGACATTCGCGTCAGATCTGTCGGAATTTGTGCAACGCGAGAGTTTTGCACTGCGCAGCCTTTTATTCCGGCGGTGTGTGGGCGCGGCTGCTGCCCGTCACGCCCTCATCTCGTATTCTGTCAGAAGCGATCTGCCACCCGCTCGTAATGAAAGCGTCAGCGGTGGCCGGCCTAAAAAATTCAGAGCCCTCGGAGTGTGTGTTCTGCTCCACGTGGAGTTAAGAGCCCTGCTGTATTTCAGTCCATCAGAAGCTCAGATTTTCTGAATGTAACATAACAAAGGCAAGCACAAGTGTCTTCTTGTTACCTAAACTGCTACTTCTGCTTGCCAGTCTTCATGGTGTTGACTTTCTGTTGGTTAAAAAATGGTTCAAATAGCTCTGATCACTATGGGACTTAACTTCTGAGATCATCAGTCCCCTAGAAGTTAGAACTACTTAAACCTAACTAACCAAAGGACATCGCACACACATCCATGCCCGAGGCAGGATTCGAACCTGCGACCGTAGCAGCAACGCGGTTGCGAACTGGAGCGCCTAGAACCGCTCCGCCACATCAGCCGACCCTGTTGGTTGCCTCGTGAAGCAGTTCACATCTTCATAGCAGACATATGCTTCTACAATTTTGCTACATGTTGTAGGTGCCTTCATCTTTGATAGGTCACCATAGGATGGGCGGTGCACGGTGCCGTCTTATGGGTAGTGCTTGAGCCTGTTTGTGTTCCATCACGCACTGTACATTTCTGTATGTGCCTCCGGTCGCCTTTATTTCTGCACTCGTCGGTAACCTGACTTTATAATAAGTGAGCACATCACATCTTTTAAATCTTTGAGCATAATACTAAACAATCGATATCAAATGGCAAGAAGAAACATAAAAAGGCGAATGGAAAAGTTTGAGGAGACTTAAAACACTTACTGCTCGAAAGGGGAAAAGCCAAATACAACACTATACTGCGCCGTTTGTTACACTGGAGCAACGTGTATTACCAAATATGGTATTAAGTAAATGTTTCCCTCTGGGAAGATTTAAGTAAATTGAGCGTTTGTTATCTAATGGATTTGGATTATCGAACCTGAATTTAATATAACAGTACAAACCAGAAAGCTAAAGATTGAAATTTGGAAAATTTCTAAGTAACCAAGTTTACTTAAAAGAAATAAAATACGATCGCCAGCCTAATTAGGCTTAGTAATATGAAACACTACTTTTAAAGAATCCATACTGAATTTTGGTAAAGGAAAGCTACCATTACTTCTTTCCCAGAGAAGTGGAATGAAACTCTACTACAATAAGATAAGTGATACAGTGAATACTAGCAGTTATAAATAGTATGTGCAAGCTCTCACAAGAACAATTGACACTTTGTCTCTTCTCAACAGTAATACTTTGTCATATATAAATTGTCTCGTCATCAAATGATGTGAAAGACACTACTAAACCAAAAATGGACATGGACATAGTCCTGTTTCAATAGTTACTTTTCATATAGTACAAATGTAATTAAAAGTCACTGGCAATATGTTTTTTTACATTCACTACGAAGTAAGCTTGTTTCTATTTTTATGAATAAAAGCAATTATGGTAACTTTATCTTTCATAGGCAAAGACTTAGATGGGGCCCTTAAACTGTCTTTCCAATTTTTACTACACAAAGCACACACAACTCTAGAATTACTTCATAATGCAATTAGTAAATTTATTGTTAAAGAATGTTTCTTCTTAATAAGCAACAATGAAGTGGAGATTCCCAAACTGACCATTACACTAAAGCAAACTAAACACACTTTTCTGAGACGATTTGGTAGATGCAAATTTAAGTATTACTTTTTCGTCATTTCACTCATCTTGCATAGCTTTTAAAACAGTTAATGCTGGAAATTTTCTCTCTATAATTTTAATTTAGACTTCAAGTGCATTTACACTCTAACTAACTTAAAGACATAGTGCTGTCTTATTGCCATTTATACAACCAGTAATTTTCACTAACAGAATTTAATGCAGTTTATCTTTAAAGCACAAACACATTGAAGTAAAACAAATCAGTCACTATGGAGGATTTCATAAATGCAACGCTAACTTCCTCCTTTAACTTCAATTGAAACCACAGTATCTCTAGATATATTTTTGCATTCAGAATTGTGCAAATAATCAACCATTTATTTTCATTAGATTTTAACATACAGGATACTCGGATGTCAGTATTTATGTGGAGTGGAACCTAAGAGGTATCACGAGATGAACCAAATCAAGGATCGGACACAAGTTTCACAGAAGTTGCCTTATTATTGTAAATTAAACAACACTTAAATGTACTGGTTCATAGTTTGACAAAATTCTGATCTCTTATGAACTGCCGAAGTGATTGCGCAGTGTCGGTGGCGGGTACATGGTGGCTACCTGGTCTTTCCTCTGGATGTAGCCGGCCGGGGTGGCCAAGCGGTTAAAGGCGCTACAGTCTGGAACCGCGCGACCGATGCGGTCGCAGGTTCGAATCCTGCCTCGGGCATGGATGTGTGTGATGTCCTTAGGTTAGTTAGGTTTAAGTAGTTCTAAGTTCTAGGGGACTGATGACCATAGAAGTTAAGTCCCATAGTGCTCAGAGCCATTTGAACCTCTGGATGTAATTTGCTCTATTATCTTCTTCTAGGCGAGGATACTTCCAACATTAGAGACTTTTTCATTAATAGAGCACCATTTTATAGCCGTACACAACCGAGGCCTTTCCATATTGCATCCAGGTACGGTACTGGATGCTACCCTCGGCACTTGCGCTGTCCACTCACTTGCTGCTCAGACCAGACTGTCCAGTAGCTAGCTGACGACTGACTCCTATCGCACCTTTAAGTCCGCGCCAACCACATTTTGGCGCGCGCCAACTCACTTCCGTTGCAAATGGGAAGTACTATTGCTTTTCATTTTATACGATGCAAGTCCCTAGGTATGAACCAGCTTATACATAGCTTTAAACAAATATCTTTTAAAAAATCTTAATATTTAAATACATTAACATGTCGACACAAAAGCCACATAATTATATAACATTTTCCTCTAGTTAATACAAAGAATTTAAATAGTAAGGAGGAAACCTTTGTACACAACTTTCCACTTTATTACAATAGGTCAAAGACATTACATAGTAAAAAATACATACTTGACACTGAACAGAATTGATCAGTACAAAATATTTACAGTATTAATTATGGTGTTACAGACTGTAGAGCATCTAGAAAGAAATTCGCTTCCAAGACGCTAGTGTGACCAGTTATATTTTACTTATTTTTTTATTACATATTTATACCAGGACCTATAGGAGACAATGCGAGTTGAAGCTATTTGGTCATGTAATGAGTCAGTACACTGTTTACAGAATGCTGGTTTTCTAAACAAAGTAAACTAAAGAACAGGAAAACATTGTGAGAGGGTATGCGGACAAATAACGCAGTTGTGTCCCAGAAATGTTTGCGACAACCTTAAAGGGGTTGTAGAGGGTGTCTTGAGGAACAAACTGAGGACACGAACGCCTGTCCGGAAAACTCATCCAACTACGCTACACAACTTCGAAGCTAGACACCGGACTTGCTAATAGGTCACCCCTTCGTCAACAAACTAGACTTAGTACAATGATGGACCGTAGGCGGAACGTCTCGCTGTGTTGTTTGTTATTCATTGATGACTGATTCCCACGATCACCATTGGAGAAGATAGATTTAGCTGTTTTGTAGAAAAGCCTTGTCTGCTATGAATGTGAAGCTTTGTTGCTTCTGTGGATGGCTGTTTCGGACATGGGTTTCCATCCGCAGTTTATTTTTTCTCCTGAGTCCTTCTAAAGTCTCAAAGGTTTTTCGGTATACAATTGAAAACTTAACTGCAGATGGAAACCAGTGATACAGTCACCTACCGAGTCAACAGAGCAACTCATTCATAAGAGACAAGGCCTGTCTATGCTGCGGGTAGCTCCATCTCCTCCTCTGGGCATCGTGGCAACCAATCGCCATCACTGAATAACAGACAACATTGCGAGACGATCCACCTACGGTCTGTCAGCGTAGTCACGTATGCTGCCGAAGGAGGACGAGGGACAGGTTCCGGCGCCTATAACTTGGCCGCTCTGTAGCGTCGTTGGATGACTTTTCCGAACGCGGGCTCCTATCCTTGATTCGTTCCTCGAGACACCCTCTACAACCCCTCGAAGTTCGTCGCAACATTTCTGGGACGCACTGTATATTACAGAGAATAGTTCTCAACTACTGTAAGGAACTCCTGTACAGAAGAAGAGAAATGTCCCACAAGGAAATCTTTCAGCTTAGGCTTTTAAGAATCATATTAAAATGAATTCTTGAAGAGTAGCGCACATCTTTCTGTACAGTGCTTACGGAAGTGTTATCCAAGTGCAAATAATTTTTCCATATAGGATACACTGAATTAATGTTTGCTGTTTCTGCTCTGTGAATGGATATTGTCCACAGGAGATCCTATGTCGGAATATATGTACATCTGGCCGGAGTGGCCGAGCGGTTCTAGGCGCTACAGTCTGGAACCGCGAGACCGCTACGGTCGCAGGTTCGAATCCTGCCTCGGTCATGGATGTGTGTGATGTCCTTAGGTTTGTTAGGTTTAAGTAGTTCTGAGTTCTAGGGGACTGATGACCTCGGCAGTTAAGTTTCATAGTGCTCAGAGCCATTTTGAACTATTTGAATATATGTACAAAGATGGTAGAGCTAGGACGTTGAGAAACGTGAACAACGGCCTACAGGAATTCGCGAATTCACACCGCAAATCTACCCTACTGCTCTTTTCTGGTCTTAGAATATTCTTAGTGAGTGAGTATACAGAGTTTCCCAAAATATGACACCATACAAGCGAACAAAGTGAATGTAAGCCTTTTCGTCCCAGTATCAGTACGGTGGAGATTATTGTTATATTTTCTGCGCAAGACGTTTAACGTGATGCTTCAGTGAAAGCTTTTCGTCTTCTACCATTCCCAAAAAATTTTTAAATGTTCGATTTTACTTCCTGTTTTACCCCTTTGGAATAATAAAGTTGCGCTTTTTGAGGAATCCCGCGTTGGAAACTGTATGCATCTCATTTTGTTACAGTTAAGTGTTAATCTGTTCTCTGAAAGCCACGTGCTGATATTACTGGCGACGCTGTTACGTATATCTGGAGTTTTAAAACTACAATAGACTATCGTGAGTAAGCGTAGACTACCGATGTTTTCCAAGTAGCGTTGGTCAGTTACGGGAGAACCGAGTTCCCTCTATGTTAGGTGTGTTGCATACCCATCGGGCGTTACCTCATTTCGATCGCTTTGTTTGCGTATGCTATCAGTGTCTTACCAGATTCGCCTAGAAACCGGAAGTGATGAATAGAAAGTGAGTGACCATACATAAAGGGCCGAGTAACTTACGTAAAAGCCCGCCCGTTTGGTCGTGCGGTCTAACGCACGGCATTCCGGGCGGGAAGGAGCGCCTGGTCCCCGGCACGAATCCGCCCGGCCGATTTGTGTCGAGGTCCGGTGAGCCGGCCAGTCTGTGGGTGGTTTTTAGGCGGTTTCCATCTGCTACGGCGAATGCGGACTGGTTCCCCTTGTTTCGCTCAGCTACGCTATGTCGGCGATTGCTGCGCAAACAAGTTCTCCACGTACGCGTACACCCCCATTACTCTACCACGCAAACAAAGGGGTTACACTCGTCTGGTGTGAGACGTTCCCTGTGGGGAGGGGGGGGAGGGGTCCACTGGGGGCCAAACCGCACAAGAACTGTGGGTTCGGTGTGGGGCGGCGGAGGGGTGAAGTGGACTGCGGTTGCCGTCGTGGGTGTTGTGGACCACTGCGGCTGCGGCGGGGATGGAGCCTCTCCGTCGTTTCGAGGGCCCCGGTTGTATTGTATATACAACTTCCGTAATATTTTTGTTCTACATGGCTATACTCCTATCTGTTATTTAAGAATAAACAGTATTTATAGCAAAGCTGAAGCTGTCAAATTCAGATTTTATTCGAAAATTGGTGATTTATAACATGAAACAGAGAGATGTAGTAAAAATTAAGAAAATAATACTGATTTATCGTACAGCGCTAGAAAACGTAATTTTCTCAAAAAAGATAAAACGAAAAAACGCAAAACAAAAATATATCAGACATTGTTTCAATACTTCATCCAACTTGTATGTAACATTTTTCTGTTATTCGTAAACAATTTTCGCATTTACCGTTAAATAAGTGAAAACTGTTGCCTTTAATCATGATGAACATCGTACTCAAACTAACAAAAAGATTTGTATAGACCTTCTATGTTTGTGAAAGTAAACTGTACTTGCATCAAAGGTAACTGCTGTCGTTACATAAAAACGCAGAAGTTATGTGACTAATTAACTTTTATTACTTATAAAATCATATTTGTATTTTGTAAGGATATAAAACGCACAGCGGACTAATACTGAACGATGTTCTGTTCTACATACGTGCAAAAAAATAAAAAAGTCGTCGACTTCCAGTTTCTCTCTAATACATTCATTTACACTGAAGTGACAAAAATCTGGGAGAGCGATGTGCACTTAATAGATGGCAGTAGTACCGCGTACGAGTGCATTGCATTGGCGGAGCTGTAATTTGTACTCAGGTGGTTCATGTGAAAAGGTTTCCGACGTTATTATGGCCGCACGACGGGAGTTAACAGACGTTGAACGCGGAATGTTAGTTGGAGCTAAACGCACGGGACATTCCATTTCGGAAATCGTTAGCGAATTCAATATTCCGTTCACAGAATGCCAAATTTCAGGCATTGCGTCCCACCACGGACAACGCAGTGACCGACGGCCTGCACTGAAAGACCGAGAGCAGCGGCGTTTGTTTAGAATTGGCAGTGCGAAATCGAAATCAATGCGGGGCATACGACGAACGTATCTATTAGGACAGTGTGGCGAACTGTGGCGTTAACGGGCTATGGTAGCAGAAGATCGCATTGCCGACAGCTCATCGCCTGCAGCGCCTCTCTTGGGCTCGTGACCATATCGGTTGGATCCTAGACGATTGAAAAATCGTGGCATGATTAGCTGAGTGTCGACTTCTGTTGGTAAGAGCTGATGGTAAGGTTCGAATGTGGCGCAGAACCTACCAAACCATGGACTCAGGTTGTCAAGAATGCACTGAGCAAGCTCGTGGTGGCTCAGTAATGGTGTAGGCTTTGTTTACTTGAAATTGGTTGGGTCCTCTCGTTCAACTGAACCAACAGAGACCTTTTGCAGCCATTCATGGACTTGACGTTTCCAAACTACGATGGAATTTTTATAGATTACAAAGCGCCATGTCACCGGGCCACAGTTGTTTGGGATTGGTTTTGAGAACATTTTGGACAGTTCGAGCGAATGATTTGGCCACACACATCTCGCGACATGAATCCCGTCGAACATTTATGAGGCATGATCGAGGGGTCAGTTTGTGCACAAAATCCGACACTTTCAGAAATATGGAGGCTTTAGAGATAGAGGCTTTAGAGATAGCAAGGGACTTCATATGACTTATTGTATCTACGCCAAGTCGAGATGCTGGGCAAAACGAGGTCCAACACGATACTGGAAGACATCCCATGACTTTTGTCACCACGGTGCATGCCAATGCTACCAGTTATATAGGTATTCCTACCATTTACTGCGTCATTTATGTAGTGTACCAAAACTACCGAACCGTGCTTTTGGTAGAGTTCAACCATAGCTATATGATTAACATTACATTCAACATCTCTCACAATATGCACGACGTCAGCAAAGACAAAAAAATCTATCATGTTTACTGCCAGATCATCGATTCATATCAAAGTGCCCAGAACAGAACCGCGTGGCATCCCCAATTTACATGACGCCAGTCAGGTTCAGATCCTTTCCTTGTTTGTTGACACTAGAGTACAAAGTTGCGCTTCCTACTTTCCAGTGAACCATTGTTGAATTTTTCTCTAATCCAAGATGTTCGAATTTTAACAAAATATTGCGTGGTCCACACAATCAAATGCTTTGGTTGAAACAAAGAAAATATTTATTGTCCTCAATCTGTCTTTTAGCCCTGCTATTACTCAGCACATACAAGAATAAACTGTATTTTTCTGTAAATGCTACACTGCTGACGCCCAACTGATAATCTGGCAAGAAAATCTGTATTGGGGCCTTCCAATATTCCATATAATACTGCTCCAGCGTTGGGAGTCCCTCTCAAGTTCGCAGTGCGTTGTGTGTACTTTAAACAGAATGGAGTCATGAAGATTCTGCGTCCGTGGCGGTCCACGGGCTCTGAGTGTTCAACAAAAGAATACGTAGTCCATTGTCGGCTGTATTGTGCTTTATTAAAATCGTGCTGTTATCTAATTTTGGCCGTGAGCAATAATCAAGAACATTTGCCGTATCATGAATTAAATATCGTGCTCATCACTTTCTTTTATGCCACATACATAAAACCAGAAGTCATAGCAGCACTTGCAGTATCTGACATAAAAGAATGTGACGACACGATACGTAATATGTGACATAGAAAATGTGCTTGATAATGGCTCAGGGCCGAAATTAGCTACTAGCACGGTTTTAATAAAGCACAATACAGCCTACGACGGACAATGTATTCTTTTACTAAACAATGGAATCAAATGGAAAAACAGCGCTTGTATAGGATCACACTTACAGGTTTTGAAACACTTTACTAAGAAAAGTACGCATGCAAAAGACACACTCCATGTGTTCGCATGTGTTTAGCATGCAGACTTGTAAGTTGATTCGAACGAATTACTGCTTAGTAGATGGATTACGATACGTAGTTTCAAAAGCTGTAAGTGTGGTTCTACGCCAGCACTGCCTTTTCAACTGACTGCAATGTGTTTAAGGGGCACACAACTGTCCCCACTGATATGCGAATTTGGCAATGTATAAAAACTTTCTAATGGTGCCCCAGAAGAGCGAAACGCCTCAGTAGAAATATTGTTTCCCCAGCAGCCAATACTGTTTTTCTTTGGAAACTTGTTTTCTTTCTTTTTATCGTTAGATGATATCTTATGAAGTGTAGAACAACAGAAATATTCTTGGCATAACTACAACCCCAAATTATTCAAACATTTTCATTTTCTTCTATAACCAGTTGAACTCAGCGTAACGTTATCTAGAATCGAAAATATTTTTGAATACAGTTTCGCTAAAAATCGATACACTTGTTGACACACGTTTGTGGATTCCTTCATATAAATGGATATCTAAATTTCAGTTTAAAACACGTACGACGTGTAGGTAATCATCTGAAATGGACACTCTGTTTCCTGGTTAAAGGGACAAACATGTGAAACCATGGGGGCTGCTCGGAGGTCTCGATGGCGAACTTGGTGTGGGCTGTAGCAGTGGTTTTCATAGTTTTTGAGTCCACGACTCCCTTGGCCTGAACACACACACCTGCGGCTCCATTCACACACGACATCTTAGGGTAAATTTACTTAAGTTTCGGAAAAAAGAATAAGAGTACTTATTTCTTTCTTAACTGATCAGGTTTCACATTTTTATCAATTTGAATGTAATTACATCTTATTCTTGCTACGAAAACAATAGGAAGTTTGAGGTTGCTTCTTCATCAGTTCTTCAAATTTCGGCACAAGGTTGGAAACTGCGACTCGTAACTCTTTCTCCATATTCACTAGCGATCTATATTTCGTGTTGATGACTGCCAATTCTGAAAACCTACTTTCCGTAAGTAGGATATTGCCAAAGGTATCAAAACTAGGGAGACCTTGTTATCTACTTGCGGATAGCTCCCGCTTCAGTAAGCTCTAATAGTCAAGCAGTGATGAGGAAACAAACTTCAACTTCAATGTAGAGTCGGAAGACATATCAATAGTTAGCTCTTGATCTTCAGTGGCACATATTTACAAAAGTTTTGTATTGAAAAATCAGAGATCCAGGTGTGTTGGACAACATGTTCTGAAAAATTCCATCAGAAAGTAATCTCTGAGTTCAATTAAATGATCCACAAACTGACTTAAATTGTTCGTTCAACGGAAAGTAAGTCTTCTAAAATCGTGTGAAGAGCAGGGAGAACCTGTGTCTTTGTCATCAAACAAGATTTTTGCCACAATAGGAGTTTCTGAAGCGTGAAATTTTGTGTGACCGTTGTAAAATTTTGGTCTCATTATCATGGATAGATACATTCAGTAAATTAAGTTTTCAAAGCTGTCACAAGGATACGGTAGCTACAAAACAAATTTACTAAGAACTTGTCGGAACTCAAATGTTTCTCTGGAATAAGGTAAGAGTAAAGTTCATCCCTAAGTTCATACAGCTTTTTCAACACAGTCCCATGTGAAAGCCAGCGACAATTACAGCAATAAATTAGGGAGATGTGCTTCTACCCAACATCATCGCACGGTTGTTGAAAACATCTCGATGTAAGTGACCTAGACTGATTTGACTTCAGTTAGTGATTGAGGAACCTCATGAAGGACAGAGCTCATGCTTTCTGCTGCCAATGCTTCTCGGCAAATAATACAGCGTGAGGAGGCTCTTTATCATCAGAGCTTGCAGTCCGTCGTCACCCCATCTGTAAACTCGCCTACACAGCATTCCTAGTCAATGTTTCCTTCCATGAAAGGATGTAGTATTTCAAAGAGATTTGTTGCTTTGTTCCAAGGGTTATTTTACTGTTGCAAGGAATTCTCTATGAACTACCTTATCATGTTTAATCTACATGTAAGAAATTAGAAGTGGACCATGGTGGTTGTCTGTAACTTCACCCAACTCAGTAGTGAAATCATCATTACATTTGAGTCTTTCAACCATATGATCATCAGTGTCGTCAGCCGTATCGAGTACTCGACATCTAATAGTGGTATCTGACAAAGGCCACATTCCAGTTGCTTGGCAGTTGACTCACCTTTCACAAAAGGTACCATGTCCGGAGCAGCTCGTAAAATGTGGCTTACCGTTATGGTGTGTGGTTTCTTGCTCTTTGCTGCAGCTCAGCAACTTTGTAAGACGAACGAACTGTTTTTGTAGGAATCGCAGCTTATTTAGTGAATATTTTTGTTTTGTTTATCGTTTCTTGTAACTTGTGGGAAAAGTATTCTCGTGGTTTGTTTAGTACACTGGTGTGATTGGACTCCAAATGTAATTTCATTTTATTAGGCAGCATGTTTTCCGTAGCTAGGATTTTGAAATACGTGAGACTCTGAGGTCGTTCTTCATTTCATGTCTGGAGAACTGCATGAAACATTTGAAACGAGACTCACCACCGCAACATCCAAATCCACCAAAAATAAACGCAAAAACATCTATTTAAAAAAGCAGATAAAGATTCGCTTGACGCTTCCTATGAGACAGTCTTCACTCTTTCCCAACTAACTATGTAAGTGTAGACCATACGTGGCGTAAATTCAAGGAAGTAGTGTCTGCCGCAAATGAGAGATTTATAACGAATAAATCAATAAAAGATGGTACTGAACTCCCATGGGACACAAAAGAGGTCAGAAGACGACTGCAGAAGTAACGAAAACAGCATGCCAAATTTAAAAGAACACAAAATCTCTGAGATTGGCAATTTCTTACTGTAATTCGAAACCTAGTGTGGACTTCATAAGAAAACTCTGTCTCGAAATCTGACAGAAGATCCACAGAGATTCTGATTGTATGTAAAATAGACCACCCCCAGCAAGATACAAATAATACCTTGAGTGCGCGACAGCAATGCTAATATTACCGATTGCAGCGTCACTAAAGCCGAGCTATTGAACTTCGTTTTCCGAAATTCCTTCCCCAAAGAATAAGAAGAAGTAGTAGTAAATATTCCAGAATTCGAATCAAGAACAACTACCACCTCGAGTAACTTAGGCTTCGATACTCTTTGTGTAGCGAAGCGGCTTTAAACACGTAATAAATGCAAGTCTTCCTGTCCAGACAGTATACCAATTAGGGTTCTTTCAGAGTATGTTGTTACAATAGCCCAATGCTTAGCAGTCATTTACAACCGCTCGCTCGACAAAAGATCCGTACCAAAAGAATGGGAAGTTGCACAGGTCACACCAGTACTCAACAAAAAAAGGGGGGGCGGGGAGGGGAAATCCGATGGATTAAGGACCCGCACCTCAGATGTCAGTTGGCAATAGAATTACGGAACATGTGTGCTCGAACGTTATGAATTGCCGTAAAGAAAACGGTCTATTGACACATAGTCACCACGCATTTAGAAAATATCATTCTTGTGAAAAACAACTACCTCTTTTTTCGCACGAAGTAATGAGTGCTATCCACAGGGGGTCTTAAAATGATTACATATTTCCAGGATGCTTTTCACACCGTTCCTCAAAATTTACTCAAAATGTACGTATGCTGCGAAGAGGGGCAATTGTCTCTTAATAAGGAAGAGTGCGATGTCATTCACAAGACTACGAAAAGTAGTCCGTCAAATTTCGATTAGACGATAAATCACACCAACTTAAATGCTGTGAATTCAACTGAATACTTAGGAATTACAATTAGGAACGACTGAAATTGGAACGATCAAGTAAATGATGTGGGAAAGACAAACCAAAGACTGAATTTTTTTGGCAGAACATTTAGATGCAACAGGTCTGCTAAAGGCACTGCCTACAATATGCTTGTTCGTCGTCAATTTTGCTGTGCTGTACCGCATGTTTGGCAGACAGTGTTGAGAAGGACATCGAAAAAGTCCAAAGAAGTGCAGCTCGTTTTGTACTATCGCGATACAGGGGAGATAGTATTACGGATATGATAAGCGATTTGAGGTGGCAGTTATTAAAGCAAACGCGTTTTTCGTTGCGGCGAGATATTTCACTTTATGTCAGTCACCCACTTCCTCTGAATGTGAAAATATTTTATTGCCACCAATGTACACAGGGAGAAGTGAATCCTTGCAATAAAGTAAAAGAAACCAGAGCTCGTACAGAAATACCTGAGTGTTCACTTTTCCCACGAGCTGTTGGAGAGTGCAAGTTCATGGATCAAAAATGGCTCTGAGCACTATGGGACTCAACTGCTGAGGTCATTAGTCCCCTAGAACTTAGAACTAGTTAAACCTAACTAACCTAAGGACATCACAAACATCCATGCCCGAGGCAGGATTCGAACCTGCGACCGTAGCGGTCTTGCGGTTCCAGACTGCAGCGCCTTTAACCGCACGGCCACTTCGGCCGGCTGCAAGTTCATGTATGCGTTATGTAACCTTGCAGTCGATAATGTAATGGTAATATTAATACGCGTTTATTAGGAATCTTACTGATAACAGGAATTTACTTTCCCGAGTCAAAATGTTCCGATAAATTGTAGGAGGAGTGATTTAGAAGACATTCTCCGTCTTTATTTTCGGATATCTGGGGATTTCCAATTTCCTGCCTGATTTCTACGGACAACCTCTTACAGATATTTGCATCAAAATAAAAAACTCCTTTCTGAACTCTACATACTCTCTTACTTCGTGCGAAAAAAGAGGTAGTTGTTTTTTTCACAAGAATGATATTTTCTAAATGCTTGGTGACTATGTGTCAATAGACTGTTTTCATTACGGCAATTCATAACGTTCGGACACACATGTTCCATAATTTTATTACCCTATATAAAAATTGTTTCACCTTTAGCATTGTTGTTTGCTTCACAGTTCATTCTAAATTCACCCTTATTATCAATCAAAAATACCACTAGGGAGCAAATGTATTCCGTTCCTCTTCCAAGGTACTTGTACGTGACAGGCTGCAACAAGCGGTAGGTGTACAAATGAGTAATGGAGAATGATCAGTTCAGTGCACATCGCGTTTCAAACAAGAATAAATGGGCTGCGTGCAATTTAGAAGCAATTTACTACCAAACATACATGATATTTCACACTGTGCTTTCATACAACGCTTGCCTGTTGCATATGTGGACATTATCACAAATAACGGGAGGGCGAAAAATTTCTGGCGCCCAGAGGCACAGTATAATTAATTACGGCCTGAATATATGGCCCCAGTGATTGGTAGCTGCTCGTTCATCGAGTGTAACATCCGACATGGCCATCCATCCGTTGGCTTCATAGGTCTTCAGTCACAAAACTAGCACTTCCCTTATAGTGTCTGAAGAAGACCAGCAAGTGGACCTACACGTCATTCTTGTCTTCTTTTCTAACGCTTACCTGCGTGGAGTTCAAAGTGTGCGGTTTTTGATTGAAGCTTTGACAGCTGCTATTAATCTTGGTATATATGGGTTGTCCGATCTGCCCCTGCCTGTGGGTTTAATGCAACCTGCAATGCCATTAAAAGCCATGCACGAGGTTTTCATATTCTCTCGCTCTCTATGTGCGAACTGTGAGTCCTACAGAAAAATGAAAAGGATTTTTTGTAGAAAATTTTATTTAGTTGATATGTCTTCACTAGGGGCCTTAGTTTTTGAGTTACCTGAGAAAACGTAAAAAAGTGACCTTCAAATGTGTTATTCTTCCAGTGAAAGCACATCCCAGTACAAAATTTAAGTACATTAAATTTCCTAAAAAAGATCCTGTTCATTTTTTCTGTAGGGCTATTAGTTTGCGTAGCCAATAAGAGAATGAAAACCTTGCGTGTGGTTTTAGAAGGCGTTGCAGGTTGCATAAAACCCACATATACGGGCAGCTCAATCACCCTGTATAGTCTTACTGGTAACGGAACATCAGTAACTCAATGTTACGAAAATTTAAATCTTTTGGACTATACTTTGATAAATTTAAGGTTCAGTGCAACATTACACGTGTTGAACAATGACAACCACATTATAAATACCTCATTATTGATTCATCTTCACTTTAGTCTATTTTTAATTACACGTACATTAGGTGCAGTTTGGCGTCAGAGCTTTGCAAATTATGCATTTTAACTCTGCCATAGAGTAGCTGTGCGTCACGAAGCAAATAATTGCCCCATACCTGAGAGAGTTTTTAGATTTAACTGAAATTACAGGTCTGAGTTAAATGTACTGTAGTACAAAGTAGAAAAATTAAGAAGCAGCGACATCACGAAAGAATTGAACATGTTTATTGTAAGAAACAAAATCGAAGACAACAGAAGAAAACTGAGTGAATGTCTCGACTGAATGAACAGTGGTAGACTACCGTACAAAATCAGAAATAATAGTCCTGTCGGACGAAGAAGTCGAGGAAAGCCAGGCAACAGGGGGCACCGTAACGAGCAAAAGCGTAATACTTAAAGAAGAAGAAGAAGAAGAAGAAGAAGAAGAAGAAGTACCGTTGTGATGGATTTATTTTAAGTCACACAATTGTCACATAATTCTATAGTGGTGGAGTTAAGGCCTCATATTGGAAGTTAATTAATGTTGATTACCTTTATTAATCATAAGAGAATAGCTATTGAGTTCGGCAGTTGCAATTAATAATAGATAAAGAGACTAAGTGTACCAACTGCAGAAATATAAATAAAATACATTACAATCGTATATCTTCAGAGCTCTTCTGTTTTGACCATTAGAGTTAATTTGTTATGCTTAACAAAATGGACTTGCTAATTAATTTGTGTCCTTCCATTATTACAATTAAAAAAATGAAAACAGTAACATCGCCTCACATTTTTGGGCAACAGTCATGAGATAATGCTGAATGATATTTCCGCCATATGAGTGCACAAACTTCGTTATTTTATATTACTGTCATGATTTAGGGCTCAAGCCATTGTATAGTACAATAGTATTGAGTATAACTAGACTTTGATGTCTTCTGTTAACAAAGTCTAATTATACCCAACGGTGTTGTACTTGGTAGTGTCTTGAGACCGAAATTGTTCAAAAAATGGTTCAAATGGCTCTGAGCACTATGGGACTGAACATCTGTGGTCATCAGTCCCCTAGACCTCAGAACTACTTAAACCTAACTAACCTAAGGACATCACACACATCTATGCCCGAGGCAAGATTCGAACCTGCGACCGTAGCAGTCTCGCGGTTCCGGACTGCGCGCCTAGAACCGCTAGACCACCGCGGCCGGCACCGAAATTGTGATAGTAATATAAAATAAAGATGTTTGTACATTCAAATGGCGGAAATATCATTCAACACAGTAACATCACCGTTGTAGTAATGAAAGTCTCTCAGATCCTTTGTCTTAGGCTTTAGTAATTATAAGGGGCAGTCAAATGAAAACGATACAGGGAAGAAAGTATGCAAACTGCCCATTATTTCAAAAGTAATCGTCAGAACTGTTGAGCCCTTAAGGAAGACATTCGTGACCGTCGTCGATTTGCTTCGGACGAAGTAGTGCATGCCTGGCTACAATAATGGTTCCACAGGGAGCCACAGACACTTTTTTTCGTAAAGGCATGTACCGTCTTGTCTCATAGTGGGATAAATGTTTTAACAGTTACGGCGATTGCTTTGAAGTAATAAACAGTTTACTTCCATTTTTTTACATCTGTCTTGTTTTCATGTGACTACCCCTTATTTTGCTCGTGATAAAAATGGAATATTGTGGACTGTGGCAGGAGTGCTTAATTACATGTCTTTACCAGCCAGGCGTCGTGGTAGCATGTGCTGTTGAATCTGCATGTATATGGCCCAAGATGGAGTGGCGTTAGCGACAACAAACCCCGCTTAACTACCCCCACAAAGCCTCGAGTGACCTGCAGGCAGTAGTGCAAACGCCTTTCCCTATGTCTGGCGGCCAGACATTTCAGCGGAATACGAGGGTGGTTTGATAAATCTGATAAATTTCTGTGAAATAATGGAACATTTTTAAGCGCCTTGATGGTTGGTAAGCTTGAAATTCCTTATAGGATCCATGGAATAATCAACAATGTTCGGCATACAGTTAATTGCTGGCAGCATAGAGTAAATATCTCTGGAGTGAGCATTCACATGCGCAGAACAGATTTCGTGTTGTCAACATACATTGCCAGCCTGGTCACGTGATCTCGGGACGACGTGTGTTTGTGCGTATAGCGCCCTGTATGTTTAGAATGTCACTACATCCCTGATACAGACGGATTCTTTTCGTACGTGTAATGGATTATTTATATATGTTGCACAGACATTTTAACAGTATCCATTTGATACGGGGAATAAACCAGCTACGTAACTTTTAAGGGCAAGTGATATTGCATTCTGCTTCTTTGCGATAGGTGTCACAGTTCAGATTTTTGGTAGTTTTCGGTATGATACGGTACTTTATAGTATTACAGAGCCTGACGTACATTTTTGCAGTGAAAGTCTTGCAAAACAACTTGACAGTACGGTAGTACTTTTGCAAGTGTCCGAAAAACACCGAATTTGCCACAAATTAGCGATTATATCCCTTCTAATTCGTCCTTTTTTCTGCTATTTCTGTGTATTTATTTCCTCGTTTTTGCAATCTAAAGCACAATTTTTCTTATTGGTGACACTTTGAAGTATTTATTTAACGCATTTTACGTACTTGCGTCCAGTTTATTAAACAAATAGTAGACCGAGTAAACTATATACATAAATCGACAAGTCACTCATAAATGCATGGAGGATAGTATTTGCTGAAACAACTAACCATTCCCTTTCCTGTTCCACTAGCAAATTTACGAGAGGACGCGATTGTTTGTAAGCTTTTGTACGAGCCGTAATATCTATTATATAGTCATAAAATCGTAGAAAAATAGGTCTACAGAATCTAGCCTTGATTATAATGCGTCTCGAAATTTTAAAATATATACCGTGTCTCTTACTAATATGATAACTATAATTAGAACTATATGGTATGTACCCATGAAAAGTTACTATCCCTCCTTTCACTTATTTTTCTTTGCATCCGTAGCAACAACAGTAATTCACCATCGCTATTACACTATCAACAAACGGTGAAACACAACAAAAACTCTTGATATTATAGACTTCAAACGCTGCGGAAAGCACACAGGCACAGCAAAGTCCCGAAAACACGTGACAGTCCTGGTTTAATGTTGACAACATGCGCAGAACGCAATGCTCACTCCAGAGATATGTACTCTATGGCTGGCAGCCGTCTGAATTGCTCAATGTGTTGACTGCGTTTGAAAATGGAGGAAGCCGGGGTTCGTGCTTTTCTTAAACATTTTCATTTGAAGCGCGGGACTGCCGTAGAAATAAAAACAGAATGGAATGAAGTTGATGCGGATTCTGCACCATTATTGAAGAACATTTCCTTTTGGATAAATGAATATAAACGTGGTAGGGCGAGCACCGAAGGCGAAGCGCGTTCAGTACGTCCAATTGAGATCACCACAAAGGAAAACCATTTACGAAGTCCATGACATGGGGAATGCAAGACTGCCGAATAAAAGTTCGTGAAATTGCTGAGACAGTAGGTATCTCAACTGAGCAATTGCGTTATATGCTGAACAAACAATTGACTATGAAAAAGCTGTGTGCGAAGTGAGTGCCGCGATTACTCACAGTCGACCAGAAGCGTATCTTGCACAATATTTGAACACGATGTTGGGTGATGTTTGACCGCAATCCGTAAGACTTTTTTCGTCGATTTTTGACTGTTGATGAAACCTGGATCTATCATTACACATCAGAGTCAAAACGACACTGTAAAAAAAAAAAAAAAAAAAAGGCAGGTGGAATTGCACTAAAGAAGGAAAAGACCATTTTGTCAGCTGGTAAAGTAGGCCCATTGTTGTTTTGGTATTCCCAAGCAGTAATATCCATAGATTACTCGGATAAAGGCATAATCATAACTGGGTCCTGTTATGCTTCATTGTTGGATCGTTTGAAATAGGTTGACGGAAAGAAAATCAAGGTTTTCACGCAAAAAAGTGCTCTTCCACCAGGATAATGCACCATCTCGCCCATCAGCAATAACAGTGGCAAAAGTGCAGGAATAGGGCTTTGAATTGTTTCCGCATCCTCGATATTCACCACACTTAGCCCTGAGTGAGTTCTTCCTGTTCAAATGGTTCAAATGGCTCTGAGCACTATGGGACTCAACATGTGAGGTCATCAGTCCCCTAGAACTTAGAACTACTTAAACCTAACTAACCTAAGGACATCACACACATCCATGCCCGAGGCAGTATTCGAACCTGCGATCGTAGCGGTCGCGCGGTTCCAGACTGTAGCGCCTAGAACCATTCGGCCACTTCGGCCAGCCTTCCTGTTCCCTACGTTGAAACTTTGGCTTACTGGGAAGAAATTTTCATCAAATGAGGAAGTAATAGGTTGCAGTCAATGTGTATAAGTTTGACAGAACCTATGTTTCCGATGGGATGAAAAAGCTGGAGGATCTCTGGAGAGAGTATGAAAGGTCTCTGTTGGATTCCTTTCATGTTTGATTTCTTAAATCTGTTGTCATTTATGGAATAAATTCCTCTTCTAAATTTACTGTGGCGTTTCTGACTATCTGGGAGGAGACTGAGTAGTGGAACGTGTTACTTTTACACATAAACAAGAACGATCTGTCACACTACTACACTTTAAAACACAGTTTATATGTAATTCATGTCACACAGTCTCATACGGAACCTACATCCGCTTTCTTTTATATACTGTATATGATAAGATACTGTCATCCCCCTTCCCTTCTGTGTGAGAGTATGAATGAGCAAATGTATTTGTAGGTGCATGCTTGAGGGTAGCAGACAAGCCTGTCTGCTAGAGAACAGTAGGACCAACGTCGGAACAGGTAGCTACGCTTCCTAAAAGCAAAGAGGTTTCTATCCTTAGTATGGTTCTGTCCGTCCGTTGTCATGTTGGTATAGGAAGCTGCCCCTCTGGCCACTTCCGTTTGTCTTTGTGAGCCACCCTCAGGAAGCACGCTCGGCAGTAGTCAGTTGCAGTCTGGCGGTGGCGAGCGTCTGAAGTGGTAAGATCTCCGGCTAAGCGCGTGTCTGCTAAGTCCATAGGACAATGGATTTGTTAAGTTCAGCCTAACTGAAAATTTAATCATCTTTATTTCGGGTTTAGCTCTAAAATATCCAAGGTTATCTTAAATTGCAGCGTAGTGTAATTCTCGTGTGAAGTTCATATTAGTTTCCGGTTGTTGCTTTGTTACTACTTTGTGAGTAAAGTGGAACCATGTGTTGATCAGTAACTCTAACTAAGTTCATCAATCTTAAATGTGAATGCTTGTGTGATTATAACGTCTCGTCTTGACAATATTTTACAATATAACAACTTTTCTTTATGCTTTTCTTTATGTTCAACCCACGTGGAGTGTACTTTGCGCGACCAGTACCACGTGCTTATATAACTGTTTGACCCATCAGGTTAATAATAAGACGTTAGTAACCAGTTCAAGGTTTTTCTTTTGTCAATTGCTTTTCGATCGAATTTATTTTAATTATCAAAATTACTGTGGAGTTATACGCTTTCTGTAAACCAAGTTGACCACGTGGAGCATGTGGTGTAATCATCAAAGTAGCCTTCAGCTATTCCTTTTGGGAAGATTTTACAAAGAGTTAATATGAATTTAGTATACCAGTGTGTGGTAATTACATGACGGACAGGATTGTGTTACGAACGTAATTTCTTTGGGTGAAAACTGAATCTGTTGGTTGTGGTTAATTTCTCCTTGCTTATGTTTCAACGTTCTTTGGGTGTTGTTTTGTGAATGCAGGGTTGTATGCAGTCTTCCAATCTTGGCTCCATATTTGATGTGTTCCGTAAGATTAAAATCTCACATTTTTACAATCCTTAAACAAGGCACCAGCTCAGTTATAACTCACGTATAATATGCTGAAATTTCAATGAACAATTTTAAAATAAATTTCCAAATATAAACTGATTTCTTTCTTTTTATTTAAATTCTCCTTATATATATATATATATATATATATATATATATATATATATATTACCGGTTTTGTATGACTATTAAAAGATTATCATTAATGTTAGTCTGCTTGGTAAACCTAGACTAAATATCTGATGAAACAGTTGCCCAGTAATCCACGGTTAACGTCCCCAGACAGATCACGGCTTTTAACCCACTTTCATTGTCAATTAGCACCGATATCAGCATACCAAATTAAAGTTACAACATTACAAGTATATCTCCCTCAGAGAATACTCAGGACGTGAGGTGAGCTGTTTACGACACCAGCATTTTTCTTCCTTTTTTTACCAGACTACTCAAACGATCCTCGTACGTCTCTTAAGCCGTCGGCACACGGACCGTGCTGTCGAACCTAAACGTTGAGCGTGCCAAGTTCAACGTGCTGCTGAACGCTCAGGAACAATGCGACTTGTGCATACGGTTCGCGGGCCCCAACGTGGTATACGCAATCGCAACGCACTCCAGCGGCAGTTGTGGGATGTTTCTAGTTCGTAAATCACACTGTTTACTCAACAGGCGCGCTTAAAATTCCCACGTTCACTCTATTAAAATCACATTTCCTCCATTGTTAATATTCTAGTCAGGTTGTTCTGTATGTATTATACACAAATAAAAATTTCAATATCGATGTACATGCTTTAAGACAAAAAGGACACAGGCTTATAAAAGTTCCATTACAAACAATGCGACACAAATTTGCAATAGTTATCCACATAAGATAAACACTATTTTATCTTTCCCACATTTTAGTAAAACCCTAAGGTCATTCTTACTTGGCCGGCCGGTGTGGCCGAGCGGTTCTAGGCTCTTCAGTCTGGAACCGTGCGACCGCTAAGGTCGCAGGTTCGAATCCTGCCTCGGGCATGGATGTGTGTGATGTCCTTAGGTTAGTTAGGTTTAAGTAGTTCTAAGTTCTAGGGGACTGATGACCTCAGATGTTAAGTTCCATAGTGCTCAGAGCCAAGCCATCATTCTTACTTGATCACTGTTCCTACCCAGTAGCAGAATCTTTACAACATGTAAATGACGAAACACAAAAGAAAAAGGAACAAAATATCTTTATACAAGTAGCGCAAGCTGTCCTGTACATTAAGCCAATCGAATAAGCTCACTCCTTAAAAAAAGGTGAGCTTATATTTACGTAACATCAAATATTGTAGTATATACATTAAACAATAAATAAATAAAGACCGAGCGAGGTGGCGCAGTGGTTAAACACTGGACTCGCATTCGGGAGGACGACGGTTCAATCCCGCGTCCGGCCATCCTGATTTAGGTTTTCCGTGATTTCCCTAAATCGCTCCAGGCAAATGCCGGGATGGTTCCTTTCAAAGGGCACAGCCGACTTCCTTCCCCGTCCTTCCCTAATCCGATAAGACCGATGACCTCGCTGTCTGGTCTCCTTCCCCAAAACAACCCAACCCAATAAACAAAGCATCAGAACCTATTATACGCAAATGTTAGGAAAAAAAATATTTAGACTCAGCGAGGAGCGAACCATCAGATCACGTATCAGGTCACGAATCATCAACGCTACTCACTACGTGACAGTGACAACAATTGATTTTACGGCCAAGTCTAACATGTTGCCACCTGCTAAGTGCTTTAATCGTAGCTATGTTACTAACTGAAATTTAATTATAACAAATTGTACTAGGAACAATGTGTTCTTGGTGGATCCTCAGTGTGTCGCTATGACATACTCTCATAACACGCAAGTTACAATAATTCTTTTGCCACGAATATGATGTGTCTCATTATTTTATTGCAACGAATCACGCGGTTAACAATGGGCTTTCGAGTGATTCTCAATTTGCTGGTGCTCAGAAACGACATATATACGTATAGGCTTGAACTGAATGCCCTGCCTCGCAGTTCAGTGCTGAAGGGAGATGGCGTGCATGTGACGTATGTGGCGTTGTGCCATCTGACTGGTCAACGGTCAGACGCACGTTCGGAAAGACTCCCGAACGTGCTATTCCACCTTACGACGTCAGAAACTCGGCACGCTCAACGCTCGGATGCACGGTCCGTGTGCCGACGGCTTTACAAGAGAGGGCTCCCGTCACAGTACCGAAAAAGGTATTTTTTTTTCTTAAATTTTACATTTTGGGTTCTGTAGAACACGCTCCGTCCAATTTAACGTATTGAGGTATATTAGTCAAATATTTTTCGAGTCAATCACATTTTCGAGAATAATACGTGTAAGTGTACCTGGATTAGTGTCCAACACCTTTCGGAATTCTTGTTGTTTCCTACAATTCGGCGCGAAATACCGAAGCGCCAGTGTAGTGGAAAAGAGGCCCATTGGTTGAATTGCCCGGAGCTGTACGGCCCACGCCGTGGCGTGACTGGCTGGACGGAGGCGGAGCTGTACCTAACCTCTGTGCGGTTGGCCACCGTGCTAACGGAGCAAGCTGTGACGTAACAGGGCCGCCGCTAATGGAGGTAACTAAGTTGCCGGCAAGTTGCCCCTCGGCGCTGTTGCCTGCTGGGAGGTGTCGGGCCGTACCGCCGCCAGCTGGACCTCTCACGCCTCCACTGTCGCGCACTACGACTCGCCAGGGCGTGAAGGGACGACAATTAGCTCCTAACGTTAGCGCCAATGGCCTAACAGGGTAAATTGGCGCCCGGAGCAAAATTAGACTTCACCCTCCCTCCTTTCAACGTCCTCCTTTATGTTTAATCCACAACCTACTTGAATGCGCCAATAAACCAAAACAGTATTGTACGGAAGAATAATTTTAAGTCTGGAATTCTTCGATTACCTATTCCGACAAGAGGTTGCCAAACTACCACTTCCAAGCTCCAGACGAACCAAACCGTCTAAACTTTTAAGTTGTTCTGGAACTGTTCAAATGGCTCTGAGCACTATGGGACTTAACATCTTAGGTCATCAGTCCCCTAGAACTTAGAACTACTTAAACCTAACTAACCTAAGCACATCACACACATCTATGCCCGAGGCAGGATTCGAACCTGCGACCGTAGCAGTCACGCGGTTCCGGACTGAAGCGCCTAGAACCGCACGGCCACCGCGGCCGGCTTCTGGAACTGTAATGAGCCAAAGCTTAAATAATAATGAGTTATTGCTTGTTACGATTTCGCTGCTCGTACCGCAAAGAACGTACGAAGCAGACCATGTCCATAGAGACAAATTTGTCCGATAAATGCTCTGACCTACGAAAGAAGGAGCTTAAGTTTGCCGAAGGATCCCACGCAGGTAGCAACACAACAGAGAATGGCGGCGTGATTTGGTCGTCTACCCTTAAATTCGCAAAGACACTTTCGTCACTATAGTTAACTGTGAACTGCAATAGTTGCGCTGATTTCGACAGTTCGATGGAACAGCTGTTTGGCATTAGTATCGTGCAGTCCAAAAATTCTGCATACAGTTCTTCACCGTCCACGTCACGGCTGTAAAATTTGCCAAAACATTCACATTTGGTCTTTAGGCCCGTCTTGCTAGCATCGCACACAGTTCTCTTCACCTGAGAAGAAACCTTCACTTCTCAGGTGTGTCATTCAATGACGAGAATCTTCATTGAATCATTTCTTCTCGTTCTTCATATCCCCTTTTGGCCTCCTCCTATCCGTTTGCGATCCTCAATTTTTTCCTAGTTCCTTTTCGCCCTCCCTCTTGACATTTTAGTTTGCACAACCTCAATTTTTTCTCCCTTCACAATAATTCGCCCTCGGCAAATTAGCTGTTGAAAGGTCATGTGGACCTGCTGTCATATCCTGGTTACGCCGTCGATTAGCGCTCTGTATCTTCATCTATACGTAGAAGGACGCTCCATATTCATTTAAACGTTTTTTCCATCATTCGTTTGCACCGTTTGACTCATCATTACTGCTGCAAGTACACTGCACTTTGGTCTGACTGTAAGTAGCATGAAAATCACCAGAAGTGTAATCCGTGCACAGTATAACTAAATTTCTCGACTGCTGACATTTGGTGACCGGACAACATGGAGTATGGTAATCGAGGACAGTTGCTGCACGACGTGGTTTCTGTGGTAACACAGTGTAATCACTACGGATATTCACAAGCGATTGATGGCAGTGTATGGACAGCGTACACTGTCACGAAAAGTTATACTGCAATACGACAACCCCCCCCCCCCCCCCCCAAATGTGAGTCGGAAAACCCCATCTGCCTTTGCTGAAATGGGATTCCAGGTACTGCAACACCCACCGTATTCTCCTGGATTGGCTCTTTTAACTTCTGTAGACCCTCTCTGAAGCATTTCTGTTGTCTGCCGCAGTCCCTGGAAGTCTGCGAAATAACGTCCGCGTAGAGGTTCCTTCATAGCTCAGAATATGTGATAATCACAAGAGATCAAGTCAGAGGAATACGGTGGGTGTGGCGGTACCTGGAACCCCATTTCAGCGATGGCAGCTGCGGTTTTCCGACTCGTATGTCGAGGAACGCTGTCGTGTTGTAAGAGCACTTTTCGTGCCGATACGCGCTTTCCACACACTGCCACCAATCTCCTGCATATATCCTCAGTGTTCGAACCTTCTTTCTGCAGAAATCTCGTCCTCCAGCGCTGTCTTTGATGGTCACATTTCATTTGTCCGCTCACATAATGAAAGCAGTCGGGGAAATGGGATTACAAAATGGTTCAAATGGCTCTGAGCACTATGGGACTTAACATCTGAGGTCATCAGTCCCCTAGAACTTGGAACTAATTAAACCTAACTAACCTAAGGACATCACACACATCCATGCCCGAGGCAGGATTCGAACATGCGACCGTAGCGGTCGCGCGGTTCCAGACTAGCGCCTAGAACCGCTCGGCCATCCCGGCCGGCAAATGGGTTTACAGTTCTATTGATTGTCCTGCCACCTACTATTAGACCAAAGTACTAGATACCTGTAATGATGAGTCAAATGAACGATGGGAAAAATAAAGTTTAAAAGAATATGTAAGGCCCTAAGTATAACTAAATTAAAGACCACCTACGCGTTTTTCTCTCTGTACGTGAAGGCTGTTCTCAGGAACTACTGTAAGAATTTCGATGGTGTTCTCACTAAGAGACCAACTGATTAACGAGGAAAGTTTTTGTTTATGATTTATTAGCGTTACGCCAGGCAAGTCACCTGGCCTTAGGTACTTAGCGCTGCCCATGCCCGTGCGAATCCACCTCTGAATGTGTACCGCGATCACGTCCCCTTTTTTCTGTACCATTCGCGACTAATGCGTGGAATGTACGAATATCGGTATGCCACCGTGTGCTCTTAAAAACTTTCCTCTCGTGGTTACTTTGGTAGACGTACGCAGAAATAAGGAATATGGTCCCTGACTCTTCTTAGAACGTACACCCTCGCTCTTCTGACAGTCAACCATAATGAGTCTCTGTAATGCACAACGCCTCTTGTAACGTCTGCCAGTAGGGTTCGATGATTTTGTCAGTAACGCTCTCGTATTTATTAAATAAGCGTACGACAATCGTGTAATTCTCACGACAATCGTGTAATTCTCCTTTGGATTTTGTCACTCTCTTCTATTAACCGTACCTAACAAGGATTGCAAACAGACAAGCAGTATTCAAGAACTGCTCCAATGAGCGTTTTGTAGCCCAAATCTTTCGTGGTGGACTTAAATTTCATTAGCATTCTTTCGACAAGTATTAGACTGTCGTCTGCTTTCGCTACAACTAGTTACATTGCTCATTATACTTCAAACAATTATGGACGGTTACGATTTGTATTGTATTATATTGTATGTTAACCGGAGACCTAGGAACGACGGAGATGCTCCGTCCCTGGCGCAGCCGCAGTGGTCCACAACACCACGACGACTACCGCAGTCCACTTCATCCCTCCGCCGCTCCACACCGAACCCAGGGTTATTGTGCGGTTCGGCCCCCGGTGGACCCCCCAGGGAACGTCTCACACCAGACGAGTGTAACCCCTATGTTTGCGTGGTAGAGTAATGGTGGTGTACGCGTACGTGGAGAACTTGTTTGCGCAGCGATCGACAACATAGTGTAACTGGGGCGGAATAAGGGGAACCAGCCCGCATTTGCCGAGGCGGATGGAAAACCGCCTAAAAACCATCCACAAACTGGCCGGCTCACCGGACCTCGACACAAATCCGCCGCGCAGATTCGTGCCGGGGACCAGGCGCTCCTTCCCGCCCGGAAAGCCACGGTTACGATTACGTTTCTCCCTCTTTTGAGTGATCTGTTTACAATTGTGTTGGGGACAATAATGGCTCTTACTGCATCATTTTGTTGCTGTGGTCTTCTCCCCAAAGACTGGTTCTATGCAGCTCTCCATGCTAGGCAAGCCTCTTCATCTCTGAATAATTACTGCAGCCTTCATCCATTTGAATATGCTTGCTGTATTCGAGCCTTGCGTTCCCACTACAATTTCTATCACCCACAGTACCTTCCATTACAGAATTGACGACGACTGCTTGACGCCTCAGAATCTGTTCTATAGCCGGCCGAAGTGGCCGTGCGGTTAAAGGCGCTGCAGTCTGGAACCGCAGGACCGCTACGGTCGCAGGTTCGAATCCTGCCTCGGGCATGGATGTTTGTGATGTCCTTAGGTTAGTTAGGTTTAACTAGTTCTAAGTTCTAGGGGACTAATGACCTCAGCAGTTGAGTCCCATAGTGCTCAGAGCCATTTGAACCAATCTGTTCTATAAACCGGTTTCTTTTTTAGTCAACTTGTCCACAAATTTCTTCTTTCCCCAATCCGATGCAGTACCTCCTCATGAGTTAGGTGATCCACCCAGCTAATCTTCAGCATTCTCCTATAGCACCATGTTCCAAAACTTGCTTCTTGTCTGGCCTATTTATCGTTCACGTTTCACTTCTGTGCGAGGATACGTGTCAGACAAATACCTTCAGAATTTTCTAATATTTAAATGTATATTCGATGTTAACAATTTCTCTTTTTCATTAACGCTTTAGACTATTGCCTGTCTGGATTTTAAGTTCTCAGTGTTTCGACCATCACCAGTTATTTTGCTGCCCAAGCAGCAGAACCCATAGACAGCTTTTTATGTCTCATTTCCTAATATCATTCCCCAGAATCGCATTATGTAATTCCACAAGGTTCCATTACCCTTATTTTGCTCCTGTTCATCTTATAACCTCTTTTCAAGACACATCCATTCTGTCAAACTGCTCTTTCAAGCCGTTTGCCGTCTATGACGGAAATAAAATGTTATCGACAAACCACTAACCTGTAATTCCCTTTCCACATTTCTCATTGGTTTCCGTCAAATGTTGCTGAATGCACAAATTGAATAAAACTGAGGACAGGTTATATTCCTCTCTTGCTCTCTTATCAACTACTACTTGCTTTTAATGTCCTTAGACTGTTATAGCTGCAGTCTGGCTTTTGCACAACTGTGAATAACCTTTTTCTCCCTTCTTTTTATCCGTGCTGCTTCCAGAATTTCAATCGGTGTTGCCCAGTCAACGTTCTGAAAAGATTTAGGCAAATCTAAAATTGCTCTAATCGCAGGTTTTTCGTTTTTTTCCAACTTCTAAGATAAGTCGTAAGGTAAGTTTTGCCTCACGTATTCCTACGCCTCCCCAACGTCAGCCTGTATCAGTTATTCCATTCTTATACAAAGGATTCGTGTCGATAATTTTCAGCTGATACTTCGGTGATAATCACACCTGTCATCAGCTTTGTTTTATGGAATCGGAATTATTATATTCTTCTTGAAAGAACCTTCAGAAGAATGTGTTTCCCCTGTCTCATATACCTTGCATACCAGTTGCACACCAATCTAAATAGTTTTATCAATAATTCTGACGGAACGTCGCCGACTCCAGGGATCTTGTTTCGACGTAAATCTTTGAGTATGATGTCAATTTCTTCTCGCAGTATCAATCTTCCGTCTGATCTTCATCTAGTTCCTTTTTCAGTTTCTATAACACTGTCTTCAAGTTAATTTCCTTTCTGTAACCTCACTACATACTCCTATCTTTCAGTTTTACCTTCTTTACTTAGTACTGGTTGTCCACCTGAGCTCTTGATATTCATACACCTGCTTCTCTTTTCACAAAAACGTCTTTAATTTTCTTGTAAGCGGTATCTATCCTTCTAAATCATTACATTTGCCCTCTAGCCGTACCAGGTTAGCCGTTTTGTACGTTCTGTGAATCTCTCTTGTCTTCTGGTTCTCATCTTTTTCGCTATTCGATCCTCTGATGCTTCCATTATTTCATCTCTTAAACGCACCCATTCGTCTTCTGTCGTATTCCTTTCACCTTTTGTAGTCAATCATTGCCTAGTATTCCCTCTTGAAACTCTCAACAACCTCTGGCCCTTTCAACTTTTCCGGGTCCCGTCTCCTTAATTTCCTACCAGTTACCAGTTTCTTCACTTTTAATCTAGAGTTCATAACCAATAAATTATAGACAGGGTCCACATCTGCCCCTAGAAATGTCTTACAATTTAAAATCTAAAGTCAGTATAGGTTTTTAAATACGTGCATAAATCCGGCGATCCTTTATAAAATCGGAACGACACGCGCCTCTTTGCAATCGCTCCGAAATGTCTCTAAAATTAATACATTTGGAAATTTCTCTTTGTCAAACAGCGAATTAAATGCTTATCTTCTCCCAGTCATCCATGTTTTTGTTTTTTAATCAATCGTACAAGTTTCGTTCCTCCTCTCTACATTACTTGCGTTTCTATTACTTTCCTCTTCCTTGTCCCCTTTCCCATTCCTTTTCTCACGTCCTTTATTTCCAGCATCAACAATTACAATCTACCTGCCTGAAATTTACCTTAATTATTATTTTACTTCTCAGAAACGAATATCGAGTTTTTTGACTGTTACAGCTATTGATGTTTCTTCTGCTTGTTGTAACCATTTCCAGTTGTTGGATTCCATGTTAGATGTAAGATCTCTTAAAACGTGTTTGTAATTAATGTAAAGTTTAACACGAAAAAGCATAACGAGGATAATGGAATGTAGTCGAATTAAGTCTGGTAATGCTGAGGGAATTAGATGAGAAAATGAGACACTTAAAGTAGTAAAGGAGTTTTGCAATTTGGGGAGCAAAATGACTGATGATGATCGAAGTAGAGATGATATAAAATGTGGACTGGCAATGGCAAAGAAAGCATTCCTGAAGAAGAGAAATTTGTTAACATCGAGTATAGATTTAAGTGTCAGGAAGTCGTTTCTGAAAGTATTTGTACGGAGTGTAGCCATGAATGGAAGTGAAACGTAGACGATAAATAGTTTAGACAAGATGAGAATAGTAGCTTTCGAAATGAGGTGCTACAGAAGGATGCTGAAGATTAGATGGGTAGAGCACATAACTAATGAGATATTGAATAGAATTGGGGAGGAGTTTGTGACACAACTTGACTAGAAGAAGGGATCGGTTGGTAGGACATGTTCTGGGACATCAAGGGATCACCAATTTAGTATTGGAGGGCAGCGTGGAGGGTTAAAATAATAGAGGGAGACCACGAGATGAATACACTAAGTAGATTCAGAAGGATGTAGGTTGCAGTAGATACTGGGAGATGAAGAAGCTTGCACAGGATAGAGAAGCATGGAGAGCTGCATCAAACCAGTCTCAGGACTGAAGACCACAACAACAACACGAAAATTGCGTGGTTACACGTGAGAGACGGTCTGATGGTCCTAATCTTTCCAGGGTACAAAAAATTAATACACAGGAAGTGTTTTGACCTCACCAAGAAATTTTGACAAATAGTAGGCCCCATGTATACAGAATCAGTTTTTTTATTGAGATGAATATACTTTCTAACCGTTGTTTCTGAGGTACGTGTATAAGATGCCCTGTGGTCAGCAACTTCGAGTAAAGAAGGGCAGTACCAAGGGTCACAGATTTGTTGGACCCACGGGAGATCGTCACAAAGATGCTGAAGAACCTGAAATGAAATGGCAAACGCCTGGAGACAGACAACGTCTAACAGGAGAAATCAAGCTCCTAGAACCAGTGTGAAATGGGGAATGTATGAACGTGTTACAGCCCCCTCTATGTAGCCGGGGAGGGACCGCGAGTATAGGACTAGACTAACTACAACGCACAGAGGGAAATTTAAGCAGTCATTCTCTCGGTGCTCCATTCGCAAAAGGGACGGAAAGAAACCCTACTGTGCGTTTCAGTGGAAAGTACCCTTTGCCATACACTTATCTTATGTAATGGGTGGTTGTGGATGTAGATACAGAAATTTACCCCAAGTACTCAGTCTGCCCATGCCATATGGCCCCTGTTGTTCCAGTAACGCAGTACCCATTGGATCAGTAACGACACTTCTCGCGGCGTATCTTTATTGGAATATTTCTTCTTTTCACCCTAACAAGCATTTCACGTAAGGTTCTTTTAAAAGGTTTAGATTGTCTTGTATCAAATCGGGTTTTATATTTGCTATAAAATTAGTTGGCCGCTTGATTATGTTTAATATTAAGCAAATAGCTGCACTCGCAATTTTTTTATTTGGCTGTGGAATAGTCTTCCACTGATACTTTCCATCCATACCTATTTCCTTTCCCCTCCATTCTTTGTCAGCTGAGACTAATGCTGGCTTTTTTTCTGCTTGCAGGGGCTTCGGCAAGCAAGGTTTCCAGTGTCAAGGTAAGCACGCGTCGCCTGCCTTCGCCGTCCGCTTTATCTTCTTTATTTGCCTTGTTTAATTGGCATTTCGGCAAAATCGACGGGACGCATTGTTTACAGTCTGCCTTAGCTGAAACTGTTCAAAATACAAACACGACAGCGTGAAGGACTTCCGAGAAGCCAGGGGAGTAAGTAAGTATGCAGCACTTATAAGGCGCCTGTTCGACCGATTCTTAGTATTGTTCATGTATTTGGGGTCCTTACCAGTTAGGACTGATAGGAGAGATAGAGAAGATCCAACGAAGAGCGGCACATTGAGTCACGGGTCGCCTAGTCGGCACGAGAGCGTTACGGAGATGCTCAACAAACTAAACTCCTGGCCATTAAAATTGCTACACCACGAAGGTGACGTGCTACAGGTGCGAAATTTCACCGACAGGAAGAAGATGCTGTGATATGCAAATGATTAGCTTTTCAGAGCATTCACACAAGGTTGACGCTGGTGGCGATTTCTCATACACAAACAGCAGTTTACCGGCGTTGCCTGGTGAAACGTTATTGTGATGCCTCGTGTAAGGAGGAAAAATCCGTACCATCACGTTTATGGCTTTGAAAAAGGTCGGATTGTAGCCTATCGCGATTGCGGTTTATCGTATCGCGACATTGCTGCTCGCGTTGGTCGAGATCCAATGACTGTTAGCAGAATATGTAATCGGTGGGTTCAGGAGGGTAATACGGAACGCCGTGCTGGATCCCAACGGCCTCGTATCACTAGCAGTCGAGATGACAGGCATCTTATCCGCATGGCTGTAACGGATCGTGCAGCCACGTCTCGATCCCTGAGTCAACAGATGGGGACGTTAGCAAGACAACAACCATCTGCACGAACAGTTCGACGACGTTTGCTGCAGCGTGGACTATCAGCTCGGAGACCATGGCTGAGGTTACCCTTGACGCTGCATCACAGACAGGAGCGCCTGCGATGGTGTACTCAACGACGAACCTGGGTGCGCGAATGGCAAAACGTCATTTTTTCTGATGAATCCAGGTTCTGTTTACAGCATCATGATGGTCGCATCCGTGTCTGGCAACATCGCGGTGAACGCACATTGGAAGTGTGTATTCGTCATCGCCATCCTGGCGTATCACCTGGCGTGATGGTATGGGGTGCCATTGGTTACACGTCTCGGTCACCTCTTGTTCGCATTGACGGCACTTTGAACAGTGGACGTTACATTTCAGATGTATTGCGACCCGTGGCTCTACCCTTCATTCGATCCCTGCAAAACCCTACATTTCAGCAGGATAATGCACGACCGCGTGTTGCAGGTCCTGTACGGGCCTTTCTGGATACAGAAAATGTTCGACTGCTGCCCTGGCCAGCACATTCTCCGGATCTCTCACCAATTGAAAACTTCTGGTCAATGGTGGCCGAGCAACTAGCTCGTCACAATACGCCAGTCACTACTCTTGAGGAACTGTGGTATCGTGTTGAAGCTGCATGGGCAGCCGTACCTGTACACGCCATCCAAGCTCTGTTTGACTCAATGCCCAGGCGTATCAAGGCCGTTATTACGGCCAGAGGTGGTTGTTCTGGGTACTGATTTCTCAGGATCTATGCACCCAAATTTCGTGACAATGTAATCACATGTTAGTTCTAGTATAATATATTTGTCCAATGAGTACCCGTTTATCATCCTCATTTCTTCTTGGTGTAGCAATTTTAATGGCCAGTAGTGTACATCGGCAGACGTTACAAGAGAGGCGTTGTGCATCACGGAGAGATTTACTATTGAAATTTGGAGAGAGCACTTTCTGGGAAGAGTCGGACAACATATTACTCCCGCATACGTCTCACATAATGACCATGAGGAGAAAATTCTAGAAATTAGAGCCAATACAGAGGCTTATCGACAGTTATTCTTTCCACCTTATTCGCGAGTGGAACAGGGTTGGAGGGCTCAGTTAGCGGTGCAGAAAGTATCCTCCGCCACATGCCACTAGGTGACATGCGGAGTGTGATGTAGATGTAGATGGTGTCCCAAGACCCTAGGGTCAGAATTGCAAACATGGTAAAGGTTCCTAAACTTAGTAAGTAATGATCATAAACGAATATTGTTTCTGCATGCAAACAACTTTAACCTTAAAACAACAACTTACATCCATACAACGCTCGACATCTAGTTGCATCAAGATGACAAGTAAGAAACTTGTCGAAAGCTGTTGCTCAGCTGACTTTCCGAGGTAAATTAATAAGTGCAACTTATCAATAAAACTGTATTCACATATAATAATACGAGGTATGCCCACAAAGTAAGTTCCATTTGGTTATATAAAACAAATGTGGAAAGATACCAAAAAAAAATATTTGTTGTATAAAAGTCTACAATTGTTAAACTACTTTTCTGCATAGCTTCCGAGATTTTGTAGGCACTTGTCATAGCGTGGCACAAGTTTTTGTATGCCTTCTTCACAGAACGTTGCCGCATGTGTAGTCAACCATGTGGTAACGTGTTCTTTCAGCTCGTCGTCATCGTTGAAATGTGACCACCAAGGACAGATTTCAGGTGTAAGAAGAGATTAAAGTCGCTAGGAGCGATGTCCGGGCAGCACGGAGGATGATCAGACGTGTCCCAGTGGAATTCCCATAAGAGTTGTTTGGTCACATTCGCCGTGTGGGATTGTGCATTATCGTGGGGAAAAAAAACACCTTTCGACAGTAATCCTCGGCGCTTGTTCTGTATTGCGAGGCGCAATTTCTTAATGGTCTCGCAGTAACCATGTGCACTGATTGTATTGCATCGTCTTAAGAAATCAATCAGAAAAATGCCTTTTCTGTCCCAAAAAAACGTGCACATGACTTTTCGAGGTGTCAAGATTTGCTTAGACTTAACCTTCGTTGGGGATGAAGTGTGCCCGCAGTACAATGATTGCCATTTTGTTTCAGAGGTGTCGCAGGATACACAAGTTTCATCCCCCGTGACTATCCGAGAAAAAAAAAACCCGTCGCCTTCTTCATTGTAGTGTGCCAAAAACTGAAGTGCACTCCCCATCCTTTGTTTTCTGTGTTGTTCAGTATGGATATTGGGTACCCAGCTTGAGCAAAGTTCTCGAAATTTCAGTTTTTTAGTAACAATTTCATGAATTTGTAGTGATCGTGAGATTTGCTGAACTTCCATAGCAAGGGCACTTAGTGTCAACTTATGGTTGTGCTTAATCTTATCTTCAGTTGTGTGAACCAGTTCATCGCGCACTTGATCACGTCCTTCATCGATTACTCTGACCAATCTTCTAACCATTGAATCACTCACAGCATTTTGTCCGTAAACCTCGCAGATTTGCCGATGAATTTCCTTTGGTTTGACTTACTTTGCATTAAGAAAACGAATCACAGATCTTGTGAAACACAACTAGCTCTTTATACTCATGAAGTAATAAGTGTTATCGACAGGGGATGTCAAATTGATTCCATATTTTTAGATTTCCAGAAGGCTTTCGACACCGTTCCTCACAAGCGTCTTTTAACCAAGCTGCGTGCCTACGGAATATCGCCTCAGTTGTGCGACTGGATTGGTGATATCCTGTCAGAAAGGCCACAGTTCGTAGTAATAGACGGAAAGTCATCGAGTAAAACAGAAGTAATATCAGGCGTTCCGCAGGGAAGTGTTATAGGCCCTCTATTGTTCCTGATCTATATTAACGACATAGGAGACAATCTGAATAGCCGTCTTAGATTGTTTGCAGATGGTGCTGTCACTTACCGTCTTGTAAAGTCATCAGATGATCAAAACGACTTGCAAAATGATTTAGATAAGAAATCTGTATGGTGCGCAAAGTGTCAATTAAACCTGAATAAAGAAAAGTGTGAAGTTTTTCGCATGAGTACTAAAAGAAATCAGCTAAATTTTGATTACGCGATATGTCACACAAATCTGAGGGCTGTAAATTCAATTAAATACTTAGGGATTAAAATTATAAATAACATTATCATATAGATAATATTGTGGGTAGAGCAAACCAAGGACTGGGATTCATTGGCAGAACACTTAGAAGGTGCAACGGGTCTACCAAAGAGACTTCTTACACCACGCTTGTCCGCCCTATTGTGGAGTATTGCTGTGCAGTGTGGGATCCGCATCAGATGGGACTGACGGATGACATCGAAAAGAACAAAGAAGGGCAGCTCGTTTTGTATTATGGCGAAGTAGGGGAGATAGTGTCACAGACATGATACGTGAGTTGTTGTGGCAATCATTAAAACAAAGGCGTTTTTCGTTGCGACGGGATCTTCTCATGAAATTTCAATCACCAGTTTTCTCCTCCGATTGCGAAAACATTCTGTTGGCACCCAATTACATAAGGAGAAAGGATCATCACGATAAAATAAGAGAAATCAGGGCTCGCACAGAAAAATTTTATTGCTCGTTCTTCCCGCGTGCCGTTCGAGAGTGGAACGGTAGAGAAACAGCATGAAGGTGGTTCACTGAACCCTCTGCCAGGCTCTTTATTGTGGATAGCAGAGTAATCACGTAGATGCCAGTGATGTAGTCGCAGCTTATGCCGTGAGATATCTTGATCGAGGAGGTTCATCAACCATAACGTTCTTACATACTGAACAATGACTTCCAGAAGGTACAGCTGTAATTAAGCCAGTCCATTTTGAACGTGATGTTGTGCAAGAACGAAATAACAGATTTTCTGTAAGATTATTAGACTCAGGAATGGTCTACGCTGTTGCCCGATTTAACACCAGTAGATTTATTTTTGTGAGTCGACTTCTAAAAATTGTGTTTAGCCTTTGAACTCAGAATCCAAGATGACTTCAAGCAGTGTACCGACGAATCTCGCCGCTTCGTGTCTCCAACAACTTCCCATCTAGTCCGCGGTTCATGTATAAGGCGCACTGCGTTGTGCATTTAGGAAAATGGTTACTGGTTTAAACATGCCACTTAAATGAAGAGACCGTGAGAAAAACATCCTCCAGAACAACGGCAGTTATGTATGTTGAATCAGCGCTAAAATTCTGAAGGTTTGTGTCTCGCTAACTAAAATAGACAGAAAATTTATTTGGACACAGGTTTGACTTCACATAAACAAACTGTCAACTATAGGGAGGAAATATGGACTGTGGTTGATGGCAGATCAAATTATGCACTGAACTTAAAGGCGTATGCTGGAAAAGAAGGGAACGCCCCAGAAAAAAAATCAAGGGCAAAGAGTGGTGTTGAAACGACCCCTTAGAAAATTTTGAATTACTGCGCTGGTAAACCTCTTACGTTATTTGATTTACAAACAGCTGAACAAAACTCAATGTACTCAAACAGTTTTCTCTGTACGTATTCTGATCATCACTAAACTGACACACAATATTTTTAGCGCAACGCAATCTGACCCTCAATAACCCCTACAAAAGAATGGCCCTGACTAACAATAACCTATACCTTTCATGAATCACTTACCTCACGAAAATCTTCGTTACTGGAACTACTGCCATACAGCGAGCGCCAATACTGCTAGCTAAATAAAAGATTCTAGCGACTGAAGGCACTAACTACTGATAGGCACAGTTAGCAAATGAAAGATTTTGATAGAGAACAAACAATGTATTAACCTTAATAATGTTCAAAAGTCGTATATATATATATATATATATATATATATATATATATAGAATCTCAATTCATGACATCTTTACAAATTTCCTTTTTCTGGCGGACAAACGTCCGCTTATAGTGACCCCCCACTTATAGTGAGTGACCTCTCAAAACTCTGTCATCTCTCTCTCTCTCTCTCTCTCTCTCTCTCTCTCTCGCTCTCCACATCCACCACTGCTGGCGACTTGTCTCCAACTGCACAACGCTACGCGCTGTTCACATCGAACTGCCCAACACTACACAAGCGAATATTCCAATAATGCCAACCAGCTACAGACTGCACCCAGCACAGTCAGTGATTTCCATACAGAGCGCTACGTGGCGTTACCAACATAAAAACCTAAAAACCCTTCTTGCAATGAAGAGACCGCGAGAAAAACATCTTCCAGAACAAAGGCAGTTATGTATGTTGAATCAGCGCTAAAATTCTGAAGGTTTCTGTCTCATTAACTAAAACTGACAGAAAATTGATTTAAACTGATTGGGACACAGTTTGTTTATGTGAATTCAAACTTGTCAACTATAGGGTGGAAGTATGGGGCCGGCCGAAGTGGCCGTGCGGTTAAAGGTGCTGCAGTCTGGAACCGCAAGACCGCTACGGTCGCAGGTTCGAATCCTGCCTCGGGCATGGATGTTTGTGATGTCCTTAGGTTAGTTAGGTTTAACTAGTTCTAAGTTATAGGGGACTGATGACCTCAGCAGTTGAGTCCCATAGTGCTCAGAGCCATTTTTGGAAGTATGGGCTGTGGTTGGTGCCAGATCAAATTATGCACTGAACTTAAAAGCATAAACCGGAAAACAAGGGAACGCCCCAGAAAAAAATGAAGGGCAAAGAGTGGTGGTGTCTCTAACTAGTTGTCTTAGAGTACGTTATGGCATCACCACTGATGACTTTTTTTACCTCTCTTCCACTTTCATTTGAACTTTAGAAGTGGAATTTGACTCTTTGTGGAACAGTGAGTAAGAATAAGAAACAAATACCTAAAGCTTTGTTGCCTAACACTATGAAGAAAGTAATATCATCTGTTTTCGTTTTTCATAATGAGGATACCTTGGTGCTCTATGTCCCGATGAAAATCGCACCTTATTTTTCTTAGCACCGTGCTTCGTGACACGAATTTAGGAGATGATACTGAAAGCTACACAGAAATGACATTTTTCATTATAACACCACCAAAGGTGTGTTGATACACTGGACAAGATGGTCAATGGATATTCTGTACAAAGAACTGACAAGAAGAGGGTCTTATGTCGTATTTATCAATATGGTTGACAGAGGGTGTTCGAATGCTTGTATATTATCTCCATCCAAACGTGCCTCGGGAGGCCCAACGGTACCGACCGACCTCCGCGTCATCCGTAGCGGATAGGCGTCACTGGATACGGATGGAGGGGCATGCGGTCAATACACAGATCTCCCGGGGGCTGTCAGTTTTCGTGACTGGAATCGCTACGTCGCAATCAAGTAGCTCCTCAATCGGTCTCACAAGAGCTTAGTTCTCCCCACTTGCGAGCAGCGCTCGGCAATACACGGATGATCACCCATCCAAGTGCTAGCCTAGCCCGAAAGCACTTAACTTTGGTGATGTGATGGGAACCGGTATTACCAGTGCGGCAAGGCCGTTGACTCCATGTGTATTATGCATGACAAAAAAAAAAAACAAAAAAAAAACGGCATCTTCCTTCAAGTTCTACGCGTGGGAGGAGAAATTTTTTGCCAAATCTTGGCAAGGAGTTAACCATACCCCAAGTCAAACGACGACCTGAACGACACATAGGACTTCCGAAGATAGTAATAACTGCAATGAAAAATATAGGTACAGAACAGAGGCTGTGGGAAGAGAAGATGACTAAACTCCCACTCAAGTCCAGGTTTTCGGAAGACGTTTGTGTCAGCTGTGACCAAGAAAGTTTGACAAAACGTGTAGTGTATCATGAGCAATGTGCAAAAAATATATATGCACAAAAAATTTCAAGAATATTAGAAAAACTCTGTGTTTCATGCAGTGGACAACATGAAGTGAACAAATGCTTGGAAACTTGATAGTTCCTTTTTTTTAATTCAGTTTCTTTCTCATTGTCGTACTTTTGTTTTGACTCACTAGGAAAACTATAATTAGTACGTTTTCCAAGGATGTAATGCAATTTTTATGAGTGCATATGAGAGAGAGGAACATATGAAGTCAGTTATTGTGTTATATTTCGTATTCATAGCCACAGCATTATACCCTTGTCTTCAGGCCGAAGACTGGTTTGAAGCTACTCTGTGTTGTGAAAGCTTCATCTCCAAGCAACTACTGCAACTTACATCCTTCTGAATCAGCTTAATGTATAAATTTGTTGTTCTCCCTCTACGATTTTCAGCCCTCATACTTCCCCCCAGTACTAAACTGGTGTCCCCTTTATGTGTCAGAGTATTTCCTACCAACCGACCCCATCTTCTAGTCAGACTATGCCACAAATTTCTTTTCTCCCCAATTTTACTAATTACGTCCTCATTAGTTACGTGATGTACCCACATCATCTTCAGCATCCTTCTGTAGCACCATATTTCAAAAGCTTCTATTCTCTTCATGTCTAAACTGTTTATCGTCAATGTTTCACTTGGTATATTAACAACTAAAGTGTATTTTTTACTTAAATTATTTTGTGACTTTTGCATTCATTCCTATTCAAAGACAACTACACATAACAAAAAAAGTTTTGCATCACCTCGGTTCCGAGAGTTCCGGACCTGTTCACAAAATTGGAATAGAAATCAACATAAACATCATTTCCGCCCTTTTTATTGCTCATGAAAACCACACATTGCATGTTGTACCACCATACAGCGAGACCTTCAGAGGTGGTGGTCCAAATTGCTGTACACACCAGTATCACGTCCTCTTGCATTAATGCATGCCTGTATTCGTCGTGGCATACTATCCACAAGTCCATCAAGGCATTGTTGGTTCGCATTATCCCTCTTCTCAACGGCGATTCGGCGTAGATCTCTGAGTGGCTGGTGGGTCACGTCGTCCATAAACAGCCCTTTTCAGTCTGCCCCAGGCACGTTCGATAGAGTTCATATCTGGAGAACATGCTGGCCACTCTAGTCGAGCGATGTCGTTATCCTGAAGGAAGTCATTCACAAGATGTGCACGACGGGGGCGCAAATTGTCGTCCATGAAGACGAATGCCTCGCCAATATACTACCGATATGGTTGCACTGTCGGTCGGAGGATGGCATTCACGTATCGTACAACCGTTGCGGTGCCTTCCGTAACCACCAGCGGCGCAAGTCGGCCCCACATAATGCCAGCCCAAAACAGCAGGGAACCTGCACCTTGCTACACTCGCTGGACAGTGAGTCTAAGGCGCTCAGCCTGACCGGGTTGCCTCCAAACATGTCTCCGACGATTGTCTGGAAGAAGGCATATGCGACAGTCATCGGTGAAGAGAACGTGACGCCAATCCTGAGCGGTCCATTCGGCATGTTGTTGGGCCCATCTGTACCGCGTTGCATGGTGTCACGGTTGCAAAGATGGACCTCGCCCTGGACGTCGGGAGTGAAGTTGCGCATCACGCAGCTTATTGTGCATAGTTTGAGTCGTAGCACGACGTCTGTGGCTGCACGAAAAGCGTTATTCAACATGGGGTTCCCCCGAGCCATAATCAGTAGGTAGCGGTCATCCGCTGCAGTAGTAGCCCTTGGGCGACGTGAGCGAGGCATGTCATCGACAGTTGCTGCTTCTCTGTATCTCCTCCATGTCCGAACAACATCGCTTTGGTTCACTCAGAGATGCCTGGACACTTCCCTTGTTGAGAGCCCTTCGTGGTACGAAGTAAGAATGCGGACGCGATCGAACTGCGGTATTGACCGTCTAGGCATGGTTGAACTACAGACAACATAAGCCATGTACTTCCTTCCTGGTGGTGTGACCGGAACTGATCGGCTGTCGGAAACCCTCCGTCTAATAGGCGCTGCCCATGCATGGTTGTTTACATCTTTGGGCGGGTTTAGTGACATCTCTGAACACTCAAAGGGTCTGTGTGTGTGATACAACATCCACGGTTAACGTCTATCTCCAGGAGTTCGGGGAACCGGGGTGATGCAAAACTTTTTTTGAAGTGTGTAGTTACCACTGATAGAGATCAGCAAATTAATTAATTAATTTCTGTAACTTATTTTCACGTAGCACTTCAAACTTTAACATCTATCTAAAACAAAAGCGCACCATGCGGTACCTTATTCACTAGCGACTAATACAATGGGTTCTGCCATTTGACTTGACGAGCACGCACGCAAGCTTAGGACTTGGCGATACGGAAACTAGCCTATATATTTATCTGTCCACTATGAACCTCACAGACTCTAGGCGTCCACTACGGACTACAGTACAATCCCTGAGTACCATGGAGCGTTAAGGAAATGCTCCAGGGTACACGGGAGGGAACCGGGTTTCTCTTCACCCTCAAGTGCAAACATTGTCTGACACCTGATCGTCAGACAATAGAGTAGAGACGGCCAGGTAGCAGTACACGTCTCAAGCTCAAAATGGCTCTGAGAACTATGGGACTTAACATAGGAGGTCATCAGTCCCCTAGAACTTAGAACTACTTAAACCCAACTAACCTAAGGACATCACACACATCCATGCCCGAGGCAGGATTCGAACCTGCGACCGTAGCAGTCGCACGGTTCCAGACTGAAGCGCCTAGAACCGCTCGGCCACCGCGGCCGGCACGTCTCAAGCATGCAGTCCCAGTGTACATCTATCTGGGAACCGGGGTGATGCAAAACTTTTTTTGGTGTATTATTGCGTGGGATCTAATTTGACGGCTTCTGGAGGTGCTATTGATCCTGGAACCTAGTAGCCCGTAGGTTAACCGATAACCTGCAATATTGTAATTTAGAATGATCACTTGCCATTAAATTTTCTGCATCTTATTTGTGTCCATGGGCTTCTCTGTTAATACGTCTCCACACACTCTCCAGCATAAGTGTTTCCGCTTGCTTGGCACTGTACTTCTCTTTTTTCCCTTGAAGCTGCTGCTAGGTGAAGTAAGGGATTGTGAGTGTGAACAGTACAAGGAAAAGTTTAACGTCCCGTCGATAACGATAACGATGCCGTTGGAGACGGAGCACATGCCCTGATTAGGGAGGGTGGGGAAGGAAATCAGCCGTGCCTTTTTCACGGGAATCATCCCAACATTTACCAGAAGCGATTTATAGAAAACACAGAAAATGTAAATGAGGATGGCCGGATGTCGATGTGAAGGGTCGTCCTCCCAGATGCGAGTGTAGTGTGAACTGTAGAAGGTGGCTATGGAGTAGGGATGTTAGACGATAATCAGAATAACACAGGCACTGCAATATCGAATTTATCTGCCGATAGCGGGCAAGTGACTTTAAAGTGCTACGTTTGACCTGAACGGGAATATACTTAATGGATGTACGTGTACAGGTCGTAGATGCATGGTTGACGACGTATGGAAGTTCGGATTTGACTGTGAGTCGTGCACGGATAGCCAAATGGTAAGGCGACCGCTCGTGATAAGCGGGAAATCCGGGTTCGAGTCCCGATCCTGCAAAAATTTTCATTGTTGTCATTCTATTCTACAACTGAAGGTTGTCCTTATTCGCAGTTGCGAACACATGTAATGTATTCTTGAGACAGTCTTTTAGGTGTCTGTTATTTCTTATCTTAAGTTGTGTATTAGCGAAAATGTGATTCTATTTTGATAGTGTTTTGATTATTGAACAATTTCCGTTTTTATTGCCTTTTCCTAGCGATTGATCATGACCACCTCGTGTATTTTCAGCCAAAGACCGGGATATCTGTTTTTATTCGAGTGAGATGGTTGTTTTCCTATATTGGGTTGAAATGGCTCTGAGCACTATGCGACTTAACTCCTGAGGTCATCAGTCGCCTAGAACTTAGAACTAATTAAACCTAACTAACCTAAGGACATCACACACATCCATGCCCGAGGCAGGATTCGAACCTGCGACCGTAGCGGTCGCTCGGCTCCAGACTGTAGCGCCTAGAACCGCGCGGCCACTCTGGCCGGCCCTATATTGGGTATTCTGTATATGTGTCATCTATACGCTCACTCTTCAGTTGTTAAGAAAATAATTATTATAAAAATAATCATTTCACACTGAAGATGTCTTAAACAAAAAGACTTAATCATTTTGTATGCGCTTACGCGGCTGAATTATACGGTGGACAGCTGATACGGATGAAGTCAACATTCCTCTCTCAAATTACGTGATCTCTCGCGGAGAAATGACACTGGCACCCTGTCAAAAGTGTGGCCTTTTAGCTGCCAAACCAGTAAAGACGTCAATTAGTGGTTGACGGAATTTCGGCAGTTGGAAATTGGTCCTATTCGCTAGAAAGACAGTTTTTCCCATACTAATTTTTCACGCAAACCAGGACCATAAAAAGTCACATACGACAGAGGTCGAAAAGAAGTCGTTTCTAAAATAGAAGAAAATCAAAACACATTTCAACGATCCATTTTAGACGAAAGGCCCAATGTTTTGGTGTCATTTAATTGTCTTGGAAGATCATTTGCAACACTAGCTCATGAAGGTAAAACTATATTAGTATGAAGTCCAGGCAGAAACCAAATATACCGAGCGAGGTGGCGCAGTGGTTAGGCACTGGACTCGCATTCGGGAGGACGACGGTTCAATCCCGCGTCCGGCCATCCTGATATAGGTTTTCCGTGATTTCCCTAAATCGCTCCAGGCAAATGCCGGGATGGTTCCTTTCAAAGGGCACGGCCGACTTCCTTCCCCGTCCTTCCCTAATCCGATGAGACCGATGACCTCGCTGTCTGGTCTCCTTCCCCAAACCAACCAACCAGAAACCAAATAGCTAATAAAATTATTTTAAAAATTAATTATAAGTCGCATTATTTGTGAAAGAATTGTATTTGAATTCTACATGGGTAATATTTGTTTGGTTGATACATTCCTTTTGTTATCGTGAATCTGCCTGGCAAACGTATTTGCTTGTAAGTACAGTATTTTTTTTTTTAAATTTCAACGCTGCTTTTTGCATGGACATGACCTTAGTCTTTTTTTCTTAAAAAAAGTTAAGTTGTTCATAACGATGTTAATAAATGGTGTTGAATACCTTAATGATATATATCCGATTCATTTTTTAATCTTATGAATTCATCAATACAGTAGAGCCCTGGTAATTTGAGCTAATTGGGGTGAAGGCTACCTCGAACGGAAAAAAAAACCTACTACGAAAATACGGAAATATCTCTAAATCAATGGGTAAATCATGAATAACTGTTTAATGAGCACAATAATGATTAAAAAATAAAAAGCGATGTAGTACTTATGTGGGCGCACATTTCCAGTCTACAAAAATGTGAGTGCAACTTAAAGAAATTGCCCATAGTCCTTTGTTTTATAATAGAGCCTCGTTTTTTAGTAGCAATGTGGGGTCATCTGCTAAAAAGTCTGGTGTCAGTTGGAGTAGCGTCCGCTTTCTGCCGGATATATAATGCAATGCCACACCTAGCGCTGCTAGACTCTCGGGGTGAGTGATCACTCGTACAGTTTCTTCAGCTCGTCGTCACTGTCTTCAGCGTGTTGACTCACCATTTCGATAACTGCATGATCCATCCATTCTGTAACATCACTCTCATTCGCATTTTCACGTCCAGCAAGCGTTTTCATCATTTCTGCGAACGACAGGTCATATTCGTCTGTGTTGTAGGTGTCCGTTTCATTCCGTAAAATCTGGTTCCGAAACTTTTGTAGTGTGTCCGCCTGTATTTCAGACCATGAATCAGGTATCTAGTAAATATCTTTTTTGGTCGGTCTTCTCTCTCTCTCTCTCTCTCTCTTTTTTTTTAAAAAAAGAAATTCTTTGATGGTTGCTTCACCTTTCTCTGAATCAAAATCTTCGAAAAACCACATCTTAAAAATATTTTTGTCCATGTAAGCAGATTTCTACTAGACTGATATAACTGGCAGTGCAGAAGCAGTGCTATTTTTTAAAGCTCTAGGCTTAGCAGACTTTCCTATAACCAGCAGCGTCAGTTTATGGTGGCCACTTGCATTCCCTTCAGTAAGAACTGCTAACCTCTCTTTACATTTTTTGTAGCTCCCGAGTTTTAGAGCGAAGCATTTTATAATTTAACCCTGTTTCATCACAGTTATACACTTAAGTAGAAAGATTTCCTTCTTCTGTAATTTTTCTTAATTTATCACAAAACTGTGTAACAGTTTGAAAATTTGCAGAAAGTTTTTTCACCGCAAATTTCAGGCAGTCTTACGGCGTATCGCTTGTTCCTCCTATCCAACCATCTTGAACTTGCAGTAAAATAGTCCTCACCTTCCTTTAACTCACTTCTAAAAGATACAGCTTTTTCTTGCAGAATATGTCCTGCAATTGAGTTTCCTTCGTGTTTTAGTTAAGTAAACCAAACGAACAAAGCTTCACTCATCTTTTCATACTCAGATTTCTTCATGGACTTCCGTTCAAATGACGAAGCAGAATACTTGTTTGATGAAAACTTCTCAGTTTCGTCTCTATTTCTACACCAATGTCCAACTGTCACACACCGACTCCATACTCAGCAGCAAGGTTTTTATTATGTATCTCCTTTGTCACGTCTTTCCACAGCCTCCAGTTTCACATCCACAGACTTGAGTTTCATTGATTTTAATGATCCTCAGTCAATAAACAGTAAAATTATGTACATGAATTAAAATTAAACTTCTAATATTTACAGGTTTAATGCTTACATCTGCTTTCATTAAACCCATCATTCACATGGTAGGTAGTTACTTGACTACTACAACCAAGTATTGTAAAAAATTAAAGTATAATAAATTATCATTAAAATGGACTACCGAACTTGTTGAGAGATTCATGAATGGAATGCTTTTAAATTATGTTTAAATTGTGCCTTGTCTGAAACTAAACTCTTAATGGTTGCTGGTAACTTATTGAAAATATACGTTGCTGAATATTGGACTCCTTTCTAGTATTGATACTGTGTACTAAGCAATTAGTTGGAAAAAGAGATGTATTATTTACAACAAACTACATTAAGGAACAAATATACTGAGAATCTGTGGTTAATATGCCCAATTATTTGAATAGGTTTCGACATGATGTTCTTGGATTTACACTACACATTACTCTCATTATAAGCTTCTGTACTATAAAAAAATTTTCTTGGTTTGTGGAGTTACCCCAAAATATGATACCATATGACGTAATGGAATGAAAATAAGCAAAACATGCCATTTATTTTATATTTATATCTCCTATATCTGACATCATTCCCATTGCAAACATAGACTTGTTTAGGCGCTTTAGCAGTCCGTTGGTATGTCGCTCCCAACTGAATTTATTACCAAGTTGTAATCCCAAGAATTTTACACTCTCAACTTCTCATGTTTCCATGTCATCATATTTTATACATACACTAGAAAGAAATCTCTTGGAAGTTCTGAACTGCATATAGTTGTTCTTTTCAAAGTTTAATGACAGTGAATTGGCTACGAACCACTTATTAATTGAGTAAAAATTTGATCAGCTGACATTTCTAAATTTATATTTAGTTTACTATTTATTGCAATGTTTTTATCACCTGCAAATAAGACATACTTGGCATCTGGTAATGTAAGAGATGACAGGTCATTAATGTTGTTGTTGTTGTTGTTGTTGTTGTTGTGATCTTCAGTCCTGAGACTGGTTTGATGCAGCACTCCATGCTACTATAAGCTGTGCAAGCTTCTTCATCTCCCAGTACATTCTGCAACCTACTCCTTCTGAATCTGCTTAGTGTATTCATCTCTTAGTCTCCCTCTACGATTTTTACCGTCCACGCTTCCCTCGAATACTAAATTGGTGATCCCGTGATGCCTCAGAACATGTCCTACCAACCAATCCCTTCTTCTAGTCAAGTTGTGCCGCAAATTCCTCTTCTCCCCAATCCTGTTTAATACCTCCTCATTAGTTATGTGATCGACCCATCTAATCTTCAGCGTTCTTCTGTAGCACTACATTTCGAATGAAGCCGGGTGATGCTGAGGGAGTTAGATTAGAAATGAGACACTGAAAGTAGTAAAGGAATTTTGCTATTTGGGGAGAAAAATAACTGATGATGGCCGAAGTAGAGAGTATACAAAATGTAGACTGGCAATGGCATTAATATACACATGGATCATTAATATACACAAGAAAAAGTAGTGGGCCCAGTATGTTATCTTGGGGAACACCACATGTAATTTCTTCCCAGTCAGATGATGTCTGATTTCCTACTGTTGAAATGTTACGTAATGACACCCTTTGTTTTGTGTTAGTAAGATATGACTGAAACCACTTGACAGCACTACCAGTGATGCCATAATATTTTAATTTACTTAAAAGAGTGCTGTGATTCACACAGTCAAAAGCCTTTGACAGGTCACAGAATATGCCAGTTGCCTCTTATTTGTTGTCTAATGAATTGCGGACATTAAGGATGGTATGCACTCTACAACTGATTGTCAGGCGTTCCCAGTTAGTGAAGGGTCGACTAAGAAAGAGCAAGTGCAAGCGCATTCATCGAAACCTAATGGTACCTGCCCATCTCTCATAGAAATGCATTAGCACTCTGAGGCCAAGGTTATTTCTGTGCGTTATGAACGAAAACTCTTAATTGGGACAGTTTTATCTGCATTGTACATGGGAAATCGAAAGAAACTTCAAAATTTATCACATTCGAAAGTGCGTAAAACGTACATTCGGACAAAGTATGAAAACGTCTTTTTACTCTGTGTTTTATGTAACATTTTAATTTTCTTAAAACCAGTACGAATTACACGGAAGCTCGAAATACCGGGGCTCTATTGTATTACTAAATGGCTAAAACAGATACCCGGTCTCAGTAGCTGCAGGCTGCGTTTCTAACGGCTTCGCCGGCCGCGGTGGTCTAGCGGTTCTAGGCGCTCAGTCCAAAACCGCGCGACTGCTACGGTCGCAGGTTCGAATCCTGCCTCGGGCATGGATGTGTGTGACGTCCTTAGGTTAGTTAGGCTTAAGTAGTTCTAAGTTGTAGGGGGCTGATGACCACAGATGTTAAGTCCCATAGTGCTCAGAGCCATTTGGTCTAACGGCTTCCAGGGACAAGATGAATTTAATATTCAATATTTCATATAATTATTGCCCGTATTTAAAAGTGTGAAATACTGTCGTAATTGTTCATTAATAGGTGTAATCTCAAGTTAAATATGAAAGTTAGAAACTGAATATAAGTCTTGAGGCAGACAAATCACGGCACGTAAATTATACAGACTATATTCAACCACTATTTGGGAACCAGAGCACATAGCGATTTCCAACAAACTTTGAAAGTAATCTGAAACCTTTTAGATACTTTTCCTCCCCGCCACCGCAACATGATGATGAATGGAAAGAGGTTTATCACTTGGTACATTTTTCGCTGTTCTTGCGATAACACTTAAGCACAGTTATCATGTTTTTATTCATTACGTCTTTGCTACAAACTCCAGTCGCAACGTATTTTGCAGACAGTATCCGCATATACCATTGAATGTAATTCCAGAATTATATCGATTTTATCGTTATACATGTCATACGTATATGACGTTATAAATATTGGGATGCCTGAAAAACTATATTTTTTGTGTCTTCGACAAAATTTTTTTACATGCTTAACGTCAAATATTTAACACATTAACTCAGTTGGGAAGTAATCAGACGTTAAAAGCTATTTTATACATGGAGTTCGATTCTTTAAAAACTGAAAAGGGGGGGGGGGCGGGATTTCTGGTTACAACATAAATTGTACAGTAAAACTCTGTACAGTTCAATAAAACCCTTAAATGCTGCGTCATAGGTCTTCAATTTTAAAATTTCTGTAAACTGCTATTTTTGGATGTTTATCATCCTGGTATGGCCCGCACCACGAGTTTGGCATAGAAGTGTACAGATCTTCCATATGACCCTGTAAGAAGTAGTTCCTTTTATTAAGCCTGAACGCGATTCGTGTTCTCTTAGAAAGAGCAGCTAGTGCAGCAGAGTGGCTTATGTTGCTGGAGAACAGATTCACTGTGCTAAACGATTGCAGCAGACAGATGTGTCAGGCCCGGTCGTCGTCTGTTTGCAGCGCTAAGCTGCGCCAGTCCTGCGCACACTGCGACGATGGCAGCTCGCCATTCCGTTTGATTTGCTAGACAGTCGCTCAGACTGCGTCCACAGCCCTAGAGATAACTTCATCCATGCGCCGTCTGTACGCCTGTGGAAGTCGCTCTGTTGTTAACTGCAGGGACACTGATCACCCCGACGCATTTAATACGAGTAAGGACGCTAATGCTGGCTTGCACAGCTGTACGCGTGGTAAAGCATTGTACAGAGCAAATACGGGTGGTTTGCTGGCAATCGTCATTCTGGGCCATCGCACTGCCGCTCATACACTGAGGACTACAATGTACACTATAGTAACAGAATTAAAGCAGCACTTTTTCGAATTTGGCTCAAAGGTGCCTACAACTGGCCTCTGTAATGGTGCACAAGCGTGGAGCCCTGCGACGTATCCTCGGGCTCGATGGCGCTCCAGACAGCGAGGTGTCGACACATACGAAAAAAAAGGCCACGGTTCAGAAGCTCAGGTGACGTGTAAAGTGGGTTAATAATGACCAATTGGCACCAAATTTTACCACAATTCTGCCCAACGCCATCGGCAACGTGTCTTATGGCAGGATGGTCGTTACAGCCCCCTCTTACCCACATTTGACCCCTTCGTTTGACGGCTCTGCGATGGAGGTAAGAACCGCGACGCCCAGCGTTGAAATCATGGACTGTTCTTATGAGTGGCTGAGGAAAACATTTCGCTGCTCAGAATCGACACGAAAAAGCCTCAGGAGTTGGCATAAAGGGCATCAATGACACCACACCTTTCCTTGGGACGTTGATTCCCGAACACATCACTGTCGCAAACGAGAGCGCAGTGCGATAAGCAGCAGGAAGACGTTCTTGACAATCTTTGATACTACTGACATTTCCCCCGCGCTTCAATCCTTCTGCAAGGACATCGTGGGATCGTGGGCTAGCAACCCCATTGAATCTGCCGGCCGCGGTGGTCTAGCGGTTCTAGGCGCTCAGTCCGGAGCCGCGCGACTAAGGACATCACACACATCCATGTCCTACGCAGGATTCGAACCTGCTCGCCCAACGAGGCCGGGCCGGCCGGAGGGGCCGAGTGGTTCTAGGCACTACAGTCTGGAACCGCGCGACCGCTACGGTCGCAGGTTCGAATCCTGCCTCGGGCATGGATGTGTGTGATGTCCTTAGGTTAGTTAGGTTTAAGTAGTTCTAAGTTCTAGGGGACTGATGACCATAGATGTTAAGTCCCATAGTGCTCAGAGCCATTTGAACCCATTGAATCTGATCTCACCTCTTTGAAGTACAGCAGGGCGCAATTTTTCCTGTGTTATACAGGGTGGAACCATTAGGGACAGTTCAAAACTATTCGACGAAATCTGAACGCGATCCGAAACAATAAAGGGGTCTTACGCTTTTTCAGTGCTCCTGTTTCACGCCTTACAGAGGGTTACGACATGGGCAAATGGTTAAATAAAACAGCAAAGTGTCCGTCTAGACTCCCCCCCCCCCCCCTCGTTCGGCAATAACCTACTGGTACCTGCCACCAGTTATTGAGAATTTTAGAAAGTGCATTTACAGAGGAAAACGTTCGGAGTAGTTCTAAGCGCCTGCAGGTAGGCAACCACTTGACACACCTACGGTGTCGGTTGCCTCCCTGCAGCCAGGGCAAACACCAGAATTATGTGGAAGTTTTCGTTAACGAAATTAGACTAGCTACAACAAAACATTCATTTTATAGAAGCCATGCTATTGCGGCACTAAGGTTTGTTTAAGATTAAAGGATTTCTTCTCCTGCGAGATTCCTTATTTTAATGCTTACGTAAATCATAGTTTATTACCGATATAGAAACACTTCTTACTATGTATTATATCTGTGTAGTTTACAGTTTTGCCAGAGACGGGAAAGGGTTTGGAAGAACAATGAACGAGATGGGTAGCACCTTGAAACGAGATTATGAGATGAACTTCAACAAAAGCAAAACAAGGGTCATGGAGTACAGTCGAACGAAATGAGGCGATGCTGACACATTAGACTAGAAAATGAGATACTAAAAGTGATGTATGAGTTTCATTATTTAGGCAGGAAAATAACTGATGCTGATGGAAGTAGACATACTGGCAAGAGCGAGAAAAGTATTCATGAAAAAGATAAATTTGTTAGCATCGATTATAAAGTTAAGTATAAGCTTGCTGGCTTTAATAGTCGTTGTCACTGAAAGCAAAATCCTCCAAGTTGTTAGGTCGCCTTAGATTTCTTTCCAGTTTCTTCTTATACAAAGGACGTTTCGACTACTTTAAGTGGCGACATCAGAAGACCCTGAAGATGACACCAGTAGAGGATACCAACGTCCATTGTGTGAAGTAACTGAGGTGGAATATACCGCGGCCTAAAAACCTAGAAGATTTAACATCAATAAATTTAAATGTCAGGTAGTCTTTTCTGGCACTTTTTCTCCGGAGTGTAGCCTTGAAGGGAAGTGAAACGTAGGCGATGAACATTTCAGAGAAAAAAAGAAAAGTAGCTTTTGAAATGTGGTGCTGCAGGTTAGATGTGTAAATCGAGTAGATAATGAAGGAGGTACTAACCGAATTTTGGGAAAAGTAATTTTTGATACGACGTGATTCAGTCTTACGATTAATGAACGGAGTCATGTGTATCATACAAATACCTGGACGTAACAGTGTGTGGGGATATGAAATGGATCACATGCGTTCAGTCTTGGGTATAGCAAGTGAAAGACTTCGATTTGTTGGAAGACTAATGAGAGAACGGGTCTTACTTAAGACGGAGACTGCTTACGGAATGTTTGTATGACGAGAATAGCAACACAAATTCATAGGTTTGTGGAACAGCGGAGCTCCAACGTATGTTTGTGCATTGAATTGGCAGCACGCATGGTCGTAAATACCAATAATATTTTTCTTTTCTTGTTTTTTCTTTTTTATTTCAAGCATACTGCAGTATGAGGGTGTTCTACATCAGACTTTACATTTCAGTTGACTTCGATAAAACTAATAACGCAAATGCAGCAAAAGAAAATTCAAGTTCCAAAAAGCCGGAAAATCGGGGAATGTGAAAGTGTAAACACGTTTTTTCAAAAAATGGCTCAAATCCCTCTGAGCACTATGGGACTTAGCATCTGTGGTCACTAGTCGCCTAGAACTTAGAACTACTTAAACCTAACTAACCGAAGGACATCACACACATCCATGCCCGAGGCAGGATTCGAACGTGCGACCGTAGCGGTCGCGAGGTTCCAGACTGAAGCGCCTAGAACTGCTCGGCCACACCGGCCGGCAAGTTTTTACAACTCCTGCTAACAGCGAGGTACAAATCGAGACAAATCTGTCGACTACAGAACATCTAAGAAAGATAAATGAACGCCAACAATAGTGCTTAAACAAAAAAAGCGCCATTCGGACACATTTGTGTAATGTAGAATATCGCGAGAGGCAGACCCGCCAATACAGAAGAAGGTGGGCTGTATTATATTGTCAGTAGAGAAGCAGTAACTACAGAATGACTTCTTCAGGAGAACTCAGGGACTTCGAACGTGTACTAGTCATTGGATGCTGCCCGAGTACAAAATTCATCAGGGACATTTCACCCTACCTAAAGCTACCAATGTCAACTATTGGTAAACTGATTGTGATGTGGAAACGCGGAGGAACAAACATAGCTACATCTACATCTACATAGATATTCTGTAAATCACATTTAAGTGCCTAGCAGAGGGTTCATCAAATGATCTTCACAATTCTCTATTATTCCAATCTCGTGTTGCGCGCGGAAAGAATAAACACCTATATCTTTCTGTACTAGCTCTGATTTCCCTTATTTTATCTTGGTGATCGTTCCTCCCTATGTAGGTCGCTGTCAACAAAATATTTTCGCATTCAGAGGATAATGTTGGTGATTGGAGTTTGGTGAGAAGATTCCGTCGCAACGACAAACGCCTTTCTTTTAATGAAGTCCAGCCTAAATCCTGTATCATTTCTGTGACTCTCTCTGTCATATTTCGCGATAATACAAAACTTGCTGTCTTTCTTTGAACTTTTTCGATGCACTCCGTCAGTCCTATCTGGTAAGGAGTCCACACCGCGCAGCAGTATTCTAAAAGAGGACGGACAAGCGTAGTGTAGGCAGTCTCCTTAGTAGGTCTGTTACATTTTCTAAGTGTCCTGCCAATAAAACGCAGTCTTTGGTTAGCCTTCCTCACAACATTTTCTGTGTGTTCCTTCCAATTTAAGTATTTTGTAATTGTAATACCTAGGTCTTTAGTTGAATTTACGGCTTTTAGATTAGACTGATTTACCGTGTAACCGAAGTTTGAGTTCCTTTTAGCAGTCATGTGGATGACCTCACGCTTTTCGTTATTTGCCGGCCGCGGTGGCCGTGCGGTTCTAGGCGCTGCAGTCCGGAACCGCGCGACTGCTACGGTGGCAGGTTCGAATCCTGCCTCGGGCATGGATGTGTGTGATGTCCTTAGGTTAGTTAGGTTTAAGTAGTTCTAAGTTCTAGGGGACTGATCACCTAAGATGTTAAGTCCCACAGTGCTCAGAGCCATTTGAACGATTTTTGAACCATTTCGTTATTTAGGGTCAACTGCCTATTTTCGCACCATTCAGATATTTTTTCTAAACCGTTTTGCAGTTTGCTTTGGTCTTCTGATGACTTTATTAGTCGATAAACGACAGCGTCATCTGGCAACAACCGAAGACGGCTGCTCAGATTGTCTCCCAAATGGTTTATATAGATAAGCAACAGCAAAGGGCCTATAACACTACCTTAGGGAACGCCAGAAATCACTTCTGTTTTACTCGATGACTTTCCTTCAATTACTACGAACTGTGACATCTGACAGGAAGTCACAAATCCAGTCACATAACTGAGACAATATTCCATAAGCACGCAATTTCATTACGAGCCGTTTGTGTGGTACAGTGTCAAAAGCCTTCCGGAAATCCAGGAATACGGAATCGATCTGAAATCCCTTGTCAATAGCACTCAGCACTTCATGTGAATAAAGAGCTAGTTGTGTTTCACACGAACGATGTTTTCTAAACCGATGTTGACTGTGTGTCAATAGACCGTGTTCGAACAGAATATATGTTCTAAAATCCTGCTGCATATCGACGTTAACGATATGGGCCTGTAATTTAGTGGATTACTCCTACTACCTTTCTTGAATATTGGTGTGACCTGTGCAACTTTCCAGTCTTTGGGTACGGATCTTTCTTCGAGCGAACGGTTGTATATGATTAAGTGTGGAGCTAATGCATCAGCATACTTCGAAAGGAACCTAATTGGTATACAGCCTGGACCGGAAGAGTTGCTTTTATTAAGCGAAATCAAGACCGGGAGGATCTCGTGTACTGGCGGGCAGGATCTGTCAAGCATTGCGGAGGGTGGTTATAAAATATACCTTGAAATCAGAGGAGGAAATCATTGAGAGTTCCAAAGTGCTACAAGCAGTCGAGCTAGTCCGATGATTGTGTTTAGGAACTTAAAACGAATGGGGTACACTGATGGAATAGCTAGTCATCAGCCACACACGTCTGTAGTGAAAGCTAAGCGACTCTGGAGGTGCTGTAAAGGACCGCACGCTGGACGGTGAACGACTGAAAGCGAGTGATTTGGACTGATGTATCACACTGTACCCTGTGACAATCCGGTGGATAGGTTTGGGTTTGTGAAGGCCTGTAGGACGTTGCCTGACATCGTGTGTATTGCCAGAAGTGATATTCGGAGGAAGTGGTTTTACGTATGAAGGAGTTTTTTCGTGATTAGAATGTAATATCCTTACTGCGGTAAGAAAGCGCTAAATGCGGAAGAATAAGAAGAAATTTTTCAGCATTGCGTTCTGTTTACAGTAGAGGAACAGTTAGCAGATGCCGATTGTCTGCATCAGCATCATAGTGCAGCCTCTCCTAAAGCAGCATTTGTGAGGCAATGGTTTGTAGACAGCAACATTAAATTAATGGACTGGCTCATCCAAAACCCCATCTGAACCCAATTTAACACTTTTGGGTTGAGTTATAACGCAGATCCCAGCGTTCACAATCAGTATCTTTTCTGATTTTGGCTCTTGAGGAAGCACAGTTAGTCGCTGCTCCATAGACATTAAGATATTTCTTTGAAAGACATTAAACGTATTAGCAATTGCGAATATGGACAGCAGTCAGTTGTTCAAATTTCTCTGAGCACTATGGGACGTAACATCTGAGGTCATCAGTGCTCTGTACCTTAGAACTACTTAAACCTAACTAACCTAAGGACATCACACACATCCATGTCCTACGCAGGATTCGAACCTGCTCGCCCAACGAGGCCGGGCCGGCCGGAGTGGCCGAGTGGTTCTAGGCACTACAGTCTGGAACCGCGCGACCGCTACGATCGCAGGTTCGAATACTGCCTCGGACATAGATGTGTGTGATGTCCTTAGGTTAGTTAGGTTTAAGTAGTTCTAAGTTCTAGGGGACTGATTACCTTAGAAGTTAAGTCCCATAGTGCTCAGAACCATTTGAACCAGCGAGGCCGGCAACAATCAATTGTTGAACGGAATGTCAACAGTGAAAATTTGTGCAAGACCGGGACTTGAACCCGGATTTCTCGCTTATTGCTAGCGGTCGCCTTACCATTTGCCTACCCCTGCACGACTCCCGGCCACACTAAAACTTCCATATGTCATCATCCATGTGTCCACAACATGTACTCGTATATCCACTATGTATGTTCCCGTACAGATTTTGCTTGAAAGTCGCATTCGTGTCCGAAGGAACTTTGCACCTTAATTCGGGATCCACAGGCACTGCAATATCGTATTAATCTGCCTACACCGGGCAAGCGACGGTCTACGGACACTACATCTACATCTACGTGATTACTCTGCTATTCACAATAAAGTGCCTGGCAGAGGGTTCAATGAACCACCTTCAAGCTGTCTCTACCGTTCCACTCTCGAACGGCACGTGGGAAAAACGAGCACTTAAATTTTTCTTTTCGAGCCCTGATTTATTTTATCGTGATTATCATTTCTCCCCATGTAGGTGGTTGCCAACAGAATGTTTGCGCAATCGGAGGAGAAAACTGGTGATTGAAATTTCATGAGAAGATCCCGTCGCAACGAAAAGCGCCTTTGTTTTAGTGATTGCCACTCCAACTTTCGTATCATGTCTGTGACACTATGTCCCCTATTTCGATTTCGCGATAATACTAAACGAGCTGCCCTTCTTTGTAATTTTTCGATGTCATCCGTCAGTCCCACCTGATGCAGCTCCCACACCGCACAGCAATACTCCAGAATAGGGCGGACAAGCGTGGTGTAAGCAGTCTCTTTAGTAGACCTGTTGCACCTTCTAAGTGTTCTGCCAATGAATCGCAGTCTTTGGTTTGCTCTACCCACAATATTATCTATGTGATCGTTCCAATTTAGGTTATTTGTAATTGTAATCCCTAAGTATTTACTTGAATTTACAGCCTTCAGATTTGTGTGACTTATCGCACTCATAATGTAATTACGATTTAACGATTTTTCTCCACATTTATCTTTGTTGCTGCGGAAATACATTCACAAGACTGAAAAAAACAGTAATTTTCAGTCGCCGAAACGTAGAACACAGAATACAGAGTAACGCAGCAACCCTCAGACAGATGCAAAAATTCTGTGGTGTGGTTGTCACTGCGGGAACAGCGGTACTTAGCATCGCTGAGGCGCTCTTCAGTGAACCGATGTACTAGCTTCATATCGGCCAACTCTTTTTTCAGCAAACCTCTCCATATTGCTGTGCATCACCGTTTACCTACAAATAACACAGCCGGAATAAAACACACCCGAGACAGAACCGAGGAATACTGAGTTGAAGTGTGGAAGCGAAGACTAAAGTGGACCTAAAATGTGGAGATATTTTCACAGAATGAAAGGTAACTGGGCTAACAAACTGAATAAATTATAATTATATGACTACTCTGCAATGAGCCTCCGAAAATCACGGGACGGGCTTATGCCACATCAGTCAGAAAAAATCCCCGACAAATTTCCAAAATGTTGTCGATGGAGTTAAAGCTCAACCTGTAAATACGGGCTGACAGTTATTGAAGTACATGGAAAAAAACCGTAAATTAGTTACAAACTACAGCGTGCGCACACTGTATTCAACGAGTAACCGTCACTACAGATATTCGAATTATGTTACGTCAAACGGTATTCGATATGCTTGTCATCAAAAAATGTTCAAATGTGTGTGAAATCTTATGGGACTTGATTGCTAAGGTCATCAGTCCCTAAGCTTACACACTATTTAACCTAAATTATCCTAAGGACAAACACACACACCCATGCTCGAGGGAGTACTTGAATCTCCGCAGGGACCAGCCACACAGTCCATGACTGCAGCCCCCAAGACCGCTCGGCTAATCCCATATGCCTGTCATCATTGGCGATGATGTGCTGCAGACGAATAGCGAAATTCTGCATGACCCGCTGAAGTGTCGGAACATCGATGCTGTCGATGACCTTCTAACAACCCTACCACAACAAAGGTCAAAAATTATTTATGATTGTAGTCTTGCTCACGCTGCTAAATATTGCATTTTCGGGCAACATCAAAGTTATATTATGTGGCAGGTGTCATTATAGCACAGTTAATAAAGTCATTTCTTGAAATAATGGATAAACTAGGAACTCATCTTTTCGTGTTTCCCACGCTGGTCTCGTTGTGAACTCATGGCTCAATCGTCGAACATCTAGGTAGTGATGATTGCTGGCTCGGATGCAAAGAGGTCTAGGTGTTATTCTGCGATATTCAAAAGTTTTATAGATGTGTCTCATAAACCATTCTTGAAGATTAAACTTTTGCAAGTTAGGACAATGGTGATGTAAAAAAGTAATCAGCACTACGAATTAAAGTTACACTTCTTTTTTATTACTTTTGTTGCAATATCACATAACTCGTTCCAAAACATCACTTCACAACATAAAACATACTTGAAAATATCTTCCTCACTGTTAAAGTTCACATTTCATAAACTGACTACAATTTGCGTCTTTTTAACATGACGACCAAAGCTTGACTCTTTAATAACCGCTTATACGCCCAAAAATCAGAGTTACAAGTACGTCAAAGATCATAGTGACAAAAGAAAGAATACACATAAGAATAGTATCATTGCTATATATACATATCGATGTATCGAAGTACATCTACATTAATGAAATCAAATCTGAATGTTGTCACAGAAATATGTTAACTATTTTACAGAAACACAGTAGAATATTGCTGGTATCGAGAGGTTGAGGTGAGGTGCCGTAATGGTTACGTAATTCAAGTACCATTAAAACCTCCTGAATGGTAGTTTTCACCAATGGTTTTGGGGTTATTGCTGTACACATTGCCTTTAATATAGGCCCACAAAACAGAGTGGTAAGTGTTCAGATCCGGAGAATATGGCGGGTGATCCAGGCCCATGCCAGTGGCCACTGGGTACCCCAGAGCCAGAATGTGGTTCCCAAAGTGCTTTTCCGTGACTGGGCACTGCACACCACACAGTCACCTGCTCATCCTGAAGGGACTTCTCGATCACGAAATGCGGATCTCAGTCCCCGAAATGCAGATTCCCAGCCCCTCAGATGTGCCAATTTTGTTTATTGATGAACCCAACAAAACGAAAGTGGGCTCCGTCACTAAACCAAACCATATTCACATAGAAGTTCAGTTCGTCAATTCCGTGGACAATAGTGTTGGCGAAACACAACTGCTGTTACATGGCCCTGGGGCTTAATGGCTGATGGGTTTGAATTTTGTATGGGGTGACATGCAGGTCTTCAACAACAATTTGTCACATTGTCTCCTGGTTGATTCGCACCTGTTGTGCAGCTCGCCTGATCGATTTCCTGGGGCTGGTATGAAACACAGCGGGTGTCTTCCCGATGTCTTTAGCCTTTTTGGACGACCAACACTATCCGTTCTCCCAACTTGTGAATCAAAGTCTTGATTGTTAGCACCCTTGGACCTGTTATCTTCAGCTTGAACTCGCTGGAAAACTTCCTTTGAGCCGCAGTTGGAATGTTATTGGTCGCATAGTAGGCCTTCACAAGCTCTGTACGCTCAGGCAGGCTGCACCGAGACATTGTCAAGTGCAAATGGCCGGATGCGCGTACTAATTCCCATCATGCCCCGCTGCCAATTGTGCAGTGTAAACGTCCTAACGCAAACCGTTCAGAAGTTACGACGATTTTATTTCATATAGTTCAATAATTTTCACCCTGTGTGTAACTGTAGATGTTAAATCGTAGAGTTCTGCATGAGCTCCATTGTGTTTCATAGGCGGTTTCAATCTTCGCTGCTTAAGAGATATAAACTCAAACTTTTTTCGCTTATTTTTTCCTCAATATCTGCAAACTGTTGAAGACAATATTACGGTATGCTAATAACTTTTATCGTTATTACCGTCTAACTTATTCTTTGCAAGACATCTTCAGTGATCTCTGGAACATGTACATATATTTGTTTATATAATTTAGTTTACATTTAGGACAATGTATATATAGGCTACAAACAGTCCTGGGGTTTTGCATTTCTGTGATGTAGTTTTAATTTAAAGTTCTACTTACAGGCTGCCTGGATGTTGTTCTGTATGTTGTGTTTTTGTTTGTTAGTGCTGGCCACGAAACCTGTAAGTACAACCTTAAATTATTACTGCATCATAGTGAAGCAAACTGCCAGAACTTTTTACAACCTATATACATAACGTCATAAACCTAAACTTAATAGTACAAACAAAAATATGTACATATCCCAGACCACCGAAGATGCCTTGCAAAGAATAAAGGCGAAACGCGGGATGGCACAAAAATTGTGTTCATTCAGTTGTAATTAGACGGTTATAAAGGTAAAAATTATTAAAATACTATAATATTACACGCAACTGAGGACGACAGGACTGCAAAAAATTGAATAGGTTGAGAACAAGTTTTGAAGTTAGAAATATTTTAGAGCTTTCTGCAGCTACATGCATTCCACCTGCTGGGAGCCCCTAATATTTTTGTGTACATGTAAAAAATACACCCTGTGTAAATTACAAAACGCTCGTGACAACGATAATTAGCTAGGAAACGTTATTACAGAACCATTTAACTATTGTGACACTTAGGTCCGTGGCGCAACACTAATAAGTTACTTGTTAGTGAACCTCAACGTCTGTGTTTCCGACCTACACGACGAAAAGGGAGATGCACTTGATGATACACAATTCTTTTAACGCAAGCTCTTTGCTGTTAAGAACGATCTGCAGAGTGCGGTAAACAAATGAGGTTACATTCCTCCGTTATTATCCTTGGATCCAGCATGAAGTAATCATCTGTTAGTGTTGTTACTGTAAACAGTTTTGACAGTTCTGGGTAAGTGGAGAAGATACATTCGCTCTAGTGAAACCAGTTCATAATGAGATAAGTTTGTGAAATACTTTCACACAGGAGTTTTATCTTTGTACTTAGCAGCATACTGGAAGTCTATTACTGCACACGGGAAATGACCGACATTTGCCAGAGCTTAACTGAAGGTGATGACCACCATTCACCGTGTAGAGTAATAGATTCCCAGTATGCTGCGAAGTACAAAAATAATACTACAGTATAAAAGCGTTTCACAAACTGGTTTTGATCCATCAGAGCTACAGTATGCGCTGCGTTTAATCAGAACTACTAGTACGATTTACAGTAACAGCAGTAACTGTTTTTAACTGCGCGCTGTATTCATGGACAAAACAGAGGAATGTTCCCTCATTTGTTTACTCCATTGTGTAAGTTGTTCATAACAGCAAAAAGCTTGGAGTAGAGATAGGCTCTCTAGAGGGGATAAGTAGCGAACATGAAAAAGTGTTCATAGCTCTTAACGTGCGCATTTTGGAGCCCATGTCTACTGGATATTTTTCTTGCGTTGGTTCACCTCTCCAAAGATGGAATGCTTTTTTAACGTCCTTTATATTTATACGAAGGCAGACTGACTAATCCTGTGAGGCTTGTAAACAAAGGGAACGGCGACGGGAGAAGTTCAGAGGACGGAGTCCTTATCTGTTCCTCAGATGGGGCCTGCTGTTGCGGACTCGAGCGCGAAGATGAGAGAGGTTCAGGCAAATAATTAATTTTCTAGAAGATAAGAAATTAAGAAAAGAAACCGTAAAAATGGGTAGTAAAATAAAAGTTAATGACAAATACAGCTCGTATAAAGTGAAATGGCTGAGATAAGAGGTCGGAGAGAGTAGAAAGAACGGACAACATTAGAGGTTGAAAGAGAGATTTTTTTTTTTTTGATGGGGGAAGCTGGTTTCTTCCCCTGTAATATTAAATAACTTCTTACTACCTACAGATAAGAGCAGTCTCCTATATTTATCTTATGGCGTCATCCCAACGTATGCTGTGCTGTTTTTTAACTGTTTCCTATTTCCGTAAGTTGCGCGTGAAATGTGTATGACAAGAGTCCGTGCAGTGTTTGTCTTGTCGTGTTTGGTATTATTAGCCGAAGCATCGCCGCAATGCACTTAATTGATCCATAATCGTTTTGTACGCTGGACTGTGTAACTTTATAAAAATAATTTTCAGCAGCGTGTATGTGGTTAGCAAAGTTTTCTCGTGTTAAAGAACTTGTCTCACTCTTCATTATACCTTGCTACCTCCAGTGCTGTCAGTTTGGACGTTCTTAAGCTGCGTTCGTTCTCTTGTTGTCAGCCACATCATTTGACACCGATCACAAACATTCACGAGTCTGACACCATTTTCGGCAATGTACTGCGTTACGTTTTGTTGTGGTTGCTGCGACCCATACATTCTGTAGATCATGCTTCATGGGTTAACATTACTGCATCGTCGTCCGCCCCCGGTAGCTGAGTGGTCAGCGCGATGGAATGTCGTACCTAACGGCCCTGGTTCGATTCCCGGCTGCTGCGTCGGAGATTTTCTCCACTCAGGGACAGGGGGTTGTGTTGTCCTTTTCATCACCTTTTCATCCAGATCAACACGCAAGTCACCGAAGTGGCGTCAACTCGAAAGACTTGCACCAGGCGAACGGGAGGCCCTAGCCACACGGCATTTCCATTTACTGCATCGATGTCGTCGTCGTCATCATCAACTATTTGGCTACCGTTGCCGTATGAAGGCATCCTGTAAATGTTTTGATACATTATGCTGTTCAGCTATACACGTTTTTTAGAATAGACCCCCCCCCCCTCCCCCCGCCAAGGGGACTCAGGTTACTTCCTTTTCCCTCTTTGGTTATCCCTTCCCCTTGACTGGACTGTGCTGGTTGTGTTGCTTCTCCCTTAATTTCTGCCATCTTACATCATTGGACCGATGACCTTGCTATTTGGTTCCCTGGCCCAAATGAGCCAACCAACCATATAATACACTGACGGAAAAATATCGCAACACCAAAAAATAATTCATGTAGAGTAAAGAAATTTCGGGAATACATTTGTCTAGGTAACATATTTAAGTGATTAACAATGCAAGATCACAACGTAATGTAAATGCAAGTTACGCCATTGCAAATGTGAAATTTTGGAACATTAATAACCGGTGTAACCGCCAAAATGTAGAATGCTAGCGTGCAAACATTGTGTCTTACAGGTGCCGGATGTCAGTTTGTGGGATGTTGTTCCATGCCTACTGTACTTGGTCGTCAATATATGGTCGATTTATGCTTGTTCTGGATGACGGGTTTTTGTTCGATGATGTCCCATATGTGCTCGACTGGAGACAGATCTGGTGATCGAGAGGCCTAGGCAACATGTCGACACTCTGTACAGCATGTTGGGCTACAACAGAAGTATGTGGACGAGCGTTATCCTGTTGGAAAACACCCCCTGGGAAGCTGCTCATGAATGGTAACGCAACAAGTCGAATCACCAGCTTTACTTACAAATTTTCAGTAAGAGCACGTGGGATAACTACGAGAGTGCTCCTTCTGTCATACGAAATTGCATCCTAGACCATAACTCTAGGTGTAGGTCCAGTGTGTCTAGCACACAGACAGGTTGGTTGCAGGCCTTCAACTAGCGTCCTCCCAACAACACAAGACCACCTCTGGCACCGTGGCAGAACCAAGTTTCTCATCAGAAAACACAACAGCCCTGCCCTCCAGTGATCTCTCGCTTGACACTACTGAAGTGGTGGTTTGGGGTCAGATGAATGCAGACTACAGGGCTTTTGGGTCGGAGCTGTCCTTGAAGTAACCGATTTCTAGGAGTTCGTTGTGTCGTTGTGGTGCCAACTGCTGCTCAGTTTGCTGTGCAGATGCAGTACGATGCGACAAAGCCATTCGCCGAACACGATGGTCTTTCCTCTCAGTAGTGCCACGTGCCCGTCCGGAGCCCGGTCTTCTAGCGACCGTACATTCTCGTAACCACCGCTGCCAACAACCACGTACAGTGGTAGCCACTCTTTCTGCAATAAGCATTTCTGCAGTATCGCAGGAGGAACATCCAGTTTCTTGTAGCCCTATTACTCAACCGCGTTCAAACTCAGTGACGTATTGATAATGGCGCCTTTGTCGCTAAAGACATTCTTTGATTAACTTCACCTCACCACGTCCAAACTCAAAAATAATTAACGCACACGGCCGTTACAGCGTGTGTTTAAAGGAAACCTGATTTGCAACCGTCTACGACACTAATAGCTCCACTTTTATGTGACTGGGGCGAAATTGGAATAGATATCATCTTTCAGATGCAGAAACACACTTACAACTTCCGTTTATGTCGCGTAACATCTTCTTGGTGTTGCAGTTTTTTTTTTCTGTCAGTTCCACTTCCCATTAGGTCATAATCTTTCTCTCTTGGACTCCAACAAAGGACTCAAGTGATCCACTCTACCATCCATACTAGTGACAACATGTCACACCGCCGCTCCCTCACCCTCAAATTCCATTTTAGTTCCATTACAGGCGTAATTACGCTGCCACTAGAGTCTGTTCTCTGATCCAGTTTTTATTCTCCTGTCTTTCCTAGTAACTCCCATCAGACATTGCTCCATCAGTTACCGAGACGTCCTTACTTTTGGATGATTTCGCATTCAAAGACCAAAATTTCACCATCTGAAGTCAAAACTGGTAACTCACATATTGCAAACTGTTTGTTTCAGACGCATCAGAAAAATGATTTAGAAACCCTTATCTAATGTACCATGCGTTATAAACCATTTTTGTTCTTCTGTTTATCTCTCTGGCTTTCCACCCAGGTGTCTTCAATTTCCATATCGCTTTATACCCTGATGGTACATACAAGCACCAGATTACTCGTCTTCAACATGCAGCGATACAGGGATTCTTGCGGCGGAGCTCTGGTCTGTTACACTGGTCAGCTTGAGAGTGATCTTAGGCGGTATCTCACGCTCGTATAGGCAAATGCTGGGCTGGTCCCCAATGTAGGCCTTAGAAAATGAGATGCACGCACTGGTAAAAAAGTAAACAACATTCACGAATTATGTGTTAGGCCTCTTCAGACTTCCCGCCTGCTGGCTACGAGCAATATGAGGAGCGGTTTACGATCGTGGAACCTGTGATCGTCATCTCGTCAATCCATCCAGCCGTTGCAGCCAGTAGATGAATCCTGACGCTGCCGCTGCTTCTTCATTCAAACAGCTCCTGATTTGGCCTAACTAGGATCCTGTCCCAGACCCCCCCCCCCACCTCCCCCTCCACCCCCTACCCACCCGTAAAGAAATCTAAAGAGGTACTGGAAATCGTCTTTCCGCACTGAACTGGTGCTAACCATTCGGCTACGGAGACAAGCAGTCCTTTTTTACTTCAAGCATGCCAACCCGGATAAATCTTATTGTCTGGAGACGTAATCTTTCTCAACTCATTTTTTCGTGACATTGAAACAAACGGTTTAAATACGATAACACATCGAAAAAAGTTAATGCGTTTCAGAAGCAGAAGGCTCACAAATTCCTTCCCTCAGGTGAATGATGACCTAGGCTGCCAGTAGGGATGACAGATTAAACTGACAGAATAACAGAACATGCCAGACGAAAGGGTGTGCTGATCTGAAGACTGAGGGTGAACACAACAAAACACTCACTTATGAGGGCGCACTGAAAAGTAATGTCTCCGAATTTTTTATGCGAAATCTCTTAAAGTTTTTTAAATAAAACAAACGTCATTAACATTCTACACATTTAACTACATATTTGTAGCCCTCTACCTCTAGAGGGCTCCGAATTGTAGCATTTAACAAGGAGATGTGTAACGCAACTATGTCGGTGTGCGAGAAACACCGTACTGGAATCTAGTTACGAATTCGGAGAGTTAGTCCACACATGGAGCACACAATCCTTCAGCATGACGATGTCAGAGCACACACGAGTGCTGCGTCATCTGCATCAGTCCGAGGCCCTGTGTTCAGTATCATCGATCACCCTCCATGCAACCCCGACTTGGCTCCATCCGATTTTCATCTGTTTACAAAACTTGAAAAACATCTTCTAGAACTTCGCTTTGATAATGGTGCTCTGCAAGCAGAGGTGAGACTGTGGCTCTGTCAACAGAGTCAAATATTCTATAGTGACGGTATCAACAAACTGGTTTCACTTTGAGAGAAATGTCGCCAGGGCGAGAGCGTTGAGAAACAAATATGTAGACATAAAGAATAAAGATGTAGAATGTTAATAAACTTTGTTTTATTTAAAAGGCTGTAAGATTTTTCACATAAATAATCCCATGGCATTATTTTTAAGCATGCCGTCGTATATTTATTATTGATAGTTATAGTTTCCAACAGATTCTTTTTACTTTTAACTTTTTTGTAAAAGCCGTTGCATGCTGCAAACTTCAAATTACAGCGAATGCATAATTCTGCGTTTACCTTATCGACACTCAATTTGTTTCTAGCGTCACACTACAAATGATTTGTGTGACAAGAATTCCATTTACATCACCGGTTTAGATAGTTCATGCGAAGAGATCCGTATACTGACTAAAACTATGGAACAATTACGAAACCAAGCTTTTACGTCTACAAACTCGTTTTCCTGGAAAACCTTTTTTAATGGAGAAGAAATGATTAACATGCAGCAACGCCTATGTGGAAATAGTCTTCAGTGACATGGATTATTTATAGTCTGACCCTACAAACAAATTGGTTGTCGATATGGTTAAAGCAGAATTATGCATTCGTCGTAATTTAAAATTTGCAGCACGCAGTGACTTTCCCAAAAAAAATAAAGTTGACAAAAATTTGTTGAAAGCTGTAACTAGCAATAATAAGTGTAATTTTTAATGTTTGATAATTGTTTCATGGTATTCGCCCTCAGCTCGGCCTATGTTCGGTAATTTTGTCAGTTTAATCTGGCCATCCTACTAACGACTGTGGCTTTCGCCACAAAGTTACAATACAAATAAATTTTCCAGAACATTAAGAACAGCGGATCCAGCACGACGGACTTGCTGCGAAAGAGAGAAGTACTAATAAGCACCATATTCTTTATGCGTCGTAGTTTTCGACAATATATACCGTATGCTGGAGTTACAAATATGTGCCTCTTTTATATTAATTCTTCCTAACTGTTGACAGGGAACAGAACCAATCTGAAACAGTCAACAGCTTGCATATGCGATTACTGTAACAGCGCACCTCAGTGTGTGAGACACGTTTGGTTCAGTGCTTGCTTCTTTTGCATACAGCTCTACTTACTTGCGTTGGTAAGCGTGCCCACTACTTTTTTTCTAGTTTTAATGCTCAGAGAGACTATTGGAATACGAAAGTGGGTCTAAATAACAAATGCAACGACACCCACATACAGAAGCTTGCAAGTTATATGCATGTTCCTTGATTGATAATAGCTATCTAGCGATTTTGATATTAATTTTGTTATCTGGTAGATGGATTTGTGATAAAAGATTGTTATGGCTGAATACTTCACGCCTTAAGTGTTACTGTTATTTTGAAACTGGTCTTTACTGTTGAAAACGAACTTCATAACCAGTTGAATGTATTGTGAGGATGTTGTCAGTGCGCCCAACTGTTTGACACTGGAGCACTAAAGGGGAGGAAATGTTACGTTTCTACTAGACCATCGTAAATTTTACTACTCCAAATTTTATTCAAACGAAGTTCAAACGCCAGTTAAAAAATTATTAGATCTCCAATGGTATGTTACTACAAAATAAGTATAAAAAGTCCTGCTCTATAACCTAAATGACAATTTTACTGTCAAAATGTTATTGGAAAAGCAGCCATTATACAGGGTGTTTCAAAATGAGTATACAGGTTTTAAGGCTTTGCAGCACTTATTACATTCACCTTACAATTATAAATAATTCACCAAATGAAAGAGAAACACAAACAGTTTTTGTTACAATTATCCATTGTGAACACCGATCACACATAGTCTATAGGCGAGTTGTTCCGAAAGCTTGATCAATGTGTCGGGAGTAACTGTTGCAATAACACTGTTGCTAAAGTGAGATAGATAGATCAGTTGGTATCGGAGATACATACACATGATCGCGTCATATCGTGTGTGAACGTGGAGGTCATGCATAAACTGCTGTGTCAACCGGCCCCTTGCGCCCAATCCACCGGTCGGGTACGTCATCGTTTAACCAGTCACGTATTGAGCATTGCCCACGCCGGCGCATCATCTTGCTCCCAAATAAAGATGTGTTCTTCAGCTTCTCCCCATTGAGACACGGGCCATAGCTGTTAACACATCAAGATAAGAAACATCAGTTACAGTTGATTCACCGAAAAAGAAAAGCCCATAAACTCTCCGCGGGGCTATTTCTTGGGGCCAAGCGTGAAAGACCCGCACTCGTTCAACACGTTTTTCAGTCACTCTTTGTCATTCCATACTCTTCCCACTGCGCGTAGGTATACAAACAAAATTGTTTGAATCGCTCTTTCATTTGGTGTATTATTTACAACTGTAAGTTGAATGTAATAAATGCTACAACGCCTTAAAACCAGTATGTTCATTTTGAAACACACTGCAATTTGTGGCACGCACTGGTTACAAACTATTATTATTATAATAGTTAACTCAGAGTATTTCGCACATAAAATAAATAGTCTTCAGCTTTAGACACCATTATTACAATGTGAGCAAGACCTAGCTCGGTATTCTGCACAAATTCCCCTGGAGCAGTGATGACAATATGTCGTCAGTCTTCGTTTTCTTGAAGGACAAAATGAGCATGCTTTTTCTCTCTTGACGTTGTTGTGCGTTCTACTACTGCTCAGGCGAAGTTCTACATGCAAATCACTCAATCTGTAAGTCAAAACCAAGTTTTGCACCATCCATATTGTGCTGATTCCAGTAGCAACAGACGAGATTAACACTGAAGAGAGCCAAAGTGACGTAAATTGTCTTTTAACTGTGACTGCTTGATACTTCACCTAACATGCCACAATACGATGAATTCCAAGCCAATGTACGACTGTGAGTAATCAGGCACACTATTACATAACATTCGCAATATTTACGACAAGAGCACCAGTGTCAGCAAACAGTTGGAGTCAGGTTGTAAACAATTCATCCATCATTGTTAACAACAGTGATTGTCATGAAGGTATTCAAGAGTACGTGTCGCTTATGTCTCCAGATTGGCGGGAACCGTGAAAATACACCAAGTGAAATGGTAAATTTTACGAGGTTTTAGTAATGTAAGGTTAAAGAACTCTACAAGAACGTGTAGAGCAGCCACTACATGTTATTCGCACTGAACGCTTCTGTGCGGCGAACATTTTCTTTCTTTTGAAGGTTTGTCCAGTACATTATCGAGCGAATAATAAGAAAGCTGAATGAGCTTTGTGATATTTTTTATTTCGAAAGTCTGCTATTGTTCATAAGTAAAAGTTGCAGAGCTCAGACGTTACAGTAAGTAACGTCAGGTCTTACTTGCTGCGTGTATGTGACTGTGATGTCAAGATTGAAGTACAATTCAGCAAGTGACACTCGCCTCTGTTGTGGGAAGTAAGGCTCTCAGCCAAATATTAGCTGAAGAAGAGGTACTTCAGTTCATTGTGGAAGACATTCCCTCCGACACAGTGATGCCAGTTAGATCCCATATACGCGCAACAAAGCGAAGGGGAAAAGTCCCGGGTGGATAGACGCGTCACATTAGACCGCACGGACAGAAATCAAGCTGTCATAGCGCCGAGTGCTAAAAGGAAATAAGCAATGCTTACCTTTCCTGCGTTCGTTTCATTAAGTACCGTGTGAGTGAACAACACGAAAAGAAAACGTTCATTATGGGTGAAAAAATGGATGAGCAGACGGGGTTTTTCTTCAAAAAATAACTTCTTTTAGAGGACGAAAACTCATTTAGAAATTGAGGATGAGGGACTATAATTATCGATTTGTTGTAGATCTTGTACAACAGAAATTAACCAAGCCGCACACTGCGATGCAACAATCAATTACTTTTGCCGAAAAAACTGTCGGTTTTTCTAAGATTGCAACTGGAACCGTTGAATCGAAGTCTGCCAAAAAAAAAAAAAATATATTTTTTTGGTATGTAAACATCCTTCCTGCGGGCACCACTTAGCTTAGAGGTCTCAGTGACAACTACTTCTTGGAACTATCGTGAAAGCGGTGTTTATAAAATTTTCTCCACTGTTGCCTACAGCCTACACGCTTTTAACGTAAAGAATATTTCGTTTAATGTTGTATCACGTCTGTTCCTGTTGGGATAATCTTTACTTCTGACTTCAAAAAGTCGCGGCTTCAGTTCACATTGTTAAATAAAACACGTGTTCTTTGCACGTAGTTGTCAAATTCTAACTTCCTTCTTCTCGAAAGGACTTAGCACGCCGTGGGATCTTTGAAGTGGACAGCAGCAGACGCCTTTACCGCTCGAAGCACAAGTGGAAGTAAACTGTATGGGTGCCATCGGGAGCGTTCTTGTAACATGGTACGGGCTTTCACATACGGATCGTCCCAGCCGTATTGTTTCACCAACTTGTGCTGGAAAATACCGCCACTACCTTCACTTCAGCTGTTGAAAATTTATTATTTGATGCTAGAAGTGATTTGTGTGATGAACAGGAAACTATATCCGCGCAGAGAGATTGGTATAAGAGAAAAGTTGTAACAGGTATACCGCCAGTCCTGCAGAATGCTGGTACGCGAGTAGGAAAAGAGAGGGTTTCCGCCTGTCAGCAAACGAGAAATATGTAGATTTATCGGTTAGAAATTATTTTCTAACAGTCCTGCGGTACGCCTCGTGACTGTTTCTCTCAAATACGTTTGTTATTTGCATGTGAATGACGAGGCTGTTTTGCCAAGATTCAATACAGATATTCAGTACAGATAAGCTATAAGAGGTTGACAACTAACAGATCAGCTTGTTGCAAAATTCATGAATTGCAGATGCAGATTAGTGACGGGCATAGATTAAAGTATGGTCCACTTCAAAGATAGAACATCTGAAAAGCACTACATTTCAATGAACCCCACAAAGAGAGGCTAAGGACTGAGATGCAAATCTGGTTAGATACGCGTTATCTGTTTGTCCAGGTAAAACAGCTGCATGTGAATGATCCATAAAGAAGTGTGATCTGAGATGAAGTGTTGTGGGATGGTTGATAATAATTCTGATAAAAGCCTTGTTGTGCTCGTGGATTCTTCCCTTCTGTAGTGGAGCTGTTTGAGTACGTGATCTTGTAGAACATACACTTGCAGGATTGAGATACCCATTCTTACAAGGGTTCTTTCGCACAAACTTAAGACATACGCAAGGACTGCCTTGAAAGTAAACTGACAGAAATGAAAGCTCTATATGGCCAAGCGTTAAGAAGAAAATGGAATTTTTTGCGCTGGTTGGATGGGCCATTTATGTTAGGGTAGTTTCCAGTCAGCCGTTGGCGCAGCGGAGTTGTTTGCAGTCCTAGGTTCGTGGGGTCGAGTCCTTACGCGGAAATTTCTTTTTTAATATTCAGTTCTTACGTTACTTACACTGAAAATAAACGAAATAAAGCGCAATACATTGCATTTACTAATACCTTGATATAATACATGAAAAGGAAAGGCAAAGGAAAATTTGCGATTGAAAATAAATTTCTGTTAAGGGATTTCAATGCGTGCGCGAGAACTTCGTACATAAAATAAGAAACTGCTACTTCATTTGATGATTTACACATGCCTGGTAATACTCATCGTAAAGAAGGGGTACCAGTAATTTTCTCAGCATCCTGTGCACTTTGTAAGCGCCACGTTTTTGGAGACTGTTGGTAAACAATCCTGGTTTACATTCATAAAAGATTCTCTCTGTCTCATCACACAGTTTGGCAGCAAACCACACAAAATACGAAGTTTCACCAGATATTGGCGAGGGTAGCTGGTGATTTAGTCTTCACCAGATGATTCAGTGTTCTCCAAGGTCAAAATGAAACTATCGCAATACGAAGTCCTGCTTATTTTAATTACAACCCATTTTGAAAAGTTATTTGCAGAATCCTGTGAACACCGTAAGTAAAGATCTTTCTTGGAAACTGATTTTGCAATCCTAAATTTTCCTGTGCGTTTCCTTTTCATGCCTCTTATGAAAAGAATAATATCGGTTTATTTGCATTACAAGAACGTAAAAATTGAAAATAAAGCAAAGAAAAAGTTTCCGCGTACGTACTCGATCCAACGACGGTTAGCGTTCAGTAATTTTTCCATACCGCCAACCGCCAACCGCCAAACTACGCTCACATAAATGGCTGATGCCTCTTCTGACTCGCGCCAAAAATGCTGTTTTTTTTCTAACCGCTTTGACATAGGGAACTCCCACTCCTGTCGTTTTTATTTCGTGGCCAAGCCTTGCATCTACCATAAATTTTGATGAAATCAGTGATTACGAGTAGGGAGGGTCCCATCGTTAGCCATTTTCTACGACTCCGAAAGGACAAAGAACTGCATTAAGACGACTACTACAGCACAGTTGAAAGGCAAGGCTTTCAGAGCCGAAAGCCCGGTCGTGTACTCTTGATGACTGCACGACACAAAGCTCTCCGCTGGCTACCAGTCTCCCCAGAGTGAACAGTACCGAGAGAGGTGGCGCAGTGGTTAGACACTGGACTCGCATTCGGGATGACGACGGTTCAATCCCGCGTCCGGCCATCCTGATTTGGGTGTTCCGTGATGTCCCTAAATCGCTCCAGGCAAATGCCGGGATGGTTCCTCTGAAAGGGCACGGCCGACTTCCTTCCCCATCCTTCCCTAATCCGATGAGACCGTGACCACGCTGTCTGGTCTCCTTCCTCCAAACAACCAAACCAAACCAGAGTGAACAGTATTGAGCATATCTGGGATGCCTTGCAACGTGTATGCAGAAGAGATCTCCACCCCCGCTCGTACTCTTACGGATTTATGAACAGCCTTGCAGGATTCATGGTGTCAATTTCCATCAGCTATACTTCAGCCATTAGTAGAGACCATGGCACGTCGTTTTTCGGCACTTCTACATGCTCACTGGGGCCCTACACGATATTAGGCAGGGGTGCCTGTTTCTTTGGCTCTTCAAAGTGTAATATTCAGTTGACTGACTGGTACACACTAACACACACATTTTGCACTTGTCTCAATGCTACGTTGCCATAGTCATATAAATTAGTCTATGAAAGAATGCTGAAGTGCTGATTATTAGGCAGGACAAGGATCCAACGATACTTAAATCCTAGAATCGAGTTTGTTGCCGTTAATATACAGGCGAAGTCAAAAGGGGCTTCACAACTTTGGAATAATATATAAATTTATTGAGGTAACTTACAAAACCTGTAGATGTGTCATTTTGTAGCAAACAACCTCAAGTTTGATTCACGTAGTGCAGCAGTACCCATTCCGCCCCTAGGAGCGCCAGTGTAATGCAAAGTTAATGTGGCTGCTTTCACTGTTGCGGAGTGTGAACGGTGTGTGTTTTGTTTTCATGAAACGAACTCGGCAACAACTGTTCGGCGTAAATTTCGCATCGAATACGCTAAAAAAAACCTGCTAGCAGACCTACGGTTTATTCCTGGCACACGAACTTTGTTGAGAAGGGTTGTTCACTGCGACGTGATACAGCACCAGGTCGCTCGCGTATTGATGATCATGTCGGACGGATTAGGGAGATCTTTGCCCGCATTCCACTAAAATCAACGAGTCTCGCTGCACTGGCATTCCACAAAAGACTGTTTGGTGAGTCCTGCGTAGACATTTGCATTTGAAACCATATAAATTCACAATGGCACAGCAAATTAGTGATGCACGTAAGGTTGCTCGTGGGGAATTCTGTGCGAAAACGTTGCATCGGATAGAGGACGACGAAAGGGTCGTAAACAAAGTAATCTTCAGCGATGACTCAACATGTCATATCAATGGCATGGTTAACACCCACAACTGAGAATATGGAACAGCCAAAATCCACATGCAACACTGGAAACGTTCGTGACAGCCTCAAAGTTAATGTATTTTGTGCAAATTGAAAGTGAAGGGCCCTTTCCTCTTCATGGAGAAAACTATCAGTTGTATTGTGTATCTAGATATGCTAGAAAACTTTTTTAATTCCACAATCGATCGATGAAGGTAACTGAGATGGGGTGGTTTATTACCAGCAAGACCGTTCACCACCACATTGCTCCGTGGAAGCTCGAGGATTCCTCAATAATCGCTTCCCAAGTAGGTTGATTGGCTATGACTACCTCCCTACACAGACTTTGTCTGTGGTTTCATTAAAGACCGTGTGTATGTTACTCCCCTATCATACAGTTTAGCCGACCTGAAAAGTCGAATCTACGCTGCCGCTACAGAAGTTCCGCCCGATTTACTGCAACGAGAGTGGGAAGAAACTGATTACCGGTGGGATGTTCACCGCATCACAATCGAACCAAAATGACACTTGACACTTTTATATGGAACTTGAGGTTGTTTGCTACAAAATAACACATCTACCGATTCTGTAAGTTATCTCAATAAATTTCTCTATCATTCCAAAGTTGTAAAGTCCATTTTTGACTCACCCTGTATTAGAAAAACCAGTATGCAGGAGGTGACAAGATCATAAGTTGCTACACGGGATGACTCTCACCAGTACAGATTTAGAAGAGGCAAGACAACTGAAGATGCAATTAATAAGGCGACCTCACTGACGGCAGACACTCATTCTACATACACTCTAGCGATAATGATAGATATAACTAGCGCTTTCGATAATTTACTCTGGCCTTAGCGAGTTTGAGTGTGCAGAGGTGCTGCACAACTGCCTGAGAAGCTATTGCCGCTAGAGACAAGCATCTTTAATATGCCCAGGAAAGTAAATGTCGAAGACCATATCAAAAGACCGTCTGCAGGAATCATTGTGTGATCCAGAGTTTTGAATGTAAGATTTACAGCCCATACTACAGAAGTTATATGAGAGCCGTATTGTAAGCAGTCTGCTAGCATTTGGAGATAACATGTTCTTCGGTAATTCCAGAGTGGTAGAAGGCAAATGCAATGCAACGTTCAATGAACTGGAAGGATGGAGTCGAAGTGTCAAATTGTGATGAGCACTTCACAAAACTACGTACCTGCTGCTGAAAGGGGACCTAGCAAGGAGCCTTAAAGTAATATTTAATGATATAACGATCAGAAGAAGCGTAATAACGAGATATCCAGTACTTCTGAACGAATCTCGTAATTTTGCACATCGTATAGAGGAGGCTCGCAGAAAAGGTATACGTGATGTACAAAATTGTGACTATCGCAAATAAACAATTTCTGCTTCCATTGAAAACAATCTAAGCATACCACCAATCTGTATTAACATCAGTCGTAAATGCCGGGATGGTTCCTTTGAAAGGGCATGGCCGACTTCCTTCCCCGTCCTTCCCTAATCCCATGAGACCGATGACCTTGCTGTCTGGTCTCTTCCCCCAACAACCAAACCAAACCAACCATCAGTCGTAGGATATGGTGTGAGTGTTTGAGTTCATAGATTGCACCTTGCGAAGCCAGCATCATTAGTCAGAAGATTTCAACGAGGAGTGCTCCTACGGTACTACTCCGAATGACGCACTCTCAGTAGTTCTAGGAATATGCTCCTTGAACTTTGAAATCGTAAAATTGGAAGCCCGTTATTGGTTAAATAAAGACATTCAAATGGAATTACGAAGGATACTTGGAACTGAGGCCTATGCGAAGAAGTTAATGCAGGATCGATATTCTAACTGTGGCGAAATGAATGGGATACTTCACGCGCGGGCAGGAGAACCTGCGAATTTCTTCCTATATCAAGGAAGTGACTGATACATTAGTTCACCCGTCATGGCCCTTATCTACGTAATCTGTACAAACGTGGAAGACAACTTAATGATAGTTGCGCCAGTGGCAGTGTGGGCGCTCCAGAGCACACATTCTCGAAATCTGGCAGAAAATCCAAAGAGATTCTGGTCATACATAAAGTACACCAGTGGCAAGACGCAATCAGTACCTCCACTGCGCGATAACAACGGTGAAGTCACTAATGACAGTGCCACTAAAGCAGAGTTATTAAACACGGCTTTCTGAAACTCCTTCACCAAAGAAGACAAAGTAAATATTCCTGAATTCCAATCGGGAACAACTGCCAAGATGAGAAACATAGAAGAAGATATCCTCGGAGTAACGAAGCAGCTTAAATCACTTAATAAAGGCAAGGCCTCCGGTACAGATTGCATACCAGTCAGGTTCTTTCAGAGTATGCTGATAAAATACCTCCATATTTAGCAATTATATACAACCACTCACTCACAGAAAGATCCGTACCTAAAGACTGGAAAATTGCTCAAGTCACACCAATACCCATAAAGGGAAGTAGGAGTAATCCGCTGAATCACAGGCCTGTATCACTAACGTCGATTTGCAGTAGGGTTTTCGAACATATACTGTATTCGAACATTATGAAGTACCACGAAGAAAACTATTTATTGACACATAGTCAGCACGGTTTCAGAAAATATCGTTCTTGTGAAACAAAACTAGCTCTTTATACTCATGAAGTAGTAAGTGCTATCGACAGGGGATGTCAAATTGATTCCATATTTTTAGATTTCCAGAAAGCTTTCGACACCGCGCCTCACAAGCTTCTTCTAACCAAATTGGTTGCCTACGGAGTATCGCCTCAGTTGTGCGACTGGATTCGTGATTTCCAGTTAGAAAGCTCATAGTTCGTAGTAATAGACGGAAAGTCATCGAGTAAAACAGAAGTAATATCCGGCGTTCGCAAAGGAAGTGTTATAGGCCCTCTATTGTTCCTGATCTATATTAACGACATGGGAGACAATTTGAGTGGCCGTTTTAGATTGTTTGCAGATGATGCCGTCATTTACCGTCTTGTAAAGTCATTAGATGATCAAAACGACTTGCAAAATGATTTAGATATGATATCTGAATGGCGCGAAAAGTGGCAATTGACCGTGCATAAGTAAAAGTGTGAAGTTATTCACTTGAATACTAAAAGAAATCAGCTAAATTTCGATTACGCGATAAGTCACACAAATCTGAAGGCTGTAGATTCAAGTAAATACTTAGGGATTACAATTACAAATAACCTAAACTGGAACGATCACATAGATAATATTGTGGGTAGAGCAAACCAAAACGACGATTCATTGGCAGAACAGTTAGAAGGTGCAACAGGTCTACTAAAGAGATTGCTTACACCATTCTTGTCAGCGCTATTCTGGAGTATTGCTGTGCGGTGTGGGATCCGCATCAGGAGGGACTGACGGATGACATCGAAAAAGTTCAAAGGAGGGCAGCTCGTTTTGTATTATCATGAAATACGGGAGATAGTGTCACAGACATGATACGTCGATAGGAGTGGCAATCATTAAAACAAAGACTTTTTCGTTGCGACGGGATCTTCTCATGAAATTTCAGTCACCAGTTTTCTCCTCCGATTGCGAAAACATTCTGTTGGCACCCACCCACATAGCGAGAAATGATCATCAAGCTAAAATAAGAGAAATCGGGACTCGCACAGAAAAATTTAAGTGCTCGTTTTTCCCGCGTGCCGTTCGAGAGTGGAACGGTAGAGAGAGAGCTTGAAGGTGGTTCATTGAACCCTCTACCAGGAACTTTATTGTGGATAGCAGAGTAATCACGTAGATGTAGATGTAGATTGTCAATATCCGCAGAGAAATCGAGCCAGCCTATCGAAGGAGCCGGTCCATCAATAGCAACCTTCCCCTGTATGATACCAACTGAAAGAAAGATACTCAGTGATCTACAAAGACGCAGCGCATAAGCTCCCTAAGCAGCAATGTGGAGCGAATCGACCTGGCGCATCTTGGACGACACTGCAGCCGCAGTATCCAGGAAGGTCAAGGAAGACTTCACGAGGCATTCAACCCCACGTCAGCATGCTGCCAACCCGACTACACGAGATTTCTCTACATATGGAAAGAGGTCAGATGCAATTTGCACAACTGCGGTTGGCAACCAACCAGTGAAATGCTTGTTCAAGAATTGAGATTAGATTGGTGCTAGTGATAAAGGAAGTGTGGGTTCCAACACGCTACAATCGCTTGTTGTAGTGGAAACGCTAGTGACGTGCTCCACGCCTAAGGGATCCAGCAGGCGATACGCTTATATGAGGGCGGATCGAGTAGCCGTGACGATCATCTGCAGTCAAATGCACCCTGATAATTGTACAAAAGCAGAGCAGAATCTGTAGAACAAACGATAGTATTAGTAGCTGGCTGAAGGAAGGAAGGAAAGATGGAAGGAAGGAGGAGTAGGGACTAACGTCCCATCGGCATCGAGGTCATTAGAGACAGGGTAATTTGTTAAGAGGTTAGGTTAGTGTTTTTTTTTTTTTAACGTCCCGTCGACAACGAGGTCATTAGAGACGGAGCACAAGCTCGGGTTAGGGAAGGATGGGGAAGGAAGCCGGCCGTGCCCTTTTTCAGAGGAACCATCCCGGCAATTTGTCTGAATCGATTTGGGGAAATCACGGAAAACCTAAATTAGGATGGCTGGAGACGGGATTGAACCGTCGTCCTCCCGAATGCGAGTCCAGTGTGCGCCACCTCGCTCGGTCAATTTGTGAAGAGGTTTTACTGTAGTTTAGTAGTGACAGAAAGCAATTGTATTGTCAGTATTTTGTAGCATTAACATTTGTTTTTGATAAATACCATGAATAAATGAATTAATATACATGCTTATTACGATCCACGAAAATGTGAATTATATGGCCTGTTTTAGCTTCCCGGATAACAGGCTGTAATTGTGAAGAGTAAAAAAATAAATGAGTAAATAAATATATCCTGGCGGATCCTTGAGAGACAATAATATCGTGCAAGATTTTTGATTGTGCAATATTATTGACCGTCTATGGGGAAGATTGACGGCTGTGCAGCGTATGTTGAACAACATACTGACGCCGCTACCGAGACTGGATTTTAATTACGCCAGTCCGGCCGCTGTGGTCGAGCGGTTCTAGGCGCTTCAGTCCGGAACCGCACTGCTGCTACGGTCGCAGGTTAGAATCCTGCCTCGGGCATATATGTGTGTGATGTCCTTAGGTTAGTCAGGTTTAAGTAGTTCCAGGTCTAGGGGACTTATGACCTCAGATGTTAAGTCCCACAGTGCTTAGAGCCATTTGAACTATAATTACGCCAACTGGTTCTGCTAATGTATGTAGTCTCTGGATAGTACCGCATATATTTGACTGCTCAATCGCGCCTGCTAGGCCGTTTATGTCGCGCCATTTGTTGTAAACCGAATTGTGGAAATTGCTACAAAAATCTGCTGAACGTACGTTCAAAAATGATTCAAATGGCTCTGAGCACTATGCGACTTAACTTCTGAGGTCATCAGTCCCCTAGAACTTAGAACTACTTAAACCTAACTAACCTAAGGACATCACACACATTCATGTCCGAGGCAGGATTCGAACCTGCGACCGTAGCGGTCGCGCGGCTCCGAACGTACGTTCATTTTAGGATAATTGGAAGTAGATAGGGATTTGTCAGCTTCGTTGTTGCGTAAAATTTAATGCATGTAGTAACTGTCAGAGGAAAACCGAGGAACAGGCTATCATCAGTTGACGAAATACAGGGAAATACGAGGGGCGTTCAGAAAGTAAGCTCCGATCGGTCGCGAAATGGAAACGACTATGAAAATCCGATAAAGCTTTGCACAGATGTGTTGGGTAGTGTCTCTAGTATAACCCCAGTTAGCATCACGTCGCTCTTCTCATTTCTGAGCTCGCAGTGAGTGCGTAAAGATGTCTAGAAAATAGTGTCTGCCGCCAAGTACGAGGGCCTGGTGAGAAATTTCGCCTGAAGCTCTGAAGCTATGCAGCTAACATTACATAACTGTCGTGCTGTTTCGTCTTCACGACAATTCTCAGCCGCATTCTGCAGGGGCAATGAAGATGCTCCTGCATCGTTTTCAAATGGAAATGTTAGATTACCCACAATACAGTCCGCAATTGTCTCCCCCTGAGTTTCATCTCTGGTCACATGAACCGCTGTCTTTGAAGACAACATTTTGACACAGACAACGAGGTGTAGGCCAGCGTGGAGAATTGGCGGAAAGCACTGGCGGCTGCCTTCTATGATGAGGCTATTGAAAAGTTGGTACAACGCTATGACAAAAGTCTAAGTCAGAACGGCGACTACGTAGAGAAGTAGCTGAAAGGTGTAGCTAATTGTTACACGTAAAACATTTCTGATGTTCACTGTGGTTTCAATTTGGCAATCAATCGGAGCTTACTTTCTGAACAGGCCTCGTATATCCGGAAACGAGTAAGACACAGTAAGTAAAAAAGTTAAATTCGTTGCGGAGTATTTACGAGATGCGAACGAAAAGCGAAGCTGGAGTTGATCTACTGGAACAAAAACACGTTGGTAATTCTGATACCACCAACGTTTTGTAAAGTCGAGAGATACCTTCTAATTTAAATCTAACCACAATTTGAAGATGATAATAATAATAATAATAATAATAATAATAATAATAATAATAGCGTGTGACGAGGGCCTCCCGTCGGGTAGACCGCTCGCCTGGTGCAAAACGCATGTATACATCTTTCATTGTATTTATGTAATGTTTCAAGCTTTCTGTAATAGCTGTGCACACTTCCATCAGTATTAGGATTTTGACTAGTTGTGCTGTACTTCGGAATTTTAGGTCTTCAGTTGAAACTATTGTAGCCGAACAACATAAAGTGACTGTCAGGCTCTGAGCTGCAGAAGCGGAGTCTGGCAGCTGAGTGGTCTTTTTCGTAATTATTAATGTGACCATTTGCAGAGGTACATCAAATGAGCGAGCGTCCATCCTCAGAAAATTCCAATAACCCTTTGGTCCTCTTTATCATAAAGTCAGTAAATTTTGATGTTCAGGTTTCCCTCTTTTCTTAGACCATTGATTCATTCATTCATTCATTCATTCATTCATTCATCTACGCTTCCTCTTTTCTTTCCGACCCAGGGACCAAGTAGGCCTAATAGGTAGCGTCCCTATCCACCATGTTTATACCTCCGACATTTGACAAGTAATTTGCGCAATACCACTTCGCTGTCTGGATCCCACATTCAGTAAATAGCACTACATTATTGACACTCTAGAGGCCGCTTTTCGGTTTGATGTTGTTGACACGAGCAAAATACGCTACGCCACGCTCACCCGCAAGGATAAGGGCCCTACAAACGCTCCAACAAGCAACAGACCGACAAATTTCGTGGAAACTTAAACTGGGATTTGCCATGGACGGCTTAGAGGTAACAAGGCTGAAAAAGCTGAGGGAAAACTGTAGGTAAATGCAAAGAAAGAAATTCACTCACGTTCTGTTACTTAAGGAGCTGGGAGCTATGATTTTCGTAATTATGTACTAATGAATGACTCATACTTTTCGGAGCTGCTGAACATCATCAAATCATTCTTAACGAAAAAGAATAGCCATGAAAGAGGCTGTAAGCTGCGAGGAGACACCGTTAGCTATAGTAGGTTCCTAACCACTGAGGACCTCAAATTCAGTGCAGCTATATCCCCACGAGTATTAGTTACAATGCTTCCAGAAACATGCAACACGATTTATAGTTGCTGAGTAAATACATCGTGGTAAAGCAAAATAAATAAATCAAATGATATTCATGTAAACTTTTTTATTTATGTAGCATAAAAGATGTCCCCTGTAAGTTTAAGAAACTCATTTCAAACCAGAAGAAGAAAGGTTACAAATGTTGATGCGTACATCATCTAATAAATAGAACAATAGATACATAGAAAATGAAGCATTTAGCAACTGTTAGGAGCATAAAAAAAGAACAAGAGACAGTCCTACACTTCGCCCTTAACATCTCAAGGATTAGATATAAACTGTATTTTTTAAATATTTCTAGTTATGAAACAAATATGTTTTGTGAATAAAGTCTACCTACGGTTTATGTTTCGGTTACCGAAGAACAGAAGGCAACGGACTTTTATTCATAAAATATACAGTATATCTTTTGCTCTCTCTACGTGCCACATTAAACCATTACGGATTTGTTAAAAATGAATCAGTTGCTTCGTTTGTTATGTCTCTATTGCTATACTCCCGACGTATCCCACAAACAACTGCCGTCTTTAAATTTCTCCAGAAACTCTGTCATTAAAGTTTCGTCCGCCTCGCGCTGTATCATGTATATTAGAATAGCATTTAATCCCGTGGTGACAAAAGACGATCTTTTGTCGAGCGGTTGGCGCGACAGCCAACAAACCGCCTGACAATAAAAGTTGGTCTGTCCGTCGACGCGTCTCTAGGCTCTTAATTGTAACTATGTTCAAACCGCAGGCACACGGCGCGCATTCCAATGTTGAGCGCTGAGTGTGTCGAGTTTCTGTCATTATAGCTTGGAATCAGTATGTTGGGAAGTCTTTTCGAACATTCAGAGCAATATAGAGTATGTCGGATATTCTGAGCGGAAGATGGAAAAACGCCAGCTGCGTCACCCGACGCCATTTCTGTTCAGTACAGAGTCGCAAGACACCGTAATTATTGACTTTCAGTTGAAGCCCAGATGAATATGTGCCGTTTCTAAGCACCATCAAATTACGAATATCTCTAAAATCTGTTGTTAACTGTACTATTTGTTGTAATAAAATGACGGGAAACGTCGTATTGGTGGTTAAAGAATTATTGTAACTTCCGTATTACGAAGTATGCCGTTTCAAGGCAACGGCACGTTGAGGATCCATCAAAAACGCATTGTTCTTAATACAATTTGTTATTATTAAATGTAAGTTAATAACATATCTACAATTAAAGCTTTTAGGAGATGGTAGGACACAAAGTATGGTTGTAATTAATCTACGGTTGGCGTAGCGCAATGAGTAGACACAGAATTGCTACTTACCAGGTGATATATTGGTGGTTCGCTACTCACTGCAAAAAAAATTTTTACTAACCTTCGCGTTTTGTAATAGGTGCAGATATTTTATTTTTAGTTTAATAGAAGTATATTCTATGATATTCGATGTTATGTAAATGTAAGTGCGCTCTTTATAAGGAGTTAATTTCTTCGTTTGGCTTTATCTACAAGACAACTTGGGCTACTTGCAGTGCGATATTTTACGCTTTCTTGTATCAATTTTTGTATTTCATGTGTTGTAAATTAAGAATGACCTTAGAGGTTTACTGAAAAGAGAGAATGGTGAAACCAGTGACCTTGTGTGGAGAACTGTTATAAATTTATATCGCGCTATTTATAATTGAACTTTTATACGCCGATGTTCTTATTGGCTGATACTTTCCTTTTCGCCTTACAGCATTGTTGATGGATGTTGAGGTTTTTACTTATGTGTACTACAGACAGAAAAACATGACCAGCATATGGACAAGGGAGGAAATGTTCGTTTTAGTAGAGCTAACGTAGGTATTTTACGCCTGTCAGTTTGGCAAACAGTGTGATTTGCTAGCCTCAGATACAGCCGACAACTGCCGCTGGAGAGCGCTGCGATCGCATGTACCACGTTGAGGCTCACATACCACAAACGGAAGTCGCATCGTTTCTGAACATTCAGCAAGATATTGTTGAACTCGGCAGGCTCATCGCTGACGTTCGAACGCTGTTCCTCTGATGTGACTTACTCTGTCAGCCACATGAAACATACGTAATTTACTCATATTACAAGAACTTTATTTCAGTGCATTTAGTAAAATTTCATGATTGTATTCCCACCTAAGCGGCGGGAGAAATCTGGCGTTATTATTCGGAAATCTGTGAGAATTGAAGTTCGAATCAGACCTGAAGGCGTGCTCAGATAGCCTAACGGTTGAGAGTGGCACTAATTTTCAGTAATTATAACATATTCATTACATTGTAGGTTCAACATATCCGAAGTTTGCACTGATAAAATTTCATAGCACTGTATGTTCTTTGGTTTCATCCCCTATCAGGCAACTCGTTTCATTGCATTTGAGTGTATTTAATTTAGTTTGGTCACAGGTTTATTTGGATGGCGAGAGAGCGTAACAGAAATACTTGAATATTAAAACTGGTCGACATTTTATGTGAGAAGGTGTACATCTCCGCTTAGAAAATTTCAAGCGCAGTAACTACCAACATTCCTTAGTCCACCAAGTATGTGTCCCATAGGGATCGTACAGATAAATTAGGAAGGTAACTATTCTCACAAAGGCTTTCAATCATTTTCTCGCGCTACATCCGTCTGCAGAACAGGAAGAAACCTTCATATATAGTACCGTAAACTGTACCTTTCGCCACACACTTCCCAGTGACTCACAGAGAATAGACCTTGTTGCACAGGAACACCCAGGATATTCTGGCACCATTATATGTTTGTTCTGCACGTCATACAGTTCACCTGTTGAGTGTGTATGTGTGTGTGTTTTTTGAACGTCAGACATATTGTTGTGATTATTTTGTATTTTATTTCAGCCGTATCAAGTTTGCGCCAATTCTTTCCTCGGGAGTTTGACGTTTCCTTCTTCCTTTCGCACAATTCTGTAACGTGTGCATTATAGTTGCTTTGGAATGAGAGAAGACGGGTATTATTTTATAAACTGGTGTCCACGATGGCAAACCGTGCGGTAGCAGCGCTCGTATGTGTTCAAACGCATGTGGTCTGTGTCGTGTGGTTATTCATGTTGTATTGTTTGTTGCAGTATGCAGCTTCGTGGTCCACAAGCGATGTCACGAATATGTCTCGTTTACCTGCCCCGGAGCCGACAAAGGAGCAGATTCAGACGTAAGTATCCGAAAAGCAGGCCTGTGCATTTGCTGCACTCAATAGCGCTGCTTGTTCAGTAATATGATATTTGCGCAGTTTTAATTACATAAAAGTTTACTACATTATAGACTCAGTGACTTCGAAAGTTTCAAGGTATGTTCTGTTTACATTGTGAGATAATTTGAAACGTACGCTTCTTTTACAGTTCCAGTTTTATATGGTTCACGCTTGTATCGGAATAGTAAATTACCAGAAATAGTGTAGAAAATTCTCACTATACTAGTTTTTACACATAGCTACACAGGTCACACATCTGAAGTAGACAAGATAGTAACAGATCTGCATGAGAAAAAATATTGGCATTTCTAGATTTCGTTCTTTAAAATTGACGTGGAGGCGGATAAAGCAGTTGTTGGACATATGCTCCAATACTGAAGACGGCGAGATTTGAGACAATACGCTAATAGTAAGCGTTAGAACTAATAATGAGGATAGTAGCATAACCTAACGAACAATGTGTGTCGACAGATAGCAAAGTTTATTGGATGATAGGACAATTTTCCATCGGTTGGCTGTTGGCTGGTTTTTGTTTGGATCATGCTTCCTCTTAAGTTTTTTTCTCAGACTCATTTGTGTTTGCAGCAGTTCGGCGATTCGAGATACTATGTCCACAGTGTGTTTCAGTAAGGATTTTGTAACTTTCAAAAACTCGTTTCGCTACCTTTCAGGATAACTACATGTTAGCGAAAGTTTGCTTGGCATAAATTTCGGCTTAACGATAAATGAGACAAAGACAAAGAATGAACGCTCAGCGCGGCCAGTAGTTCAACAAATCGGCATTTTGCGTCCTTTTCAATGATGCGAGGCGTCGAGTATAGTGGCGTCCCAGTGAGGAATTAAAGCCACAGTTTGTGGAGGGTGCAGTTCAGATAAGAGATGCTCCTGTGATGTTTTGGGAGTAACTTAAGCAACATGTCGTGGGTCCATAGATTAGCGTTACCGTGAACATGAGCCAGGATACCATTTCAACATTGCCCATGACCAAGTGTAATCTTTGCATACGCTTGGGGTATTTGAATCACTACCAAATCATGCATCAATTAGTAGTTGTCATAACAGCTCCCTTTTCCATAAAGTGACAATTTTTCGTCTATCAGATTTCGTCTTAGTTACGGTATTGAGCCAGTTTCAGTTTTATAACATGTACATGGTCAAAGCAAAAGTTATTGACTAAGGAAGGGCTCATTCTGCGCAGACAACTGACACTCTCTGTGCTCGCTACATAGCGGTCGTAAACGCACTACAAAAAGCTCTCCACCCCTGGCAATAGGCCAGGCGGCGGCCAACACCACTTTCACCCTTTTCAGTCTCCTCTACCCTGACTCACATTTGTTCATAGCGGATGAAAATGACCCGCCACAAAGCAAAACTTACTGCGTTCATACCACTACTTTACTACACGAAACTGAGCTTTGAACACAGGTCTTCGGCCCGCAGCGTCTAAACGCAACTCTCGACTTCGTGGTAGAAGCAGAGAATACATATGCAGTGCCTGGCAAAAAAAGTAAAGCACTCCGAAGACATTACGCATACACAACACCAGTGGGCATGTAAAGGATTAAAGTTGCAATTCTCTGTGAGAGGTAAATCGGTCACCTCTGTGCTTCAGTGTCGTTCATGTACAATGTTTTACCATGCCTGGTAGCACCTATTGGGTGATTTCAGCTGCCCCTACATATGGGTATTACGCAACCTGCAACGCCTTCAAATACTACGCGCATCCTTTTACAACTTTATCGTGATTATACTGCGGACACTTCCGTCTTGCAAAATGACAACAGCTTGTTCACATGTCTGTACGCTCACGTTACTGGTTCGTCGAACACTCGGGCACACATCGCACCTTGAGTGGCTCTCTAAATCGCTCTGTCTTAATCATGTAGAAAATGGCGGTGACTGGTTGGAACAGTGGATGAAACGTGGCTTCAGCTTTGCATCGCACACCTGAAGAAACTTTTGGACTATTTCGTCACAGAATAAAGATGCAATTATCTAGGTTAAAGACGGTGTTAGTGTCATGTTTCCTGGGGTGACAAACTTTTTGTCTGGTGTGCTTATCTGTCTTATGCATCTGCGCAATATTCATCAATGCATTTTTGTTTCTAGCATCTTCCGATGCAGAATTTGTTGATATACAGAATGTTTCCTGATTTCTATTACCGAGGGCACTTAGTAGATACAGATTTAAAAAGGAACCCACGTGCGGAAATGTTCTGCTTGGTTATAAAATATGTTTCTAGAATGAATGTAAAAAATGAGAGAGCTAGTAGAGTGGCTCGTAACAAGCAACTTGCATATAGCGTCCCATGTTCGCAACCTTTAGCATTCGGCGTCATTTAACAGCGTTGCGCGTCGCCGGGAAGGTAGGCATACAGCCCGCCATCCGAGTGGACATGGTGGCTGCCCTGCGGGGCAACGATTTCAACTTCTTTGTGATACGAAGGTAAAAGAAAGGTTAGGTTGACGTTTCATGACCTTTATTTGAAAACAAAAACTGGTCAGTTACAAAAACTGGTCAGAATTACGTCCTCCTGCTCGAATGAACGCCATGCAACGACGCCTGAGTGATTGTCGCACCCTTTCAAACTTCCCTTCATCCGTCTCGATAGGGTGTTGTAACCAAGGAATTTCACGTGTCCCCAGACGAAAAAAATCGAGGGGAAACGTGCAGGCCATGCCACCGGCCCAACGGGCCCTATCAAATTCTCACCTAATGTCTCTTCCGAATGATTTCGCACCGCATGAGCGAAGTGCGCAGATGCACCTTGTTGTTGGTACCACATGCTTTGTCGCATGTTCAGTGGGACATATTCCAATAACTCTGGAAATGTTTCCCTTCTACATCTACATCTACATGGATACTCTGAAAATCACATTCAAGTGCCTGGCAGAGGTTTCATCGAACCACCTTCACAATTCTCTATTATTCCAATCTCGTATAGCGCGCGGAAAGAATGAACGCCTGTATCTTTTTATAAGAGCTCTGATATCCCTTATTTTATCGTGGTGATCGTTCCTCCCTATGTAGGTCGGTGTCAACAAAATATTTTCGCATTCGGAGGAGAAAGTTGGTGATTGGAATTTTGTGAGAAGATCCCGTAGCAACGAAAAACGCCTTTCTCCAGCCCAAATCCTGTATCATTTCTGTGACACTCTCTCCCATATTTCGCGATAATACAAAACTTGCAGCTTTTCTTTGAACTTTTTCGGTGTACTCCGTCAGTCCTGTCTGGTAAGGATCCCACACCCAGAAGTATTTTGAAAGAGGACGGACGAGCGTAGTGTAGGCAGTTTCCTTAGTAGGTCTGTTATATTTTCTAAGTGTGCTGCCAATAAAACGCAGTCTTTGGTTAGTCTTCCCCACAACATTATCCATGTGTTCCTTCTAATTTAAGTTGTTCGTAATTGTAATACATAGGTATTTAGTTGAATTTACGGCTTTTAGATTAGACTGATTTATCGTGTAACCGAAGTTTAACGAGTTCCTTTTAGCACTCATATGGATGGCCTCACACTTTTAGTTATTCAGGATCAATTGCCACTTTTCGCACCATTCAGATATTTTTTTATAAATCGTTTTGCAGTTTGTTTTGATCTTCTGATAACTTTATTAGTCGATAAACGACAGCGTCCTCTGCAAACAACCGAAGACGGCTGCTCAGATTGTCTCCCAAATCTTTTATATGGATAAGGAACAGCAAAGGGCCTATAACACCACCTTGGGGAACGCCAGAAATCACTTCTGTTTTACTCGATGACTTTCCGTCAATTACTGCGAACTGTGACCACTCTGACAGGAAATCACAAATCCAGTCACATAACAGAGACGATATTCCATAAACACGCAATTTCACTACGAGCCGTTTTGTGGTACAGTGTTAAAAGCCTTCCGGTAATCCAGAAATACGAAATCGATCTGAAATCCCTTGTCAATAGCACTCAACACGTCATGTGAATAAAGAGCTAGTTGTGTTTCACAGGAACGATGTTTTCTAAACCCATGTTTAGAAGATTAAATATCTGATACAGTGGCCAGAGGAGCATGTATGGACCAATCAGATTATCGCCTACCAAAACGGTCGAGACACCGACAGCAAAGCACTCTTGGTGATCACAAGTAAAGGCGGTGTGAGGATTATCCTGTGCCTTCACGTGTTGACTGTGTCTGTTGAACACATCTTCCTTGTAGAGGATGTCTCATCTATAAAAAGTACAAAGTATCGAAATTCAGGTTGAAGGGCTCACTTCTGCAAAAACAACTGGCAGAAGTCAGCGAAACGAGGAAAATATTCTGGGTTAAAGGCTTGAACATTAAACACCCATCAGACCTTGGAATGACTAACTGCCATTTCTCGAGCAATGCTACACGAGCTTGTTGAGGGCGTGTATTGAAATAGTGTTAACGCCTCCTCGTCGAACTCTGGTGCACGCACTGTGCGTTGATAACCACATCGTGCGCCATGACGATACGTTGTCAGCGCAGAACTCGCCTCAAGTGCGCCTGTCTCTCTTAGGGACTCGTGGATGGCGAGAATCTGGTACTCAACGATTCGGAAACCGCTAAACGTACAACTGTTGAGCAGTGAGATCATTTCCATCCACCGCCCCGTAAGCATAGTGCATGTCTGCCCTCTTCTTCCAAGAAAAGCGCTCCACTTACCGTCCACTCTGCAAGGAACTAAACACAAGAGTGTCCCCGTTTCTTGGCACACTGACACAGGACAAGACAGGCTCTGTAGCGTTTACAGATGCCGTCCTATGTGCGACATCGTATCGAGGAGGCATTTGCACTGCCAAACGCATCGCGTTCACGTCCCAGCAAATGCCGTGGTGTTGTCCCACCCGGAATACCTGCTACCATTTCGGCTAGGGTGGCGGGGAATGTATGCCTACGTCCTCGGCGGCGCGCGACGCTGTTAAATGATGCCTAGCGCTGAACGCAAAGAGCTACCGACATGAACTGTATGTAAAGTTGCTTGTTACGAGCAACTCTACCAGCCCTGTGCTTTTTTAAATTCATTTTGGAAACACCCTGTAGAATAAGTTTAAAGATAGGATCACTTCCGAATGTCCCCGTTCAATGTACGGACACAGGCTGAGGAGAGGGCACCGTCGTCAGTCCCTGTTGTAACCATGACATCACATACCATTTTTATCCGACTACAAAACGGCTGCGAGAATCTGGTACTTCCGCTACTAGTAGGTTTGACTGTGGTGTTACAGGGACTCGCCACGCTATGGACTGTGGAGAAGACACACTTCGTCATGTAGAAGGGAACCCGACGAAGACTGCTCGCATCATTGCACATGCCATTGGCTCCAGTAAAGCACAGCGGACAGAGCTCATTGTCTCCATCGTGTGTGTTCCGTAAAGTGACTGATTTAAGTGATTCGGTCTTCAAACTTCTTTTACATCCAAACGGTACATTTCCCAACTTGAGTTCCTAATTAAAACGTTATCTACAAAGTCCCCTCAACAACCTCTAGAAGCCTGTAATAGGAATTGTGAAACGTATGTATTGTTGTGGACATAGCCTTCCCATAGGATGAAAGAGATTCTGATTATGCGTCGGTAGGAATCTGAAAGATGTACCAGGAAGAATTATCCTATTCTGCCAACTACTTTCAACTGAATTGTTGGCACTGAACTATATGGGGTGATTCCATGGAGGTATAACAAACTTTCAGGGTGGTCTAGAGGTAGCATCTTAATTAGTTAGTAATCAAAACGTCATGGATCTCGGGTTCGAAACCAGACACTGTTTAAATTTTCAATAAAATCATCAGCAATAGCGGATAAGAAGTCACCCTCGCTCTGCCAACGGCCTTTCCAAAGAGGGCGGAGGAGCGGGCAGAGGTTCCAGGCTACTCTATTGCCCTTGTGGTGGGAAATCTGCCCCCAAAAAAGGCGGAAGGATCAGCTTTTATCAACTTCATGAGGATGCAGAAGGCAATGGAAACCACTGCTTTAAAGACAGACAGTGCGTATCCACAGGACTTGTGGCCTATAATTGAAAAGTGTAGTGATGGTCTCTCCATTGGAAAAAGTTTTCGGATAAGTCCCCCATTCTAATCTATGGGAGGGGACTGCCAAGAGAGAGGTGCCCATGAGAAAAAGATTGAATAACCAACGAAGTCAGAGCATGGAATTTCAGAAGTTTAAACTTAGTAGGAAAACTAGAAAACCTGAAAAGAGAAATGCTAAGGCTTAATCTAAATATAGCAGAGTGACATTGAAGTGAAACGGAGAGAGGATAAGAATTTCTGGTCAGACGACTGTAGGTAATATCAACAGTAGCAGAAAATGGTATAACGGGAGTAGAATTCGTTATGAATGGGAAAGTACGGCAGAGAGTGAGCTACTGCGAACAGTTCAGTGATATGGTTTCTCCCATCAAATTAGACAGTAAACAAACGCCGACAACGATAATTCAGATAAACAGAGCGACGTCACAAGCAGAAGGTGAAGGGACAGAGAAAGTATATGAGGGTTTTGAACGGTTATTCAGTAAGTAAAGTGAGATTAAAAATCTAATAATCATGGGGAATTAGTACGCGTTTGTAGAGGAGGGAATAGAAGAAACTGTTGCTGGAGACTATGTGGCCCGCATCTCGTGGTCGTGCGGTAGCGTTCTCGCTTCCCACGCCCGGGTTCCCGGGTTCGATTCCCGGCGGGGTCAGGGATTTTCTCTGCCTCGTGATGGCTGGGTGTTGTGTGCTGTCCTTAGGTTAGTTAGGTTTAAGTAGTTCTAAGTTCTAGGGGACTGATGACCGTAGCAGTTAAGTCCCATAGTGCTCAGAGCCATTTGAACCATTTGAGACTATGGGCAAGGCAGTAGGAATGAGAGAGGTGAGAGACTAATTGAGATCTTGAATAAGTTTAAGACGGTATCAGCGAATACTCTATGCAAGAATCGGAGGAGGAGGAGGAGGAGGAGGAGGAGGAGGTGGTGGTGGTGGTGGTGGTGGTGGTGGAGCTATACTTGGAGATGGGAGAAAATTCCAGCTGGGTTAAACCAATGACACCGAGATTCCGAAATCAGATAATGGATTGTGAGGCGTATCCAAGAAGCATATATAGACGTAAAGCACAATTTAGTAATGATAAAGAGTAGACTGAAGTTCAAGAGAATCGTCCAGAAGAATCAGTGTGGAAGGAATTGGAATAGTGAAGTACTGAGAAATAATGACATTCGTTTGAAGTTCGCCAAGGATATGGATACTGCGATAAGGAATATCACAGTAGGCAGTTCAGTTGAAGGGGAGTGGACATCTCTAAAAAGGGCAGTCGCAGATGATTGACAGTCAGACATGGGTACGTGGGAGGTAACTGCAAAGAAGCTTGGGTAACATAAGAAATACTTCAGTTCAGGACAGAAATAAGAGCAGCATGGGTCATAATATCTATATTTCATTGCAGATCTGGATTTCAGCTGAGAGCAGCTGTCGACAGTGCTATAAATACAAAAATAGCACAGGATTCAGACACTGATAAAGTACACAAACCGAGAAACATGTCACAGTTGTACACAATGCCAACACAAAAATTGCATGCCGTGATAGGTAGTCATGTAGACTCAGCATAGTTATAGGACACAAAGTAGAATATAACTTTGGCATGTACAAGCGTCAGTCAAACTGAGACTGCTGTTTACACATCCATACAGCTAGCCTCGGTTTATGTGATGTTGGATGGCCAACGCCGTCTATTTCCATTACCCGTATATGAAAAAAATGGGTTAAGGTAAAATTTGCACATAATAATAAAATGAATTCACATAATAATTATAGCAAAATACATTTTTTTCCAGGAGGCATGTAAATTAAAATACGAGTGGCGGCAAATGTGGCAATACATTGAGTCCATTATAGTGAAGTACATTAAAGTGTATTAAAAAACTTTACTTCATAAAATGATGATGAATGAACACAATTGTTAAGAAGCTTAATAATTTACACAAGAAAAGAAAGTTCACATGTGAAATAGCGAATAATGATTCTAAAAATTTCCTATACTTTAAAATTAAGAATGAAAATGGGAAACACGTCATTGGGATCTTCCGGAAACTCGCCTGTACAGATGGTGTGTTAGATTTTTATTCTGACCACCCTAACCAAAATACGAAGGAATTTTTAAATTTTGCAGTAAATCGCTTTTTCAAACTTCCACTATTGCAGTCTGAAAACAAAACAGAATTAGATGTCATCAGTTACACTAAAAAAGCTAATTATTATGTAACAAATATTTACAATAAAATTTCAGTTCAAGTGGGACCAAATACAACATCTGTTGCAAATAACACAGCAAATGCCAAAGATAATAAATTTGTTATGTTACCGTACTATCGTACTCTTAATATGAGAGTGCCGTCAGCTTTTAAGAAATATAAAGTTACAGCATCTTTTACGACAGTGAATAATCTTGGTCGATTACTATTAAGTAATTTACGAAAAACTAACATTTTTCACAAGTCGGGTGTAGAGAGAGTGGAGACTTCAGATTGTGACACTTGTAATGTGGGCCAAACTGAGAGACGGTTCGCGTCCAGATTCCGGGATCATATGACGCTGGAAAGAAGGGACCTGACGGGTAAATGTAATTTTGCCGTCCACCTGATGGACAGCTGTAACAGTGTTCTGGATGTGACCTTGCAATTGAAATTGCTTCAGAGAGGCGAGAAGGGCAGATTTTTAGATTTGCTTGAGGAAATGGAGATTTTTTTTTTTTCCATCACAGATTTTCTCACGCTATCTTTCTCAATCAGCAAGTAGCAGTGAGAAGCACCCATTTTTTGGGAGCTTTTTCAAAGCCACCTTCTCGACAGAAGGCATGGTAGCGACTTAAGAGGTCCGAATTCAACTATTCAATTACTATGTAGTAACATTTGACAGTGTACCATATGAGTACAAACAGTAGAACTAAAACTCTAAGTTGTCTTTCCAGTATTTAGAGCTTGTACACGTTGTAAAGTAGTTTCTATCATCAGTGAATGCTACGTACGTTTCTTTTTTTTAAAAAAAATTGCTAACAAGCATATTGTTACAATTTTTTTTTATTCCACTTTCGCTTTTCAGCCATGACACCGACTGAAAAGTTTCGTTATGTGGTGTCTACTTGCTTTCTATTGGTTAATATATTTCACATTTTTAGACCATAAAATGAACTAAAAATGGAAAATTACAGTTTCTACGCCAGTTTGTTACTCCTTTTTAATATATTAAGGAATAAAGTTTTAATGCATTTCATTGTCCTTCGCTGTAATGGTCACAATGTATTGCAATATTTACCGCAACACTTACTTTAATTTATACCTCCTGACAAAATTATATTTTACTGTAATTGTTTTTTGAATTCATTTTATTCTTACGCATAAGTATAATCTTAACCTATTTTTTCATATATGGATCACGGGCATAGAGGGCGTTGGCCGTCCAGCATGCCGTAAACCGAGGTTAGCTGTCTGGACTTGTAAACAGCTGCCTCAGTTTGACTGATGGTTGTACGTGCTGAAGTTATATTGTAATAGCGGCTTTACAACTATGTTGAGTTTACGTGACTACCTACAACGATATGTAATTGTGCAGTTGGCACTTCATACAAATCTGACATGGTTCGTGGTTAGGGTGCTTAATCAACTTCTGTGTTTTTTTTTTGTGCTCGTATTTATAGCACTGAGAATAGCTGCATTGTTAGCTGAATTCTACACTCTTGCTCAGAAATTAAGGATAACTGCAGAATGTGGTGCCACACAACGTGGCACTCCACAAAACTGGCGCTAATAGCATAGGAACATAGGGATCACACACGACACAGATCTGTAAGTCCACGGTATTTGTGATAAGTTGAGAAAACCGTCCGGAAACACATGTGCTACAAAACGTCGCTGTTTCCTGCGCATGTACCCCGACATCAATATGGGATATGATCACCATGCACAATACACAGGCCGCACAACGGGTTGGCATACTCTGGATCAGGTGGTCGAGCAGCTACTGGGGTATAGACCCCCATTCTTGCACCAGTGCCTGTCGGAGCTCCTGAAGTGTCGTAGGGGTTTGAAGACGTGCAGCGATACGTCGACCGAGAGCATCCCAGACGTGCTGGATGGGGTTTAGGTCTGGAGAACAGGCACACCACTCCATTCGCCTGATATCTTCCGTTTCAAGTTACTCCTCCACTATGGTAGCTCGGTGGGGCCGTGCGTTATCATCCATCAGGAGGAAGGTGGGACCCGCTGCACCCCTGAAAAGGTGGACATGCTGGTCCAAAAGTTCCGATACACCTAACCTGTTACAGTTCCTCCGTCAAAGACATGCAGGGGTGTAAGTGCACCGGTCATAATCCCACCCCACACCATCAAACCACGACCTCCATACAGGTCCCTTTCGAGGGCATTAAGGAGTTGGTATCTGGTTCCTGGTTCACGTCAGATGAAAACCGGCGAGAATCACTGTTCAGACTATACCTGGACTCGTCCGTGAACATAACCTGGGACCACTGTTCCAACGACAATGTGCTGTGTTCTTGACACCAGGCTTTACGGGCTCTCCTGTGACCAGGGATCAATGGAATGCACCTTGCAGGTCTCCGGGCGAATAAACCATGTCAGTTCAGTCGTCTGTAGACTGTGTGTCTGGAGACATCTGTTCCAGTGGCTGCGGTAAGATCCCGAGCAAGGCAACTTGCAGTACTCCGTGGCCGTCTGCGTGCACTGATGGTGAGCTATCGGTCTTCTTGTGGTGTTGTACACTGTAGACGTCCCGTACTGTAGCGCCTGGACACGTTTCCTGTCTGCTGGAATCGTTGCCATAATCTTGAGATCACACTTTGTGGCACACGCAGGGCCCGTGCTACGTTCTGCTGTGTTTGGCCAGCCTCCAGTCGCCCCAGTATTCTACCCCTCATAACGTCATCAATATGTGTTCTTTGAGCCATTTTCAACACACAGTCACCATTAGCACGTCTGAAAACGTCTGCACACTTACTCGCTGCACCGTACTTTGACATGCACCAACACACCTCTGCGTATGTGGACTGCTGTCAGCGCCACTATGCGAGGACCGCAGGTCAAATGCACGGCATGGTCATATCCCGAGGTGATTTAAACCCGCAAACCGCCAACCAGAGCGTTGTTTCACCATGTATCAGCATTATCCTTAATTTATCAGCGTGAGTGTAAATAGCAAGTTGCAAGGCAGCCAAGACGAAGTAGATGCAGGAAAAATGTGAAGAAATCTAAAAATTAATTATCGTCGTAAGAACTGACCCAGCAAATGATAAAATCAAAACAATCCTCGGTTAATTTAAAAGAAAGGGTGATTGCATTAGTGCAACGAAAATTCCACTGTAAAACGCAGAGGAAACAGCGGACGGGTGTAGGAAGTACACTGAAAGCCTCCACGAGAGGAAGGACTTGTCTGATGAATTGATAGAACAACAAACTGGAGTCGATAAAGAAACGTAGACGATCCAGTATTAGACTCAGAACTTGAAAGAGCTCTGGAAGACTTGGGGTCAGATAAAGCAGAATGGGTAGATAATAATCCATCATTGGGGGAAATAGTAGCCAAACGACCGTTCAAGTTGGCGTGTAGAATCTATGAGACTGCCGAGGTACCATCAGACCTTCGGAAAAATATCGTCCACACAATTCCGAAGGTAAGAGCAGGAATCTGCGAGAATTGCCGCACAATCAGCTTATCATCTCATACATCCAACCTGTTGACGAGAATAATTCACAAAAGAATGGAAAAGAAAATTGATGATGATTTTTTGGCTTAAGGTAGACGACAGAGAATTATGTTGAATAATGTTTATTCAAGGAAGGTCGTTTCAAATAAACGGGAAGTGGTCCTACAATATTCAGTTAAAAATACAGACAGTAACCACCCTTATCAAATGCAGTAGAGTTACGTTGAGTGTGATACGAGAATGGTAGCAAAAGAAACTAGAGAGGCATTTATCACTTTGGCTTGGTAATGGAAGCAAACTGAAGGAAAATAAAGATACGCTTATAGAATTCGTAGATCTAGAAAAAGCTTTCGACAAAGTGAAGCGGTGCAAGATGTTAGAAATTCTGTGAAAAAATGGTTCAAATGTCTCTAAGCACTATGGGACTTAACACCTGAGGTCATCAGTCCCCTAGAACTTAGAACTACTTAAACCTAACGACATCACACACGTCCATGCCCGAGGCAGGATTCGAACCTGCGACCGTAGCCGCAGCGCGGTTCCAGACTGAAGCGCCTAGAACCGCTCGGCCACAGCAGCCGGCGAAATTCTGTGAAGAAAAGGAGTAAGCTACAAGGAAAGACTGGCGAGGTTCAATATGTACAAGAACCAGGAGCGAACAATGTGGTTGGAAGACCAAGCTTTGAATATAAAGTGGGTGAGACAAGGTTGCAGTCTTTCACTACTACTTTTCAATCCATGCATCGACCAAGAAATGATGGAAATAAAAGAAAGGTTCAGTAACAGAATGAAAATTCCGGGTGAAAGGATATCACTCGTAAGATTCCATGATGATGACATGGCTATCCTCAGTGAAAGGGAAGAACATTTAGAGGAGCTGTGGAAGGAGATCAACAGTCTAGTGAGTGCTGGACTCGGAGTAAACCGGGAAAAGACAAAAGTAATGACAAGTAGCAGAAATGAGAAAAGCGAGAAATTTAACATCAAAATTGGTGCACGCGAGTAGACGAAGTTGAGTTCGGCTACCTTAAAAGCAAAATAAGCAATGACGGACGAAGAAAGGACATAAAAAGGAGACTAGTATATGCAAAGAGGGCACTCCTGGTCAAGACAAGTCTACTGGTATCAAACAAAGGCCTTAATTTGAGGGTGAGCTGTCACAAAATGTAGTTTTGGAATCCAGTGTTATCCGGTAGTGAATCAACGACTGTAGGAAAACCAGAACAAAAGAGAATCAAAGCGTTTGAGACGTGATGCTACATTAGAATGTTGAAAATCAGGTGGACTGATAAGGTAAGAAATGAGGAGATTCTCCGCAGAATCAGCGAGGAAAGAAATATGCGGAAGGCACTGTCGAGGAGAAGGGACAGGATGATAGGGCATTTGTTCAGACATCAGGGAAAAACCTCTATGGTACTAGCGGAAGCTGTAGAGGATAAAAACTGTAAGGGAAGACAGAGATTGGAATACATCCAGCAAATAACTGAGGTGGCAGGCGCATCAAACCAGTCTCCGTGGCAGGCCGCATCAAACAAGTAAGAAGACTGACGCTGCAAACATGGACTATAAAATGCGCACCTTAGTAGCTATGAGCACTTATTTATCTTCGATACTATGAAACACACCTCTTCTACAGAGAAGATGCCCAAAGCTCTTAAGGTATGCATGCTATTAGACTTGGTCCATACTATCACCTCTGAATGTTGCCTAACCCACGATTTTAGAAACAACGTATCTGGTACAAGTCAGAGGTTCGACCACTGTACCATCCTCTGCCAATGACGATATCGGATGCAGTGCAGGGTGCACCTCGTACGATTCCTTCCACCAAGAAAAATCCTGGCAATACTGGGTATCGAACCCGCGTACCCTCGCATGGCGGTCAGGTTCCCTGACCTCTCTGCTATGGAGACTGATTACAGTCGGAAATATCTGAACGGTTTTTGCCTATAGCTTTAGACTTCATTGTTTCTGGACCAGGGTCTCTTATCTCAAATTGATGTATTTACCCGTCTCCATTAACACTGAAAGTTTGCAACACTATCACGGAATCATCCTGAAGAACGTGCACTAAGCTCTATTCTTACTGAAAATTGTGGAGTCTTAAGTGAACTTTTACTACGACTTGTGCGCTTCTGACGATTGGATGTGGCATCACAGTACAACAAGATTCTAACTTAATACATAGTGCTATTGAATGGCAGCTTAATCCTGTATGATTACTTGAATGGCATTTTGGAGGCTTTTCATGTTACGCCATTTATTATGTTTCTTACTGAAACGCACTGTGTAACTTCACTAGTTGTTCCTGAGAGACATAGTATAACGAAGCTGTATTTACGTAGTGAAATACACTCCTGGAAATTGAAATAAGAACACCGTGAATTCATTGCCCCAGGAAGGGGAAACTTTATTGACACATTCCTGGGGTCAGATACATCACATGATCCCACTGACAGAACCACAGGCACATAGACACAGGCAACAGAGCATGCACAATGTCGGCACTAGTACAGTGTATATCCACCTTTCGCAGCAATGCAGGCTGCTATTCTCCCATGGAGACGATCGTAGAGATGCTGGATGTAGTCCTGTGGAACGGCTTGCCATGCCATTTCCACCTGGCGCCTCAGTTGGACCAGCGTTCGTGCTGGACGTGCAGACCGCGTGAGACGACGCTTCATCCAGTCCCAAACATGCTCAATGGGGGACAGATCCGGATATCTTGCTGGCCAGGGTAGTTGACTTACACCTTCTAGAGCACGTTGGGTGGCACGGGATACATGCGGACGTGCATTGTCCTGTTGGAACAGCAAGTTCCCTTGCCAGTCTAGGAATGGTAGAACGATGGGTTCGATGACGGTTTGGATGTACCGTGCACTATTCAGTGTCCCCTCGACGATCACCAGTGGTGTACGGCCAGTGTAGGAGATCGCTCCCCACACCATGATGCCGGGTGTTGGCCCTGTGTGCCTCGGTCGTATGCAGTCCTGATTGTGGCGCTCACCTGCACGGCGCCAAACACGCATACGACCATCATTGGCACCAAGGCAGAAGCGACTCTCATCGCTGAAGACGACACGTCTCCATTCGTCCTTCCATTCACGCCTGTCGCGACACCACTGGAGGCGGGCTGCACGATGTTGGGGCGTGAGCAGAAGACGGCCTAACGGTGTGCGGGACCGTAGCCCAGCTTCATGGAGACGGTTGCGAATGGTCCTCGCCGATACCCCAGGAGCAACAGTGTCCCTAATTTGCTGGGAAGTGGCGGTGTGGTCCCCTACGGCACTGCGTAGGATCCTACGGTCTTGGCGTGCATCCGTGCGTCGCTGCGGTCCGGTCCCAGGTCGACGGGCACGTGCACCTTCCGCCGACCACTGGCGACAACATCGATGTACTGTGGAGACCTCACGCCCCACGTGTTGAGCAATTCGGCGGTACGTCCACCCGGCCTCCCGCATGCCCACTATACGCCCTCGCTCAAAGTCCGTCAACTGCACATACGGTTCACGTCCACGCTGTCGCGGCATGCTACCAGTGTTAAAGACTGCGATGGAGCTCCGTATGCCACGGCAAACTGGCTGACACTGACGGCGGCGGTGCACAAATGCTGCGCAGCTAGCGCCATTCGACGGCCAACACAGCGGTTCCTGGTGTGTCCGCTGTGCCGTGCGTGTGATCATTGCTTGTACAGCCCTCTCGCAGTGTCCGGAGCAAGTATGGTGGGTCTGACACACCGGTGTCAATGTGTTCTTTTTTCCATTTCCAGGAGTGTATATTGAACATTTTTGACATATTAACATTCGATTACCCCTAGCGAAGTACAGTGCGTAGCTCTCTTGATACTTTTTGAAAGTTAGATAAATGATGCACTGAAATTAAATTCTTACTAGCTACAGTCATAGAGTGTAGTTAAAGAGTACGAAAACCTATCGCTGAGCACCAGAAACTCTAAAATTCTTATCTTTCATTACGAAGGAGAAGAATGGATTGCATTTAAACAGAAGAGTAGCCTTCTCTATAAGTTTGTACGTTTTATGCTTACAATGCTAGTAATTTTAATTATTTAGCCTATTGCATGATTTTTGAATGTAATAGTGATGTAGTTAAAATGCTGATAAAGTTTGAGAATATATGCAGAATGATACGCAGGTATTAGGAGAAGAAACAGAATGCACTGTATTACATAATGGTATTTATAAAGGTATTATATGAAAGCACATTATGGGTTGCAAACGGCGACAACTAAGACATTTTCTTTGTTACTTTACTATCATGATCTTTTCATGGGACAATCTGGATCGAATGGAGTCCATTCATAGCGCATAATGCTCCGTTCGTCGAAATTATTTGCAACTCTCCCCTTCATAACAAAAATGCTGTTTTATCTTGTCTTTAGACTTCAGTTTTGACAAATAGACATATTAAACCTGTGTTGTTACACTATGAATATATGTCTAAGTCTACCAAAACTGGAGTTGAAGTATTAAGTACAGCCATGAAATAGTTTAAGGTTACTAATCATTCAGGTTACATTAATTCCGTTTACACCATTGACCTGGCCATATTGACTATGGTCAAATCGCATATGCCTCTTATTGATAACGTACCATAATTGGAGAGGCTCAACAACGGATATTTTGGTCTTGAGAAGTACTACTACTACTATTGCCGCCGCCACCACCACCACCACCACTACTACTAGCAATGTGGTAGAATATTCTGGACTCCAATGCTTTTGGTTTATATCTAAACCTACTTAACTCTATCACCACAAATGAGAAGGATTTACAGGGATTTCACCCGTCTGGGTATTTGTTATTGAGCGGGAACGATATGCACCCATTGTACTGTATTGTATGTTAACTGGGGACCTAGAAACGACGGAGAGGATCCGTCCCCGTCGCAGCCGCAGTGGTCCACAACCCCACGACGACTACCGCAGTCCACTTCACCTGTTCGCCGCCCCACACCGAAGTTATTGTACAGTTCGGCCCCCGGTGGACCCCCCAGGGAACGTCTCACACCAGACGAGTATAACCCCTATGTTTGCGTGGTAGAGTAATGGTGGTGTACGCGTACGTGGAGAACTTGTTTGCGCAGCAATTGCCGACATAGTGTAACTGAGGCGGAATAAGGGGAACCAGCCCGCATTCACCGAGGCAGATGGAAAACCGCCTAAAAACCATCCACAGACTGGCCATTTCACCGGACCTCGACACAAATCCGCCGGGGACCAGGCGCTCCTTCCCGCCCGCAAAACCGTGCGTTAGACCGCAGGGCCAACCGGGCGGGCCATATACATCCATACTCGAAAGCACTACGTGTATAGCATGTTACTTGGCTTCTTCGCCTTGTACTCAGAATGCCAATAGTTGTGGAATACCGATTAGACTGTGGAAATTCAACACGGTGAAGTTTCTTACCAGTCAATGAACACACAGGGTTCAATTGACTCCACCCGAAAGATATTCTATTTTGTCCATGTTTAGCAATCTGTGTAGCGACATAGTTTCTTAAAACTACTCAGACTGATTTTCATACCTATCTCTAACGATCTTAGACAGGGACTGGAACCGAGAACCCGGAACTTTGGCTTTCACGGACCCGCTCTTGGCTCTTACTAACCGAGCAATCCAGCTAAGTTCCAGTCTGACGGAAGTTTCTAATACATGTAAAGCACAAATGAGTTCTCATTGAACACGTATCTCAAATCGAAATGTGTAGTGATTTCGTTTAGCAGCTGGTTTGGAACCACAGCAGAAGAAATTCTATATGTTATTATGGTGCAACAACTGCCATTTTTCATTGGGTCTTCATGGTGACTGAATCATTGACATTATCTGCATCGACATCAGTCTGAGAAAATCGTCGAACAGTGTGTGCCAAAGATAACTTTTTTGTACCATACATTAAAGTTTCTTTGCGATCCATTCGTGAATGGAGCGTGGGAAAAATGACTGCTTGTGATCTCTTTGCGCACTCATGAATGCTTAATTTTGTCTACACGTTATCTGTGAATATGTACGGTGTGTTAACTGCAAGTTGGCTGATTGGCTCCCTTCCTGAAACGGTAGATCAGTAGTGTCTTTTCGTACTGTACCCATTCCTTGTGATAAGTGTGCGTAATTGTTGCAGTTAGGATTTTATTTAACATGTCACGACAGTATACGATTTCCGTTTCGATTACAAACAATATTTAAGATAGCTACAATTAAGCATTTCTGTTACTCCGCCAGCCACAGTAGCCTGTGACAAGTGACATTTCACAGCGCTTTTTTTGTGTGCGTTTGTTGTCCCCTGTTAGTGCGATCTGATATACTTGAGCAATATTCAAATGTAAGACTGCAGTAAACCAACTGACACTTAAATTTATTGAACTAAACTGTTGTTGTTGTTGTTGTTGTTGTTGTTGTTGCTGCTGTGGTGGTGGTGGTGATGGTGATGGTCTTCAGTCCTGAGACTGGTTTTATGCAGCTCTCCATGCTACTCTATTCTGTGCAAACTACATCTCCCAGTACTTACTGCAACCTACATCTCTTCGTCTCCCTCTACGATTTTTACCCTCCACGCTGCCCTCCAATGCTAAATTTGTGATCCCTTGATGCCTCAGAACATGTCCTACCAACCGGTCCCTTCTTCTTGTCAAGTTGTGCCACAAAGTCCTCTTCTCCCCAATTCTATTCAATACCTCCGCATTAGTTATGTGATCTACCCATCTAATCTTCAGCACACTTCTGTAGCACCACATTTCGAAAGCTTCTATTCCCTTCTTGTCCAAACTATTTATCGTCCATGTTTCACTTCCATACATGGCTACACTCCATACAAATGCTTTCAGAAACGACTTCCTGACACTTAAATCTACACTCGAAGTTATCAAATTTCTCTTCTTCAGAAACACTTTCCTTGCCATTGCCAGTCTACATTTTATGTCCTCTCTGCTTCGACCATCGTCAGTTATTTTCCTCCCCAAATAGCAAAACTCCTTTACTACTTTGTGTCTCATTTCCTCATCTAATTCCTTTAGCATCACCCGAATTAATTCGACTACGTTCCATGATCATCGTTTTGCTTTTGTTGATGTTCATCTTATATCCTCCTTTCAAGACACTATCTATTCCGTTCAACTACTCTTCCAAGTCCTTTGCTCTCTCTGACAGAATTACAATGTCATCGGCGAACCTCAAAGTTTTTATTTCTTCTTCATGGATTTTAATTCCTACTCCGAATTTTTCTATTGTTTCCTTTACTGCTTGCTACAGTAAAGCTGCATGCCCTCGGGAAAAATTACGGCTGTAGTTTCCCTTTGCTTTCAGCCGTTCGCAGTACCAGCACAGCAAGGCCGTTTTAGTTAGTGTTACAAGACCAGATCAGTCAATCATCCAGACTGTTGCCCCTGCAACTACTGAAAAGGCTGCTGCCCCTCTTCAGGAACCACACGTTTGTCTGGCCTCTCAACAGATACCCCTCCGTTGTGGTTGCACCTACGGTACGGCCATCTGTCTCGCTGAGGCACGCAAGCCTCCCCACCAACGGCAAGGTCCATGGTTCACGGAGAGGGGGGGGGGGGGGGGGGAGGAAAGGGTGAACTAAACTACAGTATTTTATTACAGCATAGTCAGCTAAGTGTTTTGGAAGATTAAACAGAAGCCCTTGTTTCTTGTTTTTATTAAAGATACTTCCTTTAATCTTCTGTCCATTTAACAGCGAATGCTGTTTTAGAGCCAATTGACTCGTAGATACCTAAGAGAATATGAACATCGGTGTTGCGCATAAATTTTAATACATTAGGGAAAAATCAGGAAACAGCTTGAACTAGATAGGTTACATATTATAATTGATGAAATTTGAAAGCTCCTTATCCTAAAATCCCATTTCTGTCTTGTGTCATCTGTATAAATACAGTATAAAATGAGAGATTTTATAATTTGTCCATGGTCACGCCTTTATGTACTAGTTATTAGGTTTGTTAAGTTTCCATCAGTGGTCTATCGAAATTGCTATGTTGTGTAATTGCGTCTAACTTATATTGTGGTGTGTTTGCTGATCTACATCTACATGATTTCTGTAATTCAAACTGTAAGCGCCTGGCAGAGCGTTCATAGGGCCACCATCAGACTAATTCTCAATCGTTCTACTCCCGAACATCGCGTGGAAAAAAGAAACACTTAAATCGTTCCGTACGAGTAACAATTTCTGTTATTTATTATAAGGTTTGTTTCTTCCTGTGTAGGTTAGCGTCAGTAAAACAAATTTCCCTTCAGAGGAGAAAGTTGGTGATTGAAATTTCGTGAAAAGATCTCTCTGCAACGAAAAACGCCGTTGTTTTAATGATTGCCATGTCAACCTGCGTATTATGTCCGTGACACTTCCCCCCCACCCCCTCCCTATCCCACACCAACCCCTATTTCGCGATAATACAAAACGAACTGCGCTTTTTCGATATCTCCTACAATCCTATGTGGTAGGGATCCCATACGGCTTACCAGTACACTTTCAGAGAACGGACAAGCCTAATGTAAGCACTCTATTTACACTCCTGGCCATTAAAATTGCTACACCACGAAGATGGCGTGCTACAGACGCAAACAACAGACGAGTGTAACCCCTATGTTTGCGTGGTAGAGTAATGGTGGACAGGAAGAAGATACTGTGATATGCAAATGATTAGCTTTTCAGAGCATTCACACAAGGTTGGCGCCGGTGTCGACACCTACAACGTGATGACATGAGAAAAGTTTTCAACCGATTTCTCATACACAAACAGCAGTTCACCGGCATTGCCTGGTGAAATGTTGTTGTGATGCCTCGTGTAAGGAGAAGAAATGCGTACCATCACGTTTCCGACTTTGATAAAGGTCGGATTGTAGCCTGTCGCGATTGCGGTTTATCGTATCGCGACATTGCTGCTCGCGTTGGTAGAGATCCAATGTCTGTTAGCAGAATATGGACTCGGTGGGTTCAGGAGGGTAATACGGAACGCCGTGCTGGATCCCAACGGCCTCGTATCACTAGCAGTCGAGATGACAGGCATCTTATCCGCATGGCTGTAACGGATCGTGCAGCCACGTCTCGATCCTTGAGTCAACAGATGGGGACGTCTGCAAGACAACCACCATCTGCACGAACAGTTCGACGACGTTTGCAGCAGCATGGACTATCAGCTCTGAGACCATGGCTGCGGTTACCCTTGACGTTGCATCACAGACAGGAGCGCCTGCGATGGTGTACTCAACGACGAACCTGGGTGCACGAATGGCAAAACGTCATTTTTTCTGATGAATCCAGGTTCTGTTTACAGCATCATAATGGTCGCATCCGTGTTTGGCGATATCGTGGTGAACGCACATTGGAAGCGTGTATTCGCCATCGCCATACGGGCGTATCATCCGGCGTGATGGTATGGGGTGCCATTGGTTACACGTCTCGGTCATCTCTTGTTCGCATTGACGGCACTTTGAACAGTGGACATTACATTTCAGATGTGTTACGACCCGTGGCTCTACCCTTCATTCGATCCCTGCGAAACCCTACATTTCAGCAGGATAATGCACGACCGCATGTTGCAGGTCCTGTACGGGCGTTTCTGGATACAGAAAATGTTCGACTGCTGCCCTGGCCAGCACATTCCCCAGATTTGTCGCCAACTGAAAACGTGTGGTCAGTGGTGGCCGAGCAACTGGCTCGTCTCAATACGCCAGTCACTACTCTTGATGAACTGTGGTATCGTGTTGAAGCTGCATTGGCAGCTGTACCTGTACACGCTATCCAAGCCCTGTTTGACTCAATGCCCAGGTGTATCAAGGCCGTTATTACTGCCAGAGGTGGTTGTTCTGAGTACTTATTCTCTGGATCTATGCACCCAAATTGCGTGAAAAAGTAATAACATGTCAGTTCTAGTATAATATATTTGTCCAATGAATACCCGTTTATCATCTGCATTTCTTCTTGGTGTAGCAATTTTAATGGTGTGTAGTGTAGTAGACTTGTTTCGTCTTCTAAGTGCTCTGCCCATGGAGATATAAATAAATGAATGTCATGTGGCACAACGGCCAGGTGCAAGCAATTGGACGCAACTTCGGCGACTTGGGTGTCTTGAAAACCAACGGCATCCGGTTCTACCCAAACTATCACCCGTCCAAATACTAGGTGGACCCAATGTTGCTTACCCCCTTAAACATCCCAATAACCACCAACCGCCACTCAATGTTGCTTACTGTCAGCGATCGGGCGGGAACCGGTGTTACCTAGGTGACAAGGCCGCTGGCATGGAGGTGTAATATGGGGAGGTGACACTACATTACTGTTCGTTGCTCTGAAGTCGGCGCCGCCATGTTAGATACCTTAAAACATTAACAGACTACTGTTTACGATTGCATCACGTTCTTTATCTGTGTCGTATGCATGCAACGGTTGTTCTAAATAGCAACTGCTGCAGTTCAAATGTGTGTGAAATCTTATGGGACTGTCCGCAGCTCGTGGTCGTGCGGTAGCGTTCCCGCTTCCCGCGCCCGGGTTCCCGGGTTCGATTCCCGGCGGGGTCAGGGATTTTCTCTGCCTCATGATGACTGGGTGTTGTGTGATGTCCTTAGGGTAGTTAGGTTTAAGTAGTTCTAAGTTCTAGGGGACTGATGACCATAGATGTTAAGTCCCATAGTGCTCAGAGCCATTTGAATCATTTTTCAGTTTCACCCTTCTGTTAGTGCGGGACAAACAACCTCTTTTTATATGGTGTAGAAAAATTTCCGCTACCAGTCACAATAAAAGGTTATTTATTTGTCATACGACCGGTTTCGGGCATGCGCCCATCCTGAGATGTTTATACATGTACATCTTTATATTGCTGGAGATCACTGTATAAATACAAAAAAAAATTATTTTACATATGCCGCCTTACCACTTACAATTGTCCCAGTTGTATCTGTTTAGTCACCAGCAAATAATATTTTTTTATTTATACATTGGTCTCCAGCAATATAAACATGTACCTGAATGTATAAACACCTGAGGATGGGAGCAAGCCCGAAACCGGTCGTGAGACAAATAAATAACCTTTTATTGTGACTGGTAGCGGAAATTTTTCTACACCCTATAAGGGAACTATCACGGAGTTCAACTTCATCCACTATGGATACAATTCATTCTCTTTTTATATATTTCATGAAACGTTTATTAACAAATCTGTCACAGTTAAAGTACATACGTTTGGTGACTAGTTAACGAACTGACTGGTTCATTCTCAAGGCTGACTTACTATGGCTGCACTGGAAGTACCTGATCTTAATAATGAACATCACTATGGCAATACAGGCTTTTATAAGTAATTGTAGATGACTGTCGCAATCAGCATGTCTGTCTTTGAATCTAACTTGCGAATTAGGCACATTTTGGTTGCGACAGTCATCTACAATTACCTTGTGAAGCTTGCATTGCCACTGTGATCGTTATTAAGGTCAGGCACTTTCAGTGGAGCCTCAGTTGGTCAGGCTTGAGAATGAGCCAGTTGTTTGAAACTAGCCGCGAAACGGATCTACTACAACTGTGACAGATTTGTTAATAAAGGTTTTATGAAACAGTAAAAGTAACTATCGCTAGAACGAGTCCACTTACGAATGAAATGGAATTCCTTTACACTTTAGACTAAAATTTGTGACATTGTTAACGAACTTCAGGTATGTTCACTTGAAAACCGACATACTTGTATCAGCATTATTTACTGTTGTTTTGGACGTACGTTTAACTTTGCAAGCCTTGGTTGATTTAGCTGTCTGCATGTGTCATCCCGCTGTCCTTGTCGGTGCTTTGAAATTATCTATTTAATCCTTGTACAAGGGTCGTCCACAAAGTCAGTTCCGTTTGGTTATATAAAACAAACATGTACAGATACAGAAAAAATATTCATTGTGCAAAAGACTAAAACTGTTAAACTACCTTTCTACATAGCTTCCGATATTTTGTAGGCACTTTTCATAGCGTGGCACAAGTTTTTGTACACCTTCTTACCGCCTGTGTATTTAACCATGTGATAACATGTTCTTTCAGCTCGTCATCATCGTTGAAGTGTTGATCACCAAGGACAGATTTTACGTGTAAGAAGTTCCTAAGGAAATGCAATCCGAAAACAAAGGAAGTAGATTACAGTACGCTTGTTCGCCCTCTGCTTGAATACTGCTCAGCAGTGTGGGATCCGTGCCAGATAGGGTTGATAGAAGAGAGAGAGAAGATCCAACGGAGAGCAGCGCGCTTCGTTACAGGATCATTTAGTAATCGCGAAAGCGTTACGGAGATGGTATATAAACCCCAGTGGAAGACTCTGCAGGAGAGACGCTCAGTAGCTCGGTACGGGCTTTTGTTAAAGTTTCGAGAACATACCTTCACCGAACAGTCAAGCAGTATATTGCTCCCTCCTACGTATATCTCGCGAAGAGACCATGAGGATAAAATCAAAGAGATTAGAGCCCGCACAGAAGCATACCGACAATCCTTCTTTCCGCGAACAATACGAGACTGGAATAGAAGGGAGAACCGATAGAGGTATTCAAGGTACCCTCCGCCACACACCGTCAGGTGGCTTGCGGAGTATGGATGTAGATGTAGAAAGTCGCTAGGAGCGAGGTCCGCGCTGTATGGAGGATGATCAAACGCGCCCCTGTGGAGTTCCCGTGAAGAGTTGTTTGCTCACATTCGCCGTGTGAGGTCGGGAATTATCGTGGGGGGGGGGGGGGGGGGGGACGCCTTTTGGCAGTAATCCTCGGCGCTTGTTCTGTATTGCGTGGTGCAGTGGTCTCGCAAAAACCATGTGCTTTGATTGTTCGGCCTCGTGGTAAGAAATCAATCAGCAAAATGCCTTTTCAGTCTCAAAAAACAGTGCACATGACTTTTCGAGGTGTCAAGATTTTCTTAGGCTTAACCTTCATTGAAGTGTGCCTCCATTCCATTTATTGCCGTTTTGTTTCAGGGGTGTTGTACGATACCCAAGTTTCATCCCCCGTGACTATCCGAGAAAGAAAACCATCGCTTTCTTCACTGTAGTGTGTCAAAAACTGAAGGGCAGTGCCCATCCGTTGTTTTTTTGTGTTATTCAGTAAGAATTTCGGGTACCCAACGTGAGCAAAGTCTTCGAAATTTCAGTAACAATTTCATGAATTAGTGATCGTGAGATTTGCGGAACTTGCATAGCAAGGGCACAAAGTGTAAACTATGGTTGTTCAAATGGCTCTGAGCACTATGCGACTTCCGAGGTCATTAGTCGCCTAGAACTTAGAACTAATTAAAGCTAACTAAGCTAAGGACATCACACACATCCATGCCCGAGGCAGGATTCGAACCTGCGACCGTAGCAGTCGCTCGGCTCCAAACTGTAGCGCCTAGAACCGCACGGCCACTCCGGCCGGCCTTATGGTTGTGCTCAATCTTCTCTTCAACTGTGTGAACCAGTTCATCAGTAACCACAGACGGGCGTCCACTTCGTTCTTCATCGTGCATTGGACCACATCCTTCACTGAGCAGTCTGACCCATCTTCTAACCATTGTGCTACTCATAGCATTTTGTCCGTAAACCTCGCAGATTTGCCGTTGAATTTCCTTTGATTTAACTTTCTTTGCATTTAGAAAACGAATCACAGACCTGATTTAACACGCGGCCGCAATTGCGGCTGACATTATAAAGAAGCACTACAAAGCAAACGTTGGCAGCAGCGATCTGAAAATGGCGTACATGTCTTCTCCTTGAGTCAGAGTAACCGGCGCGCATGCTCGGAACTGCGATCGTAGCTCTGCCGCGGATAGAAATAGAAACGGAACTTACTTTGTGGACGACCCTCGTGTTTAGTCTGTTCCATCGTCTTTTGAGGTCTGGGTTATCCGCCCGTCAGGTTTCCCTATTGTTTTTTTTTTTTCCTGTCATATTAGGTCGAGGGCTTGTTGGGGGATGGCCTGTCTCCAATTTACTATGATGGTGGTGGTGAAAGCTTCTTCTATTGCCTGTTGTATGGTTTTTCGAGTCTGTTAGTGACCTGCTGGAGGTCATCGTCATCTGTTACGGCTACTGGGAACGCAAGGCTTTCTGGGAGGACATACTTGTATCTATCTCAGTCTGCGTTAGCGTATTTTCATGTTGTCCGCCTTCTGGGAACAGTCTGGTGGGCTGAGTGGGACTGTTCGCGGAAAGAACAGGAAGCTTGTCGCTTGTAATTGAATCACCGATGTAAGGTTCTGCCGCTTCGTCGCTGATGTTGGGTTTGTGCAGAACGAGGTCCGGTTTCTAGTGTCCCTGAAAGCCGATGAAGGCCGCTTGATTTACACGGAGAGTAATGAACGGTTCTGTTGACAGTATGTTGTGAAGTCGGCGTCCGTTTCCGTTGTCAGCTCTGTCTCCCAGCATATGGTGTCTTGTATTTAAGTCACGTAGAATTATTAACTTATTTATGGTCATTATGTGTCATAAGAACTGGGATGGTAGGAGCCTCCTTGGGGAGGGGGTGTTTGTACATAGACTGTGATGAGGGTACACCTGTTTCTGCCTTTTATTTGGACTATGACCGCTTCGATGTTCTGAAGTACTAGCGGGAGAGGTCTTTCTTTCTCTGCCACCGAGTCGCGTGTATACAGGGGGTACATAAAGTCCGAGAACACTTTCAATTATTTATTGCACAAGAACGAAACATTCTACAGATATCGTTGTTGTTGTTGTTGTGGTCTTCAGTCCTGAGACTGGTTTGATGCAGCTCTCCATGCTACTGTATCCTGTGCATGCCTCCTCATCTCCCAGTACTTACTGCAACCTACATCCTTCTGAATCTGCCTAGTGTATTAATCTCTTGGTCTCCCTCTACGATTTTTACCCTCCACGCTGCCCTCCAATGCTAAATTTGTGATCCCCTGATGCCTCAGAACATGTCCTACCAACCGGTCCCTTCTTCTTGTCGAGTTGTGCCACAAAGTCCTCTTCTCCCCAGTTCTATTCAATACCTCCTCATTAGTTATGTGACAGATATCACTTTCAGGGTTTCTCTTCAAAATGACATCTGTATGACAGATATCAAACATATGTCATTTTGAAGAGAAAGCCTGAACATTTTCCTCATGTATACCGCCATAGCGTAGTTTTGGTAATTTGCCGATAGTCAGCGCTAGCCGCAAACATAGCGAGTTCAGGTGCGGAGCGAGCTTTGTGTGTGTGTGTGTGTGTGTTGGAGTTTATGAAATAGCCTCCCTGATCACCAGATCTCACTCGGTATGTTTTTTTCCGTGGGGACACATTAAAGATCTGGTGTGTGTACCGCCTCTTCCCGTGATGTAGCAGAGCTCCGGGAGAGAATACGGGAAGCGGTTGCCACAGTCGACGATGCCATGCTGGGATGGGTATGGCAGGAATTCGATTACGGTGTTGATGTCTGCCGGGTTCGCATATCGAATGTTTGGAAAAAACTTTCATAGTTTCTCTTCAAAATGCAATACGTATGACAGCTGTACAGTATTCAGTTCTTGTTCAGTAAATAACTGAAAGTGTTCCTGGACTTCATGTACACCCGTTTGACTATTCCGTCTCTTCCGTCTTACCTATATTAGCGAAAGGTGTTGTATTTGGGAAAACCGAATTTGTTTCTTAACGTGAGCCAATTGTTGGCTATTCCTACAACATGAATGCTGGGAAGATTTTTTTTTCTCTCAGCACAGGGTTCAAAGCCCGGCTCAGCTGTAGACTCCACGCCTCACTCAGAAATAATATCGACGGATGTTGAGAAATACGTACCAAATAAATTAATAAGAGATAGTACTGATCCCGCATCGTACACAAACAGGTCAGAACACATCGTGCCACATTTAAAAATACAAAATTTGATGACTGCCGATGTTTTGCTGAAGTGTCAAAATGTATCGCGGACTTAAGTTGAGATGCTTTTGTTGAGATGCTTTTGATGGCTTCCACTACGAAACTTTGTGTCGGAATCTGACAGAAAATCCAAAGAGATTCTGATCGTATGTAAAGTATACCAGCAGCTAGACACAATCAATACCTTCCCGGAGAGATAGAAATGCTATTGATGAAAGTGCCAAGAAAGCAGAGTTACTAATCATGGTTTTCCGAAATTCATTCAGCAAAGATGATGAAGCAGATATTCCAGAATTTGAATCAAGAAACACTCCCGACATGAGTAACTTACAAACAGATATCCTCGGTGTAGCGAAGCAGCATAAATCACTTAATCAAGGCAAGGTCTCCTGTCCAGATGTGTGTCAGTCAGGATTTTTTCGCAGTATGCTGATACAATAGCTCCATATGTGACGAAGCAAGCTGGCATCTCTTACTTCCTCTCTAGTTTTGCCATCTGCCTCCTTGAATTCATTTTATTTTCATTTTTGACTAATTACCATTAAAATACATGAGTATAATCTGCATTTTCATGAAACAGAAATGTTGGCCCTCAGCCTTAAGGAATATAGCACCAGATCTAATTTTGTGCTTAGCTTTGTGTATGTAATTAATTTCCTCATTTATTTTGACCATTCCTAGTTAATATCTTTTGTTATACAGTGAAATCAGTAATTGTTTCGTGGCTTAAATTCTATTGTTGACTTATGGTTCAAATGGCTCTGAGCACTATGGGACTCAACTGCTGAGGTCATTAGTCCCCTAGAACTTAGAACTAGTTAAACCTAACTAACCTAAGGACATCACAAACATCCATGCCCGAGGCAGGATTCGAACCTGCGACCGTAGCGGTCTTGCGGTTCCAGACTGCAGCGCCTTTAACCGCACGGCCACTTCGGCCGGCTTGTTGACTTATAAACAAATATAAATTCTGTACTTATTATAAACATATGGAAGGACTACTACTAGGATCCTTGAAGTATTCATTTGGCTCTATTCGAAAACATTGTAACACGCCCGGGAGAACAAATGGGTGGGGTACCTTTAAACTGGTTTTCACTTCTGGACCGTGCGCCCTGTCCACACCACGTACCTGATAATCCCGCGGCGGTCGTATTGTCCTGCTCCACACTGCTGTTGGCTTGCCTGAAATTATCTATCGAAATATGCAAGCGGGTTTAGGGGAGCCACTCAACGTTAAAACACAACATTGTTCGACGTCTGGTATGAATAACTATATTCTGTGACGATTAAAGAAAATCTCAGGTTGCACTGTTTACATTCTAATTCATAAGTGTTTATCCCAATTAATGTATGATAACCAGTCCACAGCATCACCCAACGAGCGAACGCGTAACCGACACGACGCAGGTGATTGTTGATGATGCGGTAGTCGACTGATCGCACGAAAGTTCTTACGCTCGTCATGCATACATAAATATTTGGTACCAGTCCTCCTTGACACTAGTAATAAATTTTAACACTGTTCACAAAGTTAAATTTACAGTTCTCAGTTGCACGAGCGTGCACGTAACCGTCGTGGCGCGGTTGATTGTTGATGATGCGGAACGCAATGATCGAACGCACGTTCTCACGCTCGCTACAAGACACTGGCACTTAAATGCTCTCTTTCGTGGTAAATAGTATTACCGATTCACATAGTTCATTCTTGGAAACCGAACACGGCGCGGTTGATTGATTGAGCCGGGTGACGCGCAGCGAGAGGATACACAAATGCGTAATCGGCGGCACTGCTCACTTTTAATTACGTCATTACGCACTTTTCTCTGAATCACTTACATATTCCATCACTTTACTATAATATCACTTGCAGCAATACTTCAACTTCCATACTAACAATGCCTCTCACATGCAGAGCTACACACAACACAACATAACAATTCCGTGTCCCATGCTCGACTCAACAGACGCGGCTGCCCGCATAGATACTCTACAACTAAACCAGCGATATGACAATACACTTACAACATGTTAGCAAAGCCAGCCCTTAGTAATTCCAAAATAATTACCTGGTTTGTCAAAAGTATTGTTTGTATAACCATATTTGTTAATTTCATTATTTAAACAAATAATTCGGCCTAACGTTTGTGATAGAAGGAACTATTAAAAGAGGAGGAATTTTTCGATGTGTTCAGTTAATTGAATGAGTTGGGTTTTAATTATAATTTCTTTAACTTAAACGCTGGACAATGTATAGTTTCAGTGCCTGTTATTGTGAGGATATATAAAGGCACAATTTTTGGTCCCGAGACAGTCAGTCACGGCCGATTTTCAGACAGGAAGTCTGTATCAGTCAGAGTAACAAGAATGTATTAACTTAGTCGAATTAGTGTAACACAAATAGGCCGTGTGTTAAAACAGTGACAGTGTCCGATCAATTTATTTGAGAAATAGTGTGACACGTATCTTGTATTCTGCAAGAACTATGAAATCTTCTCGGATTGAAGTCGCCTGAAGATGGCAAGTAAGAAACTAGCTGAAACATTGCTGGAGAACAACGCATTGTATCAGCTGTCAACCCGAGAAGATTTTATCAATGTGTGGTTAGGTATTTACTGCTCATAGATGTTCAACAGCAAACTATTGTAACAGTATGCTGATGTTTGCGTGCAAAATATTAATGAGGCTTAACCTTTACCAGTATTGAACTGGCCATATAACTGTGTAATACTGGGGGGTTGTGAACAGCGAAAGTAAAAGAACTGTGGAACGCTACTCCCGTCCCCCATTTTTCAGCCCGTATAAAAATGCAGTACATCGACACCGAGGACTATCAACGAAGAAATAAAGCAGGCGAATGTCACACATACAACCGCTCGCTCGATGAAAAATCCATAAGAAAGTTGCACAGGCCACACCGATACTCAAGAAAGGAAATAGGAGTACTCCGCGGACTTACAGATCTGTATTACTAATATCGATTTGCGGTAGGATTCTGCAACACATACTGTGTTCTAATCTTATAAATTACCTCGCAAGTCGCCGAAGTGGCGTCAGCTAAAATGACTTGCAAAATGGCGGCCGAACCCCGAAGGGGATTCCCGGCCAATAAATGCCATACCACGAAAAAACTATTTTTTGATAGCCAACACGGATTAAGAAGACACTAGTCCTTTATTCACACGAAGTAATGATTGCTATCAACAGGGAATCTCAAATTGTTTCCATGTTTTTAGATTTACAGAAGGCTTTAGACGCAATAACTCACAAGCAACTTCTAATAAAATTGCGTGCCTATCTAATATCGTGGCAGGTGTGCGATCGTATTCGTGATTTCCTGCCAGAAAGGTCACAGTAACTGACGATAAGTCATCGTCTAACACAGGTAATATTTGTGGTTCCCCAGGGAAGTGTTCCAGGCCCTCTGCTGCTACTGATTCATATAAACGATGTAGTAGACAATCTGAGCAGTCCTCGTAGATTGTTTTCGGATGAGTCTGTCATTTACTGTCTCGTAAAGACATCAGATGATCGAAAAAAATTGCAAAATGATCTAAACAAAACATCTGTGTGGTGCGAAAAGTGCCAGTTGACACTAAATAATGCAAAGTGTGAAGTCATTCACATAGGTGCTAAAAGCAATTCACCAAATTTCTGTGACACGATAAATGGCGCAATCTAAAGGCTCTGAATTCAATTAAATACTTAGGGATTACAGTTAATGTTGTGGGGAAAGCGAACCAGAGGCAGCGACTTATTGGCAGAAGACATAGGAAATGCAACAGATCTATTAAAGAGATTGTCTACACTACGCTTTTCTATCCTTTTCTGTAGTACTGCTGTACAGTGTGGAATCGTATCAGATAGGATTGACGGAAGACATCGGAAAAGTTCGAGGGAGAGCAGCTTCTTTTGTATGATCACGAAACAGGAGAGAGTCACACAGATACGGTAAGCGAATTGGGGTGAAAATCATTAAAACAAAGGCGTTTTTCGTTGAGGCAGGATCTTTTCCCGAAATTTCTGTCGCCAACTTTCTTCTCGGAATGCGAAAATAATTTGTTAATGCTCACCTACAATGGGAGAAATTATCATCGTATTAAAATAAATCAGAACCCGCACGGGTAGATTAAAGTGTTTTTTTTTTTTTTTTTTTTCGCGCGCTGTTCGGTAACTTGAAGGTGGTTCGATGAATCCTCTGCCAGGCACTTACTGGTGAACTGCAGAGTAATCATATACATGTACATAATTAGACCGTCGTGAACCATAATTTGAGTGGCCTCTTTAATCAATCTCAGAAGCAGGAAGACTGTCGAAGTATCTTGGTTTTGTTGTGATCTACAGTACGGACGGATTTTATACTACGGTCGGCCGATTTGGTGATATGGTGTGATTAATTGCCGTGTCTACAGGGTGACAATTATTGAACTACACGAAAAAAACGTAAATTAGTTACAAACTACGGCATGAAAACACTTCAGTCAACATGTAAACGTCAGTACAGATATTCGGATTTAGGTTATAACATCTTCGATATGCCTGCCATCACTGACGATGATGTGGCGCATACGAATAGCGAAATTCTGAAGTGTGGAACATAGATACTGTCTATGACCTCCTGAATGGCTGTTTTCAGCTCAGCAATGCTTTTGGGGTTATTGTTGTACACCTTGTCTTTAATATAGCCCCATAGAAAGGAGTCGCATGTTTTCAGATCCGGAGAATATTGCTGCTAATCGAGGCCAGTGCCAGCGGCCTCTGGGTACCCCAGAGCAAGAATGCGGTCCCCAGGCCGACGCAAGGCACGTGCGAAACGTGCGGCCGCAGGGGGCGACTCTTTCCGAGGGACGGAAAATTTTCCGCCTCCCCCCCTTTTTTTTAGGGCACCCTCAACATTCATGCCCAAGAGGGGATTCGAAAGTAAACCTTGGAGGGAGCGGCTTCGGGAACTAAGGCATAGCGCCCAGTGTGCGATTTGCAGGGGGGGATGGGGGGGATTTCCCCCCCTCTGCATCAGACCATCGCCTCCTCTGGTTTTAGTTTATGCATCCCAACCTGGGATGTTTATTTCCCACGCACTGGAGTAATACTTTACATATAATTTAAATTTGTCGAGCCGAACACTGAAAGTCTTTAATACAGTCTTACTATTAATACTATTAATATGTTTGCTTATTAATATTGAAAAAGTGTTATGTAGTAGGTAAGCATTTCAAAACATTTAGAACTAAATGACAAGACGACACACGCCACATTTCCGTAGCATACCAAAATGTTGCAAGACGTCAACCCAGCGTAAACAAGGCATTAGAGCCAGGTCTGTATTGTATGGTGGATGTGATGTGTTGCGCACGAAACTAAAACCTGCAATCAAATCCAAACGTCGTGGAAAACTGTGAAGAGATGTCATCCTGCAGCAAGATAACGCTCGCCCACATTCTGCCAAACGGACAGCCGACACGATAAAGGAGTTGAGATTCGAGGTGCTGGAACATCCACCATACAGTCCAGACATGGCTCCTAGCGATTTTCACATGTTTGGACCGTTAACGGAAGCATTACAGGGAAGAAGATTTGAAAGTGATGAAGACGTCATTGCTGGTCAATTGGTCACAGATGGAACCGATAAACGAATTTTCTGATGAAATAAAAAAAAAACTTGTAAAACATCGGGAAAACTGCATTGAAGTCGACGGATGTTACGTAGAAAAATAACGCATGTTTCAGTTTTCTATCATCAGAATAAGTACAGCTTTTCACAAATGTACCTTTACTTTTTGAATTCCCCTCGTATACCTACATGTAGATGATTTTGTAAATAAGCTTTACCTATAATGTACTTTTAAAGATATAACAAGGGATGGCTTTTCTGATAGTGCATACGCGTGAACAGTGAGTTTCGGCAGTAACATCTAGTTATAAACAACTGTTTAATCATGGGTAACGCCACGGTTCAAACTAGTAACATATATAATTATACTAACCCCCTAAGACATCCCCCCCACTGGTAAAAGCGCAAATCGCACACTGATGGCGCCTCGAATACCTGCCGGCCGCCCCTGTTGAACAAGGGGTGGGAGGAGGACTAATTTCTTCCTCACCACTGTGGCAGCACCGTCGTGTTTACGCCGTAGGAACAGAGAGGGGGAAGCAGTCTGGCTTACACGCCAGTATTCATAAGAAGCGCTACCAGCCTTAACGCGCCGTGCGTTTACTCACAACTAATTTTGCAGAAGACGAAATCTAATTTGGAAATTCGAATGCAATGTTCGACACTGCGGTTACATATTAAGCCTGAAGCAATTTTGCTAAGCCCTTCAATGGCAGTTTCCGAGTGTTTTATTCTTCCCGCATTATGGAAAAAAAAAAAGGTTGAACGTAACTACAATCAAACATGTCTAACACCTACAATGGCTAGAAGTATTCCGAAAGTGTAAATACGCTGCGAGTAATTACAAGGGCTATAGACATTACTAATAAGCCTGGCATAAGTTGTGTTTCGACGTATTTTTGAAAATTTTTGCTATCCGTTTCTGAATGATAGTCGGACGTTTTGGTTTTTGACCCATGGACACCTGTCTCCGCCTGCATGAACAACAATTAAACTCTGACCGGCACTTTTGTTTGACAATACTACTTGCACACTACATGTAAGCACATATTAAAAGCTTTGAGACTGGCCACTCAGTGGCCGAAACCTAGGTAGATCTGAAAAGTAAAAACAAAAATTGCTATTGATTGCTGACATTTCCTACAGATTTGTTTAAATAAAAGTACACAAACGTTTTGTAAATAAAAAACGGGGGGGGGGGGGGGAGGGCGGCAATTTAGCAGCTCGCACGGGGCGGCACTTGGGCTTGAGCCGGCCCTGAAGGTCCCCATAGTGCTCCTCCAGGACATCAAACACTCGCCTGCTTCGATGGGGTCGAGCACCGTCTTGCATAAACGGCACCTTATCGAAATCGAGGTCACTTTGGATAATGGGGATAAAATAATCTTCCAAAACCTTCACATACCGTTCGGTGGTCACCGTGCCATCAAGGAATATCACACTAATTATTCTGTGATTGGACATTGCACACCACCCAGTCACCCATCGAGAGTGAAGAGACTTGCGGATTCCCAGCCCCTCAAACGCACCAATTTTGCTTCTTGACGAACCCAACCAAATGAAAGTGGGCTTCGCCGCTAAACCAAACCGTATTCACATCCAAGTTCTGTTCGTCAGTTCTGTGGACAATAGTTTTGGCGAAACACAACCATTGTTACATGGGCCTGGGGTTTAATGGCTGATGGGTTTGAACTTTGTATGTTGGTTGATTCCCACCCTTTGTGCAACTCGTCTGGTTGATTTCCTGGGACTGGTTTGCAACATGACGCACAGCACTTTCAACTAAATATTACATATGATTTACATTTCAATTTATGTAAAATATGACAAAATGTATAACACCAGGTACATTTTCAATTTTAATATTTGTCTATGTTAAAAAAGAGAACATAAAGTACATATTATGTGTATTAAACAATGGGAACTCCAGGATGAAATAATGACAGTATTATGAAAAGGAAAGTTGCTACTCACCAGATAGTGGAGGTGCTGAGACACAGAGAGGCACAACAAAAAGACTGTCAAACAAACAAACACACACACACACACACACACACACACACACACACACACACACACACACACACACGACCACGACCACAGTCTCTAGCTGCCAAGGCTGGACTGTGGTTTGTGTGTGTGTGTGTGTGTGTGTGTGTGTGTGTGTGTGTGTTTGGTGTGCTTATCTGTGTCTCAGCAAGCAAATCTCCTTTTCAAAATATTGCATGTGTTAAGATCCCCAATTGAAAAGATGCTACACTAATGTACAATGGAGAAAATCTCCATCACTTTCTATTTATTGATCCCTCAATTTGCACTAGTTTCAGGTACTGATTGCACTAGTTTCAGGTATTGATTGCACGATTAATCCAGTCATGTATCTTTATGATTCTAGAAAGTCAACACATGGAGACAGTCAGCAAAATTATTAAGAGGTGGCTTGGGTAGCTTTTCCACTTGCTTACTGTTGCTTTCATTTCTAAGTGTGTCTTGCAATTACGTGGCAAATAATATCACCCCACATATCGACTTTGATGGAAGTTGTCGAATTTACTCAGAGATGTTCTAGTATGAAGATATTTACCTCTAAATACGATGTGACATAAACTTTTTTTAACAACTACTGTTGTGTGTAGGGAGAAAGACATACATTCAGTTCTCATTAGATGTTCAAAAACTAAAACTTGCGAAAACTTCTTTGTGGTATGGAAACCCAGATGCTTCTCAGTCTGTCTCACGATGATGGTACCATGGAGGAATGTGTTTGTGCAAACAGAAACATTAGTGGTACATCTAACCACTAACATTTTCTTTCTTGAATAATCGGGTTCTGTGCACATTACTCATAAAGCAGACAATGCTGACATGTTTAACATTTAATACATGGGCTATGTCAGCTTTGTAACATCTCAAGTATATGATATTTGTGTTGAATCAGTGGATGCACCTTTTCTACTGTATGTGGTGTTAAAACACTTTTCATTTGGTAAGCTAGTGTCACATGTGCCAAAAAGCCATCAAAAATAAATTGTTGAGTTTCATTGTTATAACAATTGACTGAGTAATATTAATTTGCTTGGAAAGCCTCTTTGGATGCAGAATTATTTCTTAACCTACTGTTTAATTATTCTTCAGTGTAACATCTCAGCTTAATCTTAAAAGAAATGAAAAATGTAGATGATAGATCTAACATTAGCAGATTTCAGTGGTTTTTGTTTTTACTTCAACTATTAAATTAATCAAGGGCTATAGAGCTGAGAAGGAAATGTCTGCCACTTAGTTAACTTTTTTTTACATGCATTCTGAATACTGTTTCTGAATCTTTGTGGTGGTGGTTCATTACATGGACTTGGTGAGTTGTGTGTCTGTTGGGTTTCATCTTCAGTAGAGCAAGGTAACAAAAATTATAAATGCAATGCAATGGAATGGAGAGAATGTGACGAAGTTTTCTTCTTTATTACTCTTAACAATTTCCACTGCTACTCTGAACAGTATATATTTTGTAAACTAATATATGTGTCCAAGAATTAATGTGACAAGCTCCACAGATGTACCAGCTGAAACATGTAACAAATGCCACTCCTCCATTCTTTAAATAACTGCTTGAATTTCAGAATCTTTTGTCATATTTCAAGGATGGTGGCATTTAAAGTTGTTTCAGTGCTATAATACAGCACTGTGCTTTGAAATAAAGTTTTTCACTTTATAATAATGAAGACAAATATAAATCATAGATAAAGAAAATAAATACTCTCAGTGAATGTTTCCATGGAGAATTTACATACCACCATCGTTCTGAGAATTGTTGATTTGTGTTATATGATGATGATATGAACGATATTTTGTGAAGAGATTAGATACCAATTTCCATTTTATTGTAGTTTATTTATTAATGAAAGTAACACTATTGTGTAGTAATTTAGAACAGTGTTTGTTTACTGTACTGCCAACTTGCCGATAGAGCATACAACATCACAGAAGGCACGATTTAGAGTGAACAAGAGACAGTACAGTCTGTATGTATCCACAGGATTCTCGGACGAAACATCGGTTCAAGGTGCACACATACAGCAGTCCAACATTCTGCGACCACTGTGGATCACTACTATATGGGGTGATCCACCAGGGCATGAAATGTGAAGGTAACGGTGGGCAGATGCTGAGGAGCCACCATTGTCAAATGTAACTCTCCCATTTGAGTCTGGGATGCCGATCTTTCAGAACAGGCACGTGCTAGAGCCAGTGCCTTTTTTTTGCCATACATTTGTGTCACATGCAAACATTATGTCTGCATGATGCAGATAAATTTTCCAAATATAAAAGGGCATTAAATCCTGTAAGGGAAAGAACCATTATGCTATTCTAAATATCTTAATTTTTGTTTGCTAAGTGTTGTTCAATGTAATTTTTGGAGCTAAAACTCAATGTTTTTGATTGGTATTTCAGTGAAACATGAGCAAAATTTTTAATTAAAATGTTGCTGCTAAAATTCAATTATTTTATCAGTCACTATTTCAGTGAAATATGAGCTGAAATTTGTAATAAACAAAATCTGCATCCCAAATCAGCTAATGGGAGATGACATTTCACAGAGTATTAAGTAAAAAAAAAAAAAAAAAAAAACACTTTGACTTGGTGGTGGTCCCGACACTAAATCTTTTCCATTTGGTGATTTGTGCCTGCCTGCTTGCCCATTTGCTTGTCTGATTGCATGGTTGCATGTAATCTGTTCTTGTAAACAGCTTCTCTCTCATTACTTTTTCCTTAAAATCAGATTTTCATTTTGTAACCATGCTCACAGTTGTCATCTGCAATGGAAATGCATCTTATCAGTTATGGAACGAGCACTGGAAAACTTTTCCCACAAACAGGTGAAATCTGTTACTGAATTGGGATGAAAAAAGTTCATTCAGATCTTCATAAATGATTGCAGGGCAATCCATTATCCATTTATATTGAGCAGTTTAGTGTTTTTAAAAAGTTTAACAGGATGGTGTATAGCTGTGTATTCTCCCTGAAGTAAATTTCCAAAAAGTTAACAGCAGATTGTATATAGTTAGAGATATTAATTTTGTTAATAATTGTGATATAATGTAAATGCTGAAACACAGATGTTTGTCCTTTATGTATTAAAACTGTAATATTTTTGTTGTTTGTGTATACTTTTCTTACAATAGCACATTTCAGCATGTGTAAATGCTGCTACCATAACTTACCAGACTGGCACAAAGTTATTTTTACTTGAAAAGCAATTCTTTTAGCATGGAAAGAATTTATTGTGTTTGCTCAAAGTTGTTGTCATTGATTCTCTCATACAACCTTTATTTGCTTCCTGAATAATAGGGGATAACAATCTGCTTGAAACAGGTTTCATTCAGCATTCTGAGGGTTGTGTAATATTTCTCAACTATTTTAGGTGGGGCTAATGATTCATTGGTAGCACATTTTCATTGAAACAGTATGCTAGTTGTGCTATCATTCCCCATATTACCATGTGTCTTATTATATGAATGTGAATAATTCTGAATGGGCTGTATGAAGAGCACTTCATAATAGAGTTATTATTTTGATTGTCCCAAATAGGTAAGTTGGAGTTTTTTAAAAAATCAATATTTCAGAAAAGTATTGGTATTTACTTTTCATTTAAAAAAGAAAGACATGTGTGATAGGAAAGTACTGTTTGTCTGCATTTTATGTTCCTGATCACTGTAATCAGTTCCATGACTTCAGTGAGCAATATTTTTCATTGAGTATTGATCACACAAAAATAAACATACTAAGTCTTTTTTTTTTCAGCTAGGGGATAGAAAATAATCTCAGTGTCCCAAGGCCTGCAACAGTTTACATTCATTCAATTTCTGTGTTGCAAAATTTTGTCCTCAAGTGACTCTACACCTCTTCATACCTTATTTTTGAGTTTTCTGTTTTCCTCCTTCTCTCCTATTACCTTCCCAGTCCACAGTACCTGATACTGTACATTTGCTTGTGTTGGTTGATACTCACTGTGATAGGCCACTAGCGCGTGACGCTTTGATCGGACACTCGAATGTGTGTTGCTCTGTGTTTACCACCAGGCCTCCGCCGTGCACAAGTGGGAGGTTTTCACGTACTTGACTCCGACTTTCTGTGACCACTGTGGTTCCATGCTGCACGGCATCACGCATCAGGGCCTCAAGTGTTCAGGTCAGAACTGTTCTCACAAGACACAACTGTTGCCACTGTAACAACATTAGTGCCAGTGATATAGAAATTTAGTATCAAAGCCATTTCATGAATATGTCAGATATTAGATTGCAACCATTTCTGAGCAACCATTAATCCATGTTTACAAGTGTAGAGAACATAGCCCATCCAAAATTCTATCAATATCCAGCTGTAAGAAATTATACATCTAGTGATGTGGTTCTTTATGGTACTGTGACACCAAGTAACTAACATTAAAACTAACAAGTAGCTGTAAATTTTGTGCTAAACTATTTGTAATAAAGAAAATAATAAAATTGTTTTAAAGAAGTATTATCCCTTACTGTGGTCTGAAGTGAGCTAAATGAACTAACATAGCACTATTTAGTAATTTTTGCAACCAGGTGACAACCAAATAAATTTCAAGCCATCATTTGAAAATAACAAAAGGAAGGTGGAAGACTGTGTGATGTATTTTGTAGCAAAAGAAATGCTGATTAATTTATAGATTGCATTCATATTTTTCTGAGAAAATAGTCATGAGACAATATTACTTATTTATTGCTCCTTTCATAATAACTACTGCTGTAAATAGCTTGTAGCCACTCCTTTAAATTATTTCACTTTCTTGCAGCTCCTTCTGTAAATGTCACCTTATCAGCTAGTCATAAATTTTTGCTTCTTTCCTGGTATATCATATTTTCAAGATCAGAATTCTCAAAACAAAGATATGAAAAAAATGAAGCTATGAATTATATTTCCACTGAATTATTGCTTTCAACTTACAGTGCATATCCTTTATGTGCCACTGATACAGGATTTGAATGAATTTTCAGTTTCTAGTCTTCTTTGTTGCATTTTTTTCTATTTCTTGCTTTCAGTTCTCTGCAAAGAAAGCACTTCTTCACAGAGTTCATGGTTCATTGTATCCAGTCACTTCATGTTGATATTGCCTTATCAACTTAATTAGTTTTCACGTTAGTATATAGAATGTTACAGAATAAAAATATAATGTTGTTTGGGCGTTCAAGTAAATTTGTTTTACATCTTTTCAGTATTTGGTAAAAACAAATTATTCCTGAATCAAATTCTGTATTTTTCTGTATATGATATTTAAATCTTATTATTTTAGATTTCAAAAAACTACTTTCATTGTGGAACTTCAGTTCCTCTTGAAATGGAATACTTAGATGCAACTCATCTTTAATCCTTTTGAAGTATTTTGCAGTTTCTCTTATGTGACTTCTTTTAGATCATAAAACTTCTCAAGACACTTAACAGTGACAAAATGTGCTGGAGGAAACCTCTCAGAATATTTTACGATCATAAAGGGATTCTTGTAAGCAGAAGTGATTTTAATTAACTACACTGAGGTGACAGAAGTCGTAGGATACTTCCTAACACCATGTCAGACCTTATTTTTCCTGGCGTAGTGCAGAAACTTGACATGGCAGCGACTCGACAAGTCGTTTGAAGTCCCCTGCAGAAATATTGCGCCATGCTGCCTCTATAGCTGTCCATAACTGCAAAAGTGTTGCCAGTGCAGGATTTTGAGCACAAACTGAGCTCTTGACTCTGTCCCATAAATGTTCAACAGGTTTCATGTCAGATAATCTGGGTGGCCATACCATTTACTTGAATTGTCCAGTATATTCTTCAAACCAATCATGAACAACTGTGGCCCAGTGACATGATGCATTGTCATCCACAAAAAAATCCATTGTTGTTTGGGAATGTGAAGTCCGTTCCACACCATTATGGAGTGACCGATGGCATTCGCAGTGCCTTGTTGACAACTTTGGTCCATGGCTTCTTGAGATCTGCACCACACTTGAGCCATACCATTAACCCTTACGAGCTGAAATCATGACTCATCTGTTGATAGGCAACAATTTTCCAGTCATCTAGGGTCCAACCAATATGGTCACAGGCCCATGAGAGGTGCATGCCGCCAGCAGTCGTGTTGACCGTCTGCTGCCATAGCCCATTAACCCAAAATTTCACCACACTGTTCTGATGAATATGTTTTTCATATGTCCCACATTGATTTCTGTGGTTATTTCATGCAGTGTTGCTTGAGTGTTAACACTAATAACTCTAAACAGATATCGCGGCTCTTGGTCCTTACGTTACAGCCATGAGCCACTGCATTATCTGTCATGAGAGGTAAGGCCTGACATTTGGTATGCTCAGCACACTCCTGACAGTGTTAATCATGAAATACTGAATTCCCTAATGATTTCCTAAATGGAATGTCCCATACATATAGTCCTAACTATCATTCCACATTCAAAACTGTTAATTCCTGTCATGCGGTGATGATAATGCCAGACGCCTTTTCATGTGAATCACCTGAGTACAAGTGACAGTCCCACCAATGTACTGCCCTATATACCTTTGTGATAATGCCACCATCTGTGTACATGCATATTACTTTCCCATTACTTTTGTCACCTCAGTGCGTATGTAAAGCAGTTGGTATATTAGTGTATCATGTCTGACAGTTTTGAGAAAACTATTGTGCTTCATTTTTAAGTTGACACTAATACAACTAACTAATTTCAAGAATTTTAAATGACTGCTGTTGTAATTATTTCTATCAAAGGATAATTCACTTGAGAAAACTACATAAATATGAGACAGAACTTCTGGCAAGTCTTTATTTTCAACAGGCAAAATATAAGCATTCCCGATAGGTATATGTGATAATTATTTCTTCATATTGGGGTTCATAGCTTGTGTAATGTTTACCGATTACATCATTTTTCCTTTATTTGTTTGTCTTTCAAATACAGGAAGAAAGACTCCACCTAATAAGACTGAAGTAGCCTAGCAACAGAGAACAAGGTTATTATTGGCGCATCTCCTGATGTCATGGAGCTGTGTGTCTAATTAATTTAGAATGCCTCTCAGAGTGTTATTTCTTTTTTTATCTTGCTGCATATGATTTCTTGCCCTTTGACACATAAACAGGCTGCACAACTAAGTCTGGTGCCTCATAGTTTTAAGCAAAAAAATTTTGGTGTTCCATAGCATATGCTACACCTCATCGTCCTTTTAATTCGTGTTTTACAATTGTGTCCTATGTCTGTAGGACATGCAAGATACTTATTTCCAAATTGATCAATGTTTTTATGTTTTCTCTTTGTTTTCTCTTTTTGTTTGTTCATCTCATGGCATTTTCATTTACTTTCCTTTTTATTGACAATCACTTCTTTATATAATTCCTTCAATCCCTTTCTTCATTTGTCTTCAGTACTATCCTGTTGTCATCTGCAGTTTTGCTCTATAAAATAATTATTTTTTTCTTTTAGCAAAATATCATACCATTATTTCAGGTTATTAAAATTATTTGTGATCATTAGTTTCCTCCTTATACAATTCTGTGCCTTAAGTATGGTTTCTCTTCCACAGTTTCCATTGCTGGTTTCTTACACATATACTTCTCTCCCATTCCTCTTTAGCTGCAGACGAAATGACCTTTAGGGCTGAAACATTGAAATTTGGCCTTGATGGGTCACTGGAGGGAGTTGCACCACTTCTGCATGACAAGTCACCTAATTCCCATAAATTTTGGGTAGAGCAGCAATGAGCTCCAATGGCAAATTCAATCACATCCCAGTTGTGTTCGATCGGGTTCAGATCTGGTGAGTTGAGGGGCAAGCACATCAACTGAAACTACCCAATGTGTTCCTCAAACCACTCTGCACATTCCTGGCCTTGTGACATGGTGCATTATCTTGCTGAAAAAGATAACAGGTCATCATGAGGGGGTGTATGTGGACTGCAACCAGTGTATGATACTCGTCGGCCACCATGGTGCCTTCACAAGCTCCACTGGACCCATCAGTTCCCATGTGAATGTTTCCCAGAGCATAATGGAGCTGCTGCCAGATTGTCTCCATCCACACTACAGGTGTGTAGGATCTGTTCCATTGGGAGACGAAAGATTCGCAGCGTCACATCAGTATGATGAAGGAGGTATTGAGATCAAACCAAGCAAAGCTCTGCCATTGTGCCAACATCCAGTGCCAATGGTTACATGCCTATTTCAGATGCAGTTGCCAATGTCGTGGTGTTAACATTGACACATGCATGTGTTATCGGCAGCTGAAGCCCATTGTTAGGAGTGTTCAGTACACTGCATATTCAGACACACTTGTACTTTGTCCAGCATTAACATCTGAAATTAGTTCTTCCACAGTTCGCAGCCTGCCCTGTTTTACCATTCTTCCGAGCCTATGATGTCTGACATCTGCAATGAGGAGTGGCCACCCAACCCCGTGTCATCCAGATGTGGTTTCACCTTGGTTTTGGCACTTGTTGAAGGCACTCACCATAGTACTCCTCAAACACCTGACAAGTTGTGGGATCTCCAAAATGCTCATGCCGAGCCTCCGGGCTGTCGCAATCTGCCCTCAGTCAAACTCAGAGAGATTGTGTGCCATCCCCACTCTACACACGGATAGTACATTCACTGAAACTACACAAACTGTGCATGTGTCTCATTAGTAGTCATTCCTTGTCAGCTGACACTGCTATCTATCTTCAGGATAGGTTTATATTGATAGCAGGTCAGTGGTCCGAATGTTCTGGCTGATCAGTGGATTTCTGCTAGCATCTATAGAATCAGTAGGTGCCATCTCAGAGTCTGCATTTGCTTGAAAATGTATCCTCTGAGTTTGCTCTTTTTGATATATATTCCCTAATGCAAGATTTATGTAATCTTATCTGTATGATGTCATAATCTCATTCAAATTTAGTACAACTTCTTATGTGGCATGTAACACCAAAAATTTTCTTCCTGCACTAAGATTCAAACCAGCTATCTATGAAGACTGCCATACATTATCAACCTAGGCCACTGAGAGGTTTTGTTGCCTGTTTACAGCTTGGATATGATTGGAAAATAAAGCTCTTCATATACTGAATACCATGTCAAATACATGCACAGTGTAATGCTAACAATGCCTTTGTTAGTCTCATCCATAAACTCAAGTCTCACCTGTACTTTGCCTTCACATGACTGATGAATCTCTCACTTAATAGCAAAGAGCCTTTGCCTTTGAGCACTATTGGCTGGAAATCATTAATAAATTTTCCATCCCTTACTAAATTAGAAAGAAGAAGGAAAGAAGATTAGAGCTTAATATCCCATTGGGGATGATGTCATTAGAAATGAAACACAAGCACAGAATGGACAAGGAATTGGATCTGTACTTTTTAAAGGAACCATCTTGTCATTTGCTTTAAAGTATTTAGGGAAATCACTGAAATTTACTTCACAATAACTATACTGGGATTTGAACCCATTTCCTCCCAAGTGTGAGACCAGTAGTGTATCCACTGTGCTACATTGCTCATTCCCTGTATTGCCAGTACTAATTATCATAAACTATAATGACCTGCACTGTCATGTGGAGACTCTGTCTGACATTTCCCACAATTGCCAAAACATCAAGTGTAAGGCTGAAAACTTGTGTCTATGAAGTAAGGTGACACTAAGAACTTTCATGATGGCTACTGCATTTCATTTTCGTATTGTACCACTTTTGCATCTCATGGCTAATTGCTATCAAGATCAAGTTCTTCTCTTTAACATCTTTTGCAGTCTTCTAAATATTTTACTTTTTTTCTTACCTTGTAAATTATGGACATGAAATGTTGCAAATTTTAGTCCACCATGATTTTGTGTTAGTATCCGTTTCACTGAACACATTGTCTCAACAGGTACTGTTTAATTCTAGGTATATGTGGAATATAGCTTTGACTTTCATTCTTTTAAGATTTCCTTTCAAGTAACGTAAAAATCTACCTAAAATAAGAATTTGAAACGTTTGCTAAATATTGTCATAAGCAGATATTTATTAAAATTTGTCTAATAAGCTACAGAAATTTACTTTCGGTGTAATGAGTGGTGGCTGTACTTGTGAACCATGTCCAGAAATTATTCTTACAACTTTAATCAAGCAGTGATGAATTTGCTATGTAAAATCTCATTTTGTAACTAGACTGATATGAAGACATGTATCCGTCATACTTACACTGTTGATGGAACATTTTCTTGTGAATCATCTGTATGATGGTTCATTTACAGAGTTATTACTTTTCTGCAACATGGAAACCAATGACAGTCAACTGAGATTGTGTACATGTATTGTTTTCTGGTTTCAAAACCTGTCCACTAAATGATATCTCCTAAGAAAATAGCAATAAAAAACCCAAAAGGGGCAACCTTCCATTGTCTTTTGGCAATACTTTCAGTAGCTGTAACTTACTTTTGGTATGTATTTCATTTTAGAATTGGATGTCTCTATTCATTTTCTCCTGATCTATTTTATTTGGTCAATACACATTAGATATCCAACAAAAATATGCTACCATCAGGTATTAAGTAGATGTGAGATAAAATTTTTGAGGAGCCAACATTTTCCATTCTTGTTTTTGGATTGTGCTAGCATTTGGTCATCCATTGTGTCATAGTGCAAGCTTAACTGTTTACAAGAATTGGAGATAAATCAGTCTCAATATTGTTAAAATAATCATCCTTACATTTTCTTTGGGTGCTTTAGGGAAACTGCGCAAAAATTGAATTGGGTTTTTTGGAAGATGATACATCCTGACTATTCCTCCAGTGTCTCAAGTTTATGGCCTGTCAGACCAACTAATTGGATTCTGTGACAGAAGTAGGCAACTATGTATAATATGAAGTAGTTCTTGTAACTGTGTGCGCTGTCAAGGGCACTTCTTTGTCTTTTCTGTTTGTGAGATATCACTGTTTAATATAAAGACATTATGTGTTCATCAAACACCATGGGAAATGACAGAGAGTTTGTTCCATACCGTTACCAAATCCTAATATCTCATAGTTGTGAGAATTACTATTGCTTATGAAGCCATCTGACTTTCATTGGTCCAATGCCTTCCTTTTCTAATCATTGGAGGAAGCAATTAGCAGCCACTGATATAAACACTGGTGTATTTACAATTGTTTCTTGTGTTATGGCAGGGAAATTAATGTAAATATCTAGAGCCATCAGTCAGCCAACACCAGATGAAAGTTTGCACACAGTTAAGTGCCCCCATCATTAGTCACTAATCCCCTTCCTGCCTTCAATTGAAAGAGGAAAAAGTCACTGCATCAACATGAGAAAATGGAAAGTTGAACCAGTGACAGCTGTCACAAGAGGTAAGAAGAATGATATTCCCTCATTTTACAAGCTTCAGCACAGAGTGTCGATTTCAGAAGTTCAGATATGTGAAATGAGAATTTCTCCAGTAAAAAGACTCCTGCAATGATATCAGAATTACAGGGAAAATAGAGATGATGCAAGACGATAGCTTAACCTGCCATGCATGTTTACTACTGCTGGATGGTAGCAGTTGAGTTGCATTGAATATCTTGCAGCATTACAACTCTGTTAGAGTGTTGGGGGTGGTATGCAATCATAGCTTACACAAAACAGAGCTGTTTTAGGCTGTTGACTTTGTTTTTAGAGTATGAAGTACAGGACCTTTCATCATGGATGCTCATTTCAGGGAGATAACTAAAGTGTACAGTGAGTAACTTGACGTATTTCACTGATACTGTATTGTATTAAACTGGCCTTTGTGCTCTTCAAAAGTCATACACGTTTGTTAGATATTTGAGCAGCCCTCCATGTGCTTCTTCTCCCTTCCCTTCTTTATTGTAGTTTCATTAGTTTTTTTCTGTCTTTTTATAACACTTTCTTAGTTTTCCTTTTTCTGCAATGTACCCTTTATTGCAAATGCTCCACTTCAGTTTGGTTTTCTGTCATCTCGGTTATGTCAGCTTAATGTAGTGTTTGCTGTGTACTGTTCTGGTCCTTGTACAGAAGGTAAATCTCAACTGCAGTGAATGAGATACGTAAAGTATAGTCTACATAAATTTCTGGGTTTCATCTGGTTGGTTCGTCAGTGCAGTTCTTTCAAGAACTCAGTTTTGCAAGTTGTATCTACTGCAATCCTTTTCATAACAGAGAAAATTTGTTTGTTGTAAATACCACCACTAGTATCCTGCATTACATTGAAAAGTAGCTTCTTTAACAATTTTCTATTCTTGTGTAACATAATGCATTTCATGTTTGTCTGAAGCTCTGTACAATTTTTGGAAAAGTAGAGTAGCATATTGTTTGATCTGTGCTTAATGAATTCTCAAGAAGCTTATCTTTTTGTTGAATTTACTTATTTTATTGATTAAAATTAAGTTCATTAATGTATTCCCAGGTAGTTACATGTTTACTGCATACAGTGTAGCTTTATACAAATTTAGCTGGAGAGAGATGACTGAAAATATATTTTGCTCTTTCTGATATTAAACTGGGAAATCTCAGTATGTATGATACTAATTTTACTGTTTTGTCTATTCAATTTTTTGGGTAATATGCTTAGACAAATTTGATAGCTGAACATCATTATACCATGAGGTTGCTTTCCTTCAGTATGCTTACAGTTACTAGACTCACACATTGTTCTCTTGTAGCAATAAAATAAATTTAAATTGTTGATATTAAAGAGAGCTTTCACTCTTAAGATTACTTTTTTACTGGAAATTTTTGGGTTCCTCACAGACACCATTAAATGGCAAATTTTACTAAAATGCAATAATATGTTAAAATTAAGAATATCTTGTTACCTTTACTTCTTAACATTTGCATCCCACCAGGACTTTCTCTTGCCTCATTAATATTCTGTTATCATTTTCAATAATTGATACTTAAGATTTTAATGCACAGCTTTAAAACAGGAAATGAAAGAGTAGTATCATTTTTAAAAGAAAAATTTAATTTTTAACAATATGTCATGGATAAACTTCAAGTACAACATTTGGAATATACCAGTTGCTTTTTCTGCCCTGATGTGTGTAGATTGTTTACACATTGGCACAACTACAAATTCAGTGACACCATTGTGTTATGTGTCTTTTGTCTTCATTGTGTTGTTGTGGTTTTTTGCAGCTCTCCATGCTACTCTATCCTGTGCAAGCTTTTTCATCTCCCAGTACCTACTGCAACCTACATCCTTCTGAATCTGCTTAGTGTATTCATCTCTTGGTCTCCCTCTACGATTTTTACCCTCGACGCTGCCCTCCAATACTAAATTGGTGATCCCTTGATGCCTCAGAACATGTCCTACCAACCGATCCCTTCTTCTGGTCAAGTTGTGCCACAAACTTCTCTTCTTCCCAATCCTATTCAATACTTCCTCATTAGTTATGTGATCTACCCATCTAATCTTCAGCATTCTTCTGTAGCACCACATTTCGAAAGCTTCTATTCTCTTCTTGTCCAAACTATTTATCGTTCATGTTTCACTTCCATACATGGCTACACTCCATACGAATACTTTCAGAAATGACTTCCTGACACTTAAATCAATACTGGATGTTAACAAATTTCTCTTCTTCGGAAACGCTTTCCTTGCCATTGCCAGCCTACATTTTATATCCTCTCTACTTCGACCATCATCAGTTATTTTGCTCCCCAAATAGCAAAACTCCTTTACTACTTTAAGTGTCTCATTTCCTAATCTAATTCCCTCAGCATCACCCGACTTAATTACACTACATTCCATTATCCTCGTTTTGCTTTTGTTGATGTTCATCTTATATCCTCCTTTCAAGACGCTGTCCATTCCATTCAACTGCTCTTCCAAGTCCTTTGCTGTCTCTGACAGAATTACAATGTCATCGGCAAACCTCAAAGTTTTTATTTCTTCTCCATGAATTTTAATACCTACTCCAAATTTTTCTTTTGTTTCCTTTACTGCTTGCTCAATATACAGATTGAACAACATCGGGGAGAGGCTACAACCCTGTCTTACTCCCTTCCCAACCACTGCTTCCCTTTCATGTCCCTCGACTCTTATAACTGCCATCTGGTTTCTGTACAAATTGTAAATAGCTTTTCGCTCCCTGTATTTTACCCCTGCCACCTTTAGAATTTGATAGAGAGTATTCCAGTCAACATTGTCAAAAGCTTTCTCTAAGTCTACAAATGCTAGAAATGTAGGTTTGCCTTTCCTTAATCTTTCTTCTAAGATAAGTCGTAAGGTCAGTATTGCCTCACGTGTTCCAGTGTTTCTACGGAATCCAAACTGATCTTCCCCGAGGTTGGCTTCTACTAGTTTTTCCATTCGTCTGTAAAGAATTCGTGTTAGTATTTTGCAGCTGTGACTTATTAAACTGATAGTTCAGTAATTTTCACATCTGTCAACACCTGCTTTCTTTGGGATTGTCTTCATTGTTTTCCCAAAATGTGACATAAACTGTTCTACCAGCTACCTTGCTCATTATGTTCCACAGCTTGTTTGAGTTCCTTACGATGTGTTGTTTTTTTTAGTTTTTCTCTGTTGTTCCCAGATTAGTCTGAAGTGGAATTTTTGAACCAAAACTTTTACAAAAGTATTCTGCGTAGTACACATACAAACAGATCCATGATCTGTGAACAGTATGATCCAGTGTTCAGAAGACATAAACTGCCTAGTCATTTAATAAACCAATAAGCAGTTTACAAACAATATTTAACATTTCAGATTTCTTAACTGAAAAATTTTTCCTGTATTAGGGTTTTGAACTGACCTAAATCACTTCTTTGATGTATTTTTACCACCTATCAATCATTAATCAGGGTGAAATTATTGTATTTTATATTTTCAGTATCAATATGTTCCTGTGATTCAAATAATAAAGGGACAATGATTGTCTGATGCCAGTGAATTTTGTGGATACTGCTCTTTTGCTGGAGCCCATGCTTCTGACTGTTATGAACATTATTCTTGAGCTTTGTGTGTTAGAAACGTGGTGACAGAAATTTTTGTAAAGGAAGACTGAAGTTTGTTTCTACTTGGTGAACAGTTTCCATTTCATAGCTGATATATTCTGCATTTTGATGATAATACTTTTTGTCACCATAAGATGACAACATCTTTCTTTTGTTGTCTTTTGTTTACATCGTTGGCTCTCAGTTGGAAGGAAACTGAAGGGGGTCATTTGTTTTCCAGTTTGCCAAAAATATTGGCACTACCATTCTAAAAACAAAGGGGGAGGGGGAGAATTTGTGATTTTTACTCCCTGCAGTATTTCTTTAACTCTTGTTTTCAGATTTGTTTTCATGTTGTTCATCACTGTGCATCATTGTCAGCATCTCTACTTTGAAAAATTAAAGTGCTCATGAACAGCTCAGCATTTTAAGCAATCATGCACAATGTTTTTATGTACTTTTCTTTAATCTGGACCTGTACTTCCATAAATATCCATCAGCGAACCAAAAGTAAGATGCATACTCGAAACAAGTCAGAAATATTTTTTGTTATATCTAATAAAGGCCAGAATTTGCATAAATCACTTAAAACAAGGTATTAAACAGTTAACAGTAATTAATGTGCAGTTTTCCTGAGTGAATTAATGAGTCTACTCTGTTAGACCGTTTTCCCAACAAGTGACTAGAAGAAAATCCTTTAGTATGGCTTAACAAAGACTGGCTCAACAAGTAAAACTTGTCACATTAACATGCAAACATAGACTAACATTGTGAGGGATAGTTTTCTGTGTTGAGTGTGTCGAGTGTTGCAGCATGTGACATGAACGTACACAAACGCTGTGTGGAGACGGTTCCTAACCTATGTGGCTGCGATCACACGGAGAGAAGAGGGCGAATTGAACTGAAGATTATCTGTGCTGGCAACAAATTGACTATTGAAAGTGAGTAAATGCAGAAATGACTGGAATCCTTCATCTTTTTGAACTTCCTAATTGAAATTCTGTTCATTGTATTTTCTCAATCTTGTCTTTTTTTGTTCTGTGAAAAATATTATTTTTAATTTGAATTTTGGTTGACAAATATTCTCTTTATAATTAATTGACTGACACTGAATTCCTTGACATCAGCTGTATCTACTACTCGATAATGACATGTGAAAATTTGTGCTAGATTTCCTGCTTATCGTGAATGGGAATTCTGGCTTCAAGTCTTGGTCCAGCGCATAGATATATACCTAATACAGCTGATGTCCATAAATTGCTGTGAGCGAATTAATTTTGAAGTATTTCATACAGCTGTGGATCAGCAGCAGCATCTGTTCTTTCAGACATGCATGAGAGACTTTCTCTTATAAATTTGCAGTTCGCCAAGGCCGAAACCTAATTCCAATGGATCCAAATGGTTCATCTGATCCATATGTAAAACTCAAGCTCATACCTGATACAGACAGCATAAAGAAGAAAACAAAGACAATCCGTTCCTCTCTGAACCCTGTTTGGAATGAGACAATAACATTGTGAGTATTTGTTGACTTGTTAAATTCTGTATTTAAGTGTAAAGGTTGTAAATTGAGAAGTTATTCCATTTTTTGAAGTGGGAATTTAAGTGTATGGCATAATCCACTGATGATGTGTACTCATAACAGAATTAACTGTGCATGTTTCCCTTATTTCCTTTTCCAGATGTTGATCTGTTAATTTCCTTCTTTCTTTATCAAAGAATAATACATTCAGATTAATTATTAGTATGAGAAGGAGACAGGAGAGGATGTAAGAACAGTTAATACTTCTTTGTTTCAAACTAGGCACCTAATGCTGCTGTAAAAAGTCTCCCATTTCTCCCACTTTCCTCAATCCACAACCTAAGAGTAATCTAATCAATGTATGGCTTTCAGGTCTGCCATCAGATCACATTTTGTAAATCCTACAGTCAGCCGCTCCTGGTCTTGTCATTAGCATTTCTTTCTCTCGATCATGGGGCCTGGGTTCAGTTCCCATCTTGGTCTGAGATTTTCTGTGCGTGAGACTCTTTGGTTGTTTGTGTGTGTGTTTTTTCTTTTTGTCAAACAGATTTCATTTCTTTGTAAATCCCACAGTATCCCTTTGAGGCGACTTCTCAATATTGTCAGATGCTGGCTGTTGGGTATTGCTGGCATGCTTCTACCAACTGATGATGTCAAGTAGTGAGATTTTCAAGATATAATTTGGTGGCAGATCCAAGAGCCGTATGGAACTTTTAGTATCTGATCTGTGCTCATCTTGTCTTCTTACTACCCCTTCACTCTTCTTTGCCAAGGAATCTCATTCCATAACACACAACTGATTCTTGCTTTCTGGCTGTTGTTGGATCTCTGTCTTACTTTATCTTCACCTCACCAGATCATCATCAAAAAGCTTTGTATTTAAATGCAAACATTTTTGGCTAGGCTTTGTGGTGACTGTTATTAATGTTGAATGAAACAAATTTACTGTTACCAGGTGAGCATTGTATGTATTTTATATTCTCCTAACATCTCTGCCACCATCACAGTTTGACCTGCTCCCAGCTAAGATAGTCATGAAGAAGGTGCTAAAACACCATAGCCCAGCTTCCAGAAGTGTATATTTTGTCTGAGCATGTATGTACAGAATGTACACAGTTGAGCCTACATATAAGATATCCCATTCTTCCTATCCCCTATCAATTCCTCTCCCTCCTATAAATCCTCCTCCTCTCTCTTCTCCCCGCCCCCTTACCCACTCTTCACATATTTCCCCATTCCCTTCATGTCCCCATGTCTCCCACTCTCCACACCTATACCCCTCTCCCTAGCCTCACCCCCTTCCCATTTTAAAATTGCTACCCCACACTTTCATAAAAGTTTTTTAGTGGGTGTATGTAATACTATAGATATAAATTTTTAACACTACATGCCATTGATGGGGCCAGGAAAATTAAAGATAAAACTGTAACACTTAACTGTGGTTATGAGATGTGTTGGTCCCAGATTTGATTATATTAATGAGAAAATAGCTCTCTCAGTTTTCGCTTTAACATACAAGGCAAAAATTATACAGTCCAGTCAGTCTCCGACTCAGTTTAATGCAAAGAGCTAGCCAGACAACATCCACTGAGTTCGTATTTACACAGTCCAGTCACATTAATGTGACCAATGCCTCTGTTCAGTGTCAATGTACAATAACTGTTCACAGATGGCAGGTGGCAGCACTAGCAATGGAGGGCACACAAATCGTGTTGGGAGCACAAGGAAAACAGTGCAGTGATTGTCGTAATATGGAAATGGAGAGATTTATGTGGCATCCAAAATGCCATGTTCCTTGGCTTTTAGGCCAAAGGTGAAAGCATTTCCAAAATTGATAAATTTATGATCTGCTTTCATGCTGCTGTGTTTAAAGTATACTGTGTATGGCTGAATAGCGCTATCCAAAATTGGCATCGAGGCAAGTGTGGTGCACCACAGGCCATAGATGACAGCAGTGAATGGCTGTGCAGATGTGTATGGACAAGTAAATGTGCACCTGTTAAGCAACTGACTGTCAAGATGAACCAAGGGGCTACCAATAGTGTCTCGTCAAAGACCATTCAGCAAATGTTGCTGTGTATGGACCTCTGCAGCAGGCACCTGGTTCTTACACCCATGCTGTTCCTTGGTGACAAAGGCTGGAATTTGGACACCAGCAGTGTAACTGGATGTCCTCTGAGTGGTGAAAGGTGGCATTTTCAGGTGAGTCACATTGTTTGCTCCATCAGACAGCTGGCCATTGGTGTGTATGGCATGAAACATCTAAAAGTAAACATCCTGCAACAATTGTCAGAATGGTCCGAGCTGGAGAGGGGGAGTGTTAGGCTCTGGGAAGTGCTTTTGTGGCATTCTCTGGGTGATCTCATCATTCTGAAAGGCATAGTAGATCAACAAATGTATGTTTCTATCCTTGGGGACCATGTTCACCCCCATACACAGTTTGTTTTTCCTTGTCATTATGGCCTCTACCTCAGGACAACGCAAGACGTATACAACGCACAGCAAATTGGCGCTATTCAAAACTGGAATTAAGACAACTGTGGTGCACCAAGGGCTGTAGATGGCAGTAGTGTATATGCATAGTTTGAAGAGCACCAGCATGAGATTACCATACTCCCTTGGCCACCAAATTGGAGAGGGGGAGTGTTAGGCTCTGGGAAGTGCTTTTGTGGCATTCCCTGGGTGATCTCATCATTCTGAAAGGCACAGTGGATCAACAAATGTATGTATCTATCCTTGGGGACCATGTTCACCCCCATACACAGGTTGTTTTTCCTTGCCATTATGGCCTCTACCTCAGGACAACGCAAGAAGTATACAATGCACAGCAAATTGGCGCTATTCAAAACTGGAATTAAGACAACTGTGGTGCACCAAGGGCTGTAGATGGCAGTAGTGTACATGCATAGTTTGAAGAGCACCAGGATGAGATTACCGTACTCCCTTGGCCACCAAACTCCCTGGATTTAAACTCAATCAAGACTATGTGGGACACCTTCATCATGTTGTACGCACAATGGATCCTCAATCGAGAAACCTAGTGCAGCTGGCCATGGCACTGAAGTCTGCATCACACCAGATTGCTGTTGGTGTTGACCAGAACCTCAGTGACCGTGCAAAATGTGGATATTCAGACTTTTGACAGATCATCACATTAATGTGACTGGACTGTGTATAAAAGTATAACAATTAGCATTACGTTATACACCAGTAATGGCTATGACTGTTTCTTTAAAGAATTGAACACCCATGTACAAAGCAGCTAGTTTTTCATGCATCTCAATGTTTACAATGTCATATTGCCATAACTGTATATTGTAAGAGCCTGGGCTGAGAAACCTTACAGTCGCAGGATGGTGAAGCATGTAGCACAGTGGTGAAGGCCAGACGGCACTCTGTGCCCTACTGAAATAGCATTAGTAAGATGTATATTTATTCATTTTAAGTGTTACAATTACATCATCATTTCCACGGCTGCGGTGAGGGCAGTGGGCACATCAGCCTCGCAACATGCTGACTCATCCACCTTAGCAGATTGTCAAAGCCGTTGTCTCCAGAACACCAGGGCACCATGTGAGGTAGTGGTGTGTGTGTGTGTGTGTGTGTGTGTGTGTGTGTGTGAGATGTTGGCAGCTCACAGTGACCAGGTCTAGCAGACTGGGTAGTCAGCAATCTTGAAGGCAGAAATCATCTGGCAAATGGTAGACAGCGTCTCACAGGATCTGCATCATAGCAGGCTCACTGTAACTGAACAGCATAGGGGTAGGAAGCCTAAGTACATATTGCTTTTCATCTGAGGCAATGACATTCTCTTTTGCTGAGGATGACTGCATGTGTAAACATTTTCTGGGCTCATCGACATTCTTGATCACACCTCAGTGTCACAAAAGTAGCTTTCAGCACTTCAACTTGGTGCTTTGCACCATGTCAGTGGGCTGATAGGTGCTCTTGCATAACATTTATTCATTTTTGCAGCATCACGCTGTGCTGTCAGAATGATGTTATGGTCCCTCCTCAGTAAGCTCATGTTGCTGCATCAGTGATTCAGACTTCTCACTCGAGCAAGGTGAAGCAATAGCTTCCAGGGTGTGCCATGTTATTTGTAGTGTCAGCTCTGCCTGTTTGCGTTCTGGTTGCTGCGTGGTGCACTGACTTCATTTCATTTGGCTTAGTACTAGTCGGAGAAAACCTTAAGAAATCATGAATTTGACCATGACACCTTTTTGCAGCACAAAAGTACAATGATATTATTTTGCAGGTACATTTGGTGGTATATGCGGGTACAGTGTTGCAAATAAAGTTAGTAGTAAAGAAGTTATAAATTAAAATGTCACAAAATGTAATAAGCAATAACTTTCATCATTTTGTTGGGGGTGTCAGTAAGAAAAAGTTTCTAAAAAGTTTGAAATTATGTTTAAGAAGTTAAGTACTCTCATTCACAAATACTGTATCAATATAGCTGTGTATTATGTGTGGCATGAGTTATGCACCCTCAAGACATAACAATTTTAATACTTGATTTATTGTGTTAAACCTTTAATGTAAGATTACATCTCTTAGTGAGTAGATTATGGAGCATTTTAAATTATTACGTTTGGGCAATAATTATATGAAATACTGGGAATAAAATTTTTGTTTAGAAGTTGTTAGAAAGGCAATGTGCAACTGAGATTGGGTGACCGCATGAGTGTTTTAGCTGTTTACTAAGTTGCTGGATAATTCATTTAAAATTAATATTTCTATATTAGAATAATTGTACATTGTTTATAATACTGGACATTGTTTGATTTGTCATTTGTCTTTGAAAAATCATAGTTTTTCTACAAAACTACAGTAATACTGCTTAAAACTCACATTTGGTACATTTATTTTGACTTTCTGGAGTGTCATTGTTGCATCCTTCGTGGGAGGTGTATGGTACAATGAACAGATGTGCCCAGGTACCCAAAAAAATGATAGAACTTCATTACACAGTACTTTAAACAAGTACAACAGTTTCTGAAGTGACACCACTTAAAAATAGTTCTGATCTGATAAAAGTTGTCACAAACAGAATAACAGTTTCTTGAATATAGGAGCCTTGCCATGATGCAGATACAGCTTCTGAGTTAAGTACCCTCCCCATCCTAATAGGGTAACTCCTCAGGGGGCTCACCGCTCTTCGGTGAGTTTGTGCTTGGCCACCGTGGGACCCTGCCTTTGCAGTGTCTTTTCCTTTCCATGCTGCATGTTTATCCATTTGTTATTTTTTTCACCCCTCTTGGGAAACATGTCTGGGATGTTTTTGGGACTGTGTTCTGCATTTTCAGTAGCCTGACATCAGAACAATCCCTCCACTATTTTCTCATTCTTTTTTCTTTCTTTGGTTCCCTTTACCTATCCTTCCTCCACTTTGGCGTTTTGAGAGTCCTCTTTTTCTTCTTCCTCCCTGTGAACTCCTGAAGGCTGGCCCATGCATCTGTTGCATAACAGGTGACTGGGTAATGCATAATTCCCGTCCATGGGTCAACAGGTAGCATTCGCATATACCCCCTGGTACAGGCCAGGTCCAAGTAGAGGTGTTTGCCTGAGCTGTTACCTTCCCAAATTGCCAATTGGACCCTCTGTCAGGTGTTTGTGAGGTGAGGCCTGAGGTATGAACAAGCATATTAGGTGGGTGAGCCCCCCCCATCCAAGGGGGAGGGGGGGGGGGGGTGCCAGTTGGAAGGAGTATGCCGTCGGAGGCACTGGCAATCATGGGGGATTTTCTCACAGTGAGCCAAACTTCATCATCTCAGTCTATGTCTACTAAGCATAAACGGAATAAGACGGATGAATCGAAGTCCTTCCCAGCTGCACCTAGGTTCCTCTTGGTTTTGCATGCTGAAGATGGACAGTCCTTTGATATGGCTAATCTGTTTATTATTCAGAAAGGTGTTGATGCAGTTGTCAGCCCTATGAAATCATGCTCTCATTTACGCAATGGCACTTAGGTTTTTGGAGACTACATGTGAGTCTCAAGCACAACAGCTGCTTGCAGCTTTGTTCCTCCATGGATACCCTGTTCATGTCAAGGCCCATCGAATGCTGAATTCTTCACATGGTGTTACTTACACTAGGCTGCTTGATGGTCTTACTGAGGCAGAAATCCAGACTTACATCTCTGATCAGGGCATCATTGCAGTCCATTGGGTGAGGAAAAAGGTAGATGCATCCTTAGTGCAATACACACTCTTTTTCTTACACTTGATAGAGTAGTGCTTCCATCCAAGATCAAAGCAGGCTATGAAGTTATCTATGACTGTCTGACCATACATTCTGAACCCAATGCACTCTACCAGTGTCATCATTACAAGCACACTCACATATTCTGTCGACACCTGGCCAAATGTGTAATCTGTGGTAGAGATGCTCACTTCATTCTTCTGATCCACCCCACGGCTGGACGATGTTCACATTCATATGTTGCAGAACCTTTCTCTTGTGGGTAAGCAATTTTTCCTTCATATGTACAATCGCATTTGGGCAAACGGCAAGTTTCCTAGATCTAGCATGAAGCCACTGTCATACCCATGCCTGAGCTCAGTAAGGACAAACACCTTCCTTCTAGCTATTGCTCAGTTTCTCTCACCAGCTGTGTTTGTAAGGTAATGGAATGTATGACTCCTTCCCGGATGATATGGTAGCTTGAGTTTCGCAATGTACTAACCATTGCACAATGTGGATTTCTAGCACGTCTTTTTGCAGTTGACCATCTCATCACTTTGTCAACCCATGTCATGAATGTTTTTCTGTAGAAATACCATCCTGTGGGCATGTTTTTTGATTTGGGTAAAGCCTATAAGACCTGCTGGAGGACTGATATCCTCTGTACTCTCTACACGTGCGGCTTCCAAAGCCACCTGCCCCATTTCATTCAGGAACTTTCAAAATACCGAGTTTTCAAGGTACATGTAGGTTCTGCCTTGTTGGACACCTTTATCCAGGAAAATGTGTGCCTCAGGGTTCCATTCTGAACGTTTTCCACTTTGCTTTTATGGTCTATCTCCCGCAGGGCACCTCCAGCTCCCTTTTTGTTTCCAATTTTGCCATATATTGCAGTTCTCCATGGACTTGTATCCTTGAGTGGCACCTTCAGTATTGTCTCACTTGTCTTTACTTGTGGAGCATCAACAATGGCTTTCGATTTTCCAATGACAAAATTGTTTGTATGAATTTCTGGCTGTGTAGTGGTTTCTTCCAGTGTCTTTACTTCTTGGACCTGTTGCTCTTCTGTTTGTTGAAACTATGAAATTCCTGGTCCTCATTCTCAATAGGAAACTTTCTTGGTCCTCCCATGTCCTACCTGGCCGCCTGCTGTATGCAGTCTCTCAATATCATACATGTCCTCAGCAGTACTTCCTGGGGAGCGGATTGGACCACCATTCTCCGTTTTTACCAGTCCCTAATCCATTTGAAACTAGACTACGGGTGCTTTGTTTATGCATCTGCACATCCGTCCATCTTACACTGTCTCAATACAATCAACTGTCAAGGCATCTGTTTAGCCACTGGTGCCTTTTACGCTAGCCTGGTTGAAAATCTGTATGCAGAAGCTGTCGAACTACTGCTGTCATACTGCCGTGATTTTCTCCTCAGCAGATATGTGTACCATTTGTTTTCCATGTCTGGCCACCCATCGTGTGCCGTCTCCTTCAGTGACTCCTTTGTTTGCCAGTATGGGGCGCATCCCTCTTCTCTGTTATCTCTTGGAGTTCACTTTCGGCTATTGCTCTGGCAGCTTTACTTAATGCTACTTCCCACTTTCCCGATGGGTGGGAACCCTTCACCACTCTGGCTTTGTGCAATGGCATGTGTCCATCTTGGACTTCATTAGCTTCCTAAGGACACTACTTCAGACTCGCTCTATCATAGTAAGTTTCTCAACCTTAGCTCAGAACTTTGTGATAGTACCTATGAATACACTGATGGCTCTCAGACTGACCATGGTATCAAGTGTGCCTTGATCATGGACACCGAAGATTTCACCCTGTACCACGCCATGCAGTACATCCAGTGACACAGGCTTTTCAATTCTGTCATCTTCTCAGACTCTCTGTGTCCTTCAGAGCCTCTGTGTGCTACGTGTTATACACCATCCATCCCTTAGTGCAACAGCTCCAGAAAAGCTTTCTCTTGCTCACTCATGATGAAGCCATTATAATACACTCCTGGAAATTGAAATAAGAACACCGTGAATTCATTGTCCCAGGAAGGGGAAACTTTATTGACACATTCCTGGGGTCAGATACATCACATGATCACACTGACAGAACCACAGGCACATAGACACAGGCAACAGAGCATGCACAATGTCGGCACTAGTACAGTGTATATCCACCTTTCGCAGCAATGCAGGCTGCTATTCTCCCATGGAGACGATCGTAGAGATGCTGGATGTAGTCCTGTGGAACGGCTTGCCATGCCATTTCCACCTGGCGCCTCAGTTGGACCAGCGTTCGTGCTGGACGTGCAGACCGCGTGAGACGACGCTTCATCCAGTCCCAAACATGCTCAATGGGGGACAGATCCGGAGACCTTGCTGGCCAGGGTAGTTGACTTACACCTTCTAGAGCACGTTGGGTGGCACGGGATACATGCGGACGTGCATTGTCCTGTTGGAACAGCAAGTTCCCTTGCCGGTCTAGGAATGGTAGAACGATGGGTTCGATGATGGTTTGGATGTACCGTGCACTATTCAGTGTCCCCTCGACGATCACCAGTGGTGTACGGCCAGTGTAGGAGATCGCTCCCCACACCATGATGCCGGGTGTTGGCCCTGTGTGCCTCGGTCGTATGCAGTCCTGATTGTGGCGCTCACCTGCACGGCGCCAAACACGCATACGACCATTATTGGCACCAAGGCAGAAGCGACTCTCATCGCTGAAGACGACACATCTCCATTCGTCCCTCCATTCACGCCTGTCGTGACACCACTGGAGGCGGGCTGCACGATGTTGGGGCGTGAGCGGAAGACGGCTTAACGGTGTGCGGGACCGTAGCCCAGCTTCATGGAGACGGTTGCGAATGGTCCTCGCCGATACCCCAGGAGCAACAGTGTCCCTAATTTGCTGGGAAGTGGCGGTGCGGTCCCCTACGGCACTGCATAGGATCCTACGGTCTTGGCGTGCATCCGTGCGTCGCTGCGGTCCGGCCCCAGGTCGACGGGCACGTGCACCTTCCGCTGACCACTGGCGACAACATCAATGTACTGTGGAGACCTCACGCCCCACGTGTTGAGCAATTCGGCGGTACGTCCACCCAGCCTCCCGCATGCCCACTATACGCCCTCGCTCAAAGTCCGTCAACTGCACATACGGTTCAGGTCCACGCTGTCGCGGCATGCTACCAGTGTTAAAGACTGCGATGGAGCTCCGTATGCCATGGCAAACTGGCTGACACTGACGGCGGCGGTGCACAAATGCTGCGCAGCTAGCGCCATTCGACGGCCAACACCGCGGTTCCTGGTGTGTCCGCTGTGCCGTGCGTGTGATCATTGCTTGTACAGCCCTCTCGCAGTGTCCGGAGCAAGTATGGTGGGTCTGACACACCGGTGTCAATGTGTTCTTTTTTCCATTTCCAGGAGTGTATTTATTTGGTTCCTGCTCACATCATTCTGATCTTCCATTCATGGGAACAAGCTCTGGGGAATTAAACCTCTCCCAAAGGCTTGGCTGATCTCCTCTTGACCCTCTCACTGTGAGGAGATCATTTTAGTTGGGTTGCGTATTGGGCACTGTTTTTTCATCCATCACTGTCTGTAAAGTGGCGCTCTCCCACAACTTTGTGCTCAATGTGTGATGTTCACCTGCTTTATTTCTTCGTTGACAGTCCTCAGTGTTGCTGTACTGTGTTGTTACACTGGCTGAAAAATGGGGGCTGGAAGTTCAACACTGACTCTGTAAATGATGTAGCCAACAGCTGCACAGTTGTGTTTCACAGTTATTTACTTTCACTGGTCACAACCCCCAACATTACACAGTTAATCTGACCATTTCACTATTGGTTAACTTTTGATAAGCCTCATTTATAGTTTGCAGGCAAACATCAGCATAATGCTACAATAGTTTACCGTTGAACATCTATGAGCAGTAAAAAACTAACTGCACAGTTTTTACAGAATAGTACGTGTGACACTATTGAACAGACACTGTCATTGTTTTAACACACAGCCTGTTTGTGTTACAATTATTTCACAGTTAAGGCGTTGTTCCTGATCTAACCTGTGCAGGTTTCTCATCTGAAAATCGGCCATGGACTGACTGTTTCAGGACCAAAAATTGGGCCTTTATATCCTCACAATAATAGTTACTGAAACTGTACATTGTTAAAATTAAAACAACTCATTCAGTTAACTGAATGTATCTAAAAAGTCCTCCTCTTTAACAGTTACTTCTATCACAAAGGTTAGGCTGAATTATTTGTTTAAATAATGAAATTAACAGATATAGTTACACAAACATGACAAACCAGGTAATTATTTTGGAAATAAATAAGGCCTGGCATTGCTAACATGTTTTCGAATAGAGACAAATAAATACCCTAAGAATGGTAGTACTACTTCTTCTAAATGTTTATAATTAGTACAGAATTTATATTTGTTTACAAGTCAACAACGTAATTTAAGTCACGAAACAATTAACTGATTTCACCTTATAACGTAAGTATTAGCTAGGAATAGTCAAAATGAATTAGTAAATTAATTACTTACACTAAACTAAGCACAAAATTAGATCTGGTGCTAATTCTTTAAGTCTGAGGGCCAACCTTTCTCTTTTATGGAGATGCAGATTATACTCATTTATGTTAATGGTAATAAGGCAAAAATGAAAATAAAATGAATTTAAGGAGGCAGATGGCAAAACAAGGGAGAAACCTTGCTTCATCACAGTTGTCCTCAATCTTTGACGGTTCACCATTTCCTGACAGAATGCTCTTTTTTTTAACAACTTATCTTATAATTTATATTTGTCATCTGAGTCATTGGTCATTTTAGTGAATGATGTGCAGGCTGTTGACTGAATTTTACTTTTTATCTGTCATAGCAATATGGCGAAGGATATTTAATCATTAGTTCAGGGCTTCTGTTTTTATAGCATATTTTATGGCCCTTTTTCCAAGAGAAAGTACCTGTTTGTAGCTGTGTTTCCTTCTCTCAATTGGACTAAATGTGTAGTCACTTTTAACTCCTTTTTCATTGTCCCTTCTACAGTTCTGACATGGGCATGTATGACCTTATTCGTTTTTGCACCCTAAAACAAATAAAACTAATAGTGTAGCACTGATGTAGCTTCGAAACATCCATACATGAGCGTAGTCCGTGGCTGAAGTAGTCCCGAAGACCATGCGGTTTGTATGTGGTATGCAAGGCTGTAGGCTCTGGCAAGTGTGAAACCACTTGCATGGTCAACTCCTGGGCCAGAGAACCACAGCTATGAGCTCTTGATGTTGACCGATAAGTGGGCAGCTGGGCAGCAAACTATAAGGTCAGAAGAATACCAGGAAATCATAATAATGTCACGTGGCTTGCAGAAGGCTGCTAGTGCCAGTGATACTGGCACTGTATCAAGTGAATGTGGCACCATTAGATACTCCAGTGGCTGCTGCAAGCATGATGTGTTGTGGTTGAGTTGCAGGTGCCTTAGCAGGCTGGCAACCAGTAGCACTCTGCTGAGTGGTTGATGACTGTATCTAAAGGTGTCAGTCACAATGACTACAATCAATGTTTATCACAGTTCAAAACTAGCCCACACAGACAGAGTGGTTTAAAATGGAACGAAACTCGTAAACAATTTTAGTTTTTATAAAAGTGCCAAACTTCATATAAATTCTGTAAGTTTGTTATGTAAACAGCAAAGTATCCCATACATTCCTTCTTCAACTAATGATGACAAATAAAGCAGAAAACCTCCACAATAGCACCCAAAGATGTTAGCTATTCACTCAAAACCCTATGATGACACCGGAAAACTAAAAAGACAATTTATGAATGAAAAGTATACATGTATCAGCTGCTTCACTAAACCACTTTATCAGATATTTCAGAACTTTCCAGTCGTGGTAGTTGCATTTCTACCTCTCCACCCTCTTCCGCCCTCTCCTCCCTTTTGCCCCTTCTCCCCCCTCCTACTGTGATGTGTCTTTCCTTTTTCCCACTAGTCTGCCTTCATCTTCTCCTCCAATTCTTCTCCTCTTTCTGCTAACCAGTTCCACCCTTTCTGACACTGAACTATGCTGTTTAACCCCTTCCTGTTGCACCCATCAATTGCTAAGCACTTCCATTCATTGTATAGAAGAAGTCCCTCCACATGCGGATGTTTATTTTCCACTTAGGAGTTTTATTGTTTTGAAATTACTGCTACAGAAAGCTGCTGCGTGGGTTGTAGAATGTGTTTGCTGTAGAAGTGCAATTTTTTTTATGGTAGAGAAACCAACCCTCTGGTGGCCCAGTGAACACTTACATGTAGTACCGTATTTACTCGAATCTAAGCCGCACTCGAATCTAAGCTGCTCCTGAAAAATGAGACTCGAAATCAAGGAAAAAAAAATTTTCCCAAATCTAAGCCGCATCTGAAATTTGAGACTCAAAATTCAAGGGGAGAGAAAAGTTTTAGTCCATCTCCAAATCAAAACAAATTTGGTGTATTGTAATATGAGACACAATTTAGGTCAAATGAATGACAATACAGCTACAGTAGTTTGGTTCGAGTCGTAAGCTTAGCAGTTAAGGTTTACCAGGTAGCCATGGCGACGCGTCAGGCGCTCCGTCTGTATTTATATGGGTACCCTTCCTTTTTCACGTGCTTAACCTGGTTTGAATTGATTGCTTATTTTTCTTTGATCTGATAAGCACCATTTTCTTTACGTCACTCTAAGCTGAAAATGCATTGCTGTACTGTGTCATGCATTCTGATAGTGTGTGTTTACCGCCTGTTGCCGCTCACGGCATGGCTTGCTTTTGTGCGTGCTACCACCGCTTACAATTAAAAAGAAAAGAGAGAAATCGTTTCATTAGCAAAACAATGGCGAGAGACTGCTATTTGTTGTTACTTACACTACTGCTTTCTACCCCCCTGCGGGTCCGGGGTAAGAATAGGCCCCAGGTATTCCTGCCTGTCGTAAGAGGCTACTAAAAGGAGTTTCAACCATTTCGGCCTCCTCGTAGTAGGTCCCCCTTGGAGTTTGACCTCCATTTTTCAAAATTCTAGTAAAGTACGAGCCTTTTGGGGAAGGACGCCTTACGTGGTGTATCTCTGGTCCTCAGTGCACTAAGACCTTGGCACGCAGCATTGTAACGGCGTTGTTACCACACCCACTATTCCTCAAATTGGGCCTAATCGCCTGATGAGTTGCACAAGTTACGCCCATAGTGCATCCCCATCTGCACCTACGATCATGATGGACTTTCCATGGCACCCGAAATCCAGCACGGTAGCCAGACCGTTGTGGTGGGGTCGTCATCTAGCCTCTAGGTTGTAGCCCCCTGACAACACAGGGATCGTCCTGCCGATACCTGAGCTGCACCCTCCCCACACCGGCCAAGTAGTAGATGCCCATCTCCTTGGGGCATCAGGACTCCCTGCAACGGTCATTCTGCCAGGTGGCCCTTGCTGAGGCTGGGTGGCACCCGTGGGGAGAGCCCCTGGTCGGAGTGGGTGGTATCGGGTCGGACGTTTTGCAGATGAAACGTCAACATGTATCAGGTCGATCTGCGGCCGAGTCTTTTAAAAAGAAAGGTACTGTCTCTGGTTCTGGTTCTCCTGCCCTTTCCCCCATGGCCACTCCCTGGGAGGAAGGACAGGCCCGCCGGCTTGGGACGAAGTACTTCCCCCGCTATTTAGTCTGTTCTCGGACTGATGGGGGGACGTTCGCCACCTCCAAGCCCATGTTCTTTGTCCAGCACATCGAGGACATCTTCGGGGAAATCGAGGCTCTCAGTAAGATGCGTTCGGGGTCCGTTCTTATAAAGACCACCTCCGCCACACAGTCGGCGGCGCTTCAGGTGTGCGACCAACTAGGGGACATCCCAGTGTCCATTGTCCCGCATCTGGCCCTGAATAGGACGCAGGGGGTTTTTCATCGGGACCTCCTGCTGCAATCTGATGAGGAGCTCAGGGCCAACCTGGAGTGCCGAGGCGTGCATTTCGTCTGGCGAGTCCAGTGCGGCCGCATCGATACCAGGGCCTTTATCCTCGCCTTCAAGGGGGACGTTCTCCCAGAGAAGGTAAAGGTGATGTGCTACCGGTGCGACGTGCGACCTTACGTCTCGCCTCCTATGCGCTGCTTTCGGTGTTTGCGCTTTGGGCACATGTCCTCACGGTGTGAGGCTGAGCCCCTTTGTGGCGATTGTGGACGTCCTCTTCGTGAGGAACATACATGCACCCCACCACCTCAGTGCGTCAATTGTCCTGGCATCCACTCGCCTACATCTTTAGACTGCCCCGCGTATCAGATGGAGAAGAAGATTCAAGAATTAAAAACTTTGGATTGTCTCTCTTATTCTGAGGCCAGGAAGAAGTATGACCACCTCCATCCCGTGACGTTGACAACTTCGTTTGCCTCAGTTGTGTCCACTCCTTCCACAGTATCCTCGCCCCTATCCTGTCCACCCTCCACCTCCTCACCCCATCCGGGGTCTATGCCTCCGCCTCCCAAATCCCTCCCTTCCAAATCCTCCTCCCTCGCGGCCCCTGCCCCCTCTGCCCCAGGGGCCACCCTTCCTACTCCTTCCCCTCCGCCGCCTGAGAAGCGATCCTCTTCTCAGGCATCCATCGGGGAAACGTTCCGGACCCCGACTTCCGAGGTCCGGCATTCCAAAACGGACCCCGCGTGTGAGGACCTTCTTCGGGTCCAGCCCACCATCCTCGTGCCTCATCGGACTTCCAAGAAGGCCTCTAAGATGAAGTCTTTATCCCCCTCTCCACCCCGGCACATTTCGTCTGACGCTCCATCCGTGAGTCGCTGCTCCTGGCCGTCCTGTTTCGCCGGACGCTCTGCTGCCAGGCGCTCAGCTAGCCTCTCGTCAGCGGACGATGCTGCCCCTCCTACGCAACCCGGGAAAGCGGCTGCAGCTGGCGATGACTCGGCGGAACAGGATCCACCTCCCTCCGGTTGTAGCGTTGTTCCCTCGAAACCTGGCCCTCCGCGGCCGTTGAGGTGACCAGCTCTTCCCCCGTTTCGTTCCCCCTTTTTTCTGACTTGCGATGGCCTTGTTACATTGGAACATAAGAGGTATTCGATCTAATCAGGAGGAATTACAACTGCTCCTCCACCTGCACTGTCCACTTGTCCTTGGTCTCCAGGAAACCAAGTTGCACCCGACTGACCGTATTGCCTTTACCCACTATACCTCGGAGCGGTCTGACCTCACCCCTGCGGACGGTATTCCAGCTCATGGTGGGGTCATGTTGCTCGTTCGGGACGATGTCTATTACCATCCCATCCCATTGACCACCCCACTCCAAGCCATAGCTGTCCGTATTACTCTTTCTGCCTTTACTTTTTCTGTTTGTACCGTCTACACTCCATCGTCATCCGCAGTTAGTCGTGCCGACTTGATGCACCTGATTGTTCAGCTGCCTCTGCCGTTTTTATTGTTTGGCGACTTCAATGCCCATCATCCCCTTTGTGGCTCTCCTGCATCCTGTCAGAGAGGCTCCCTCTTGGCAGATGTCTTCAACCATCTCAATCTTGTCTGCCTCAATACTGGCCCCCCCGACCTTCCTCTCGGACTCTACTCATACCTACTCCCACTTGGACCTCTCGATCTGTTCTACCACTCTTGCCCATAGGTTCGAGTGGTATGTCCTTTCTGACGCCTGTTTGAGCGACCACTTCCCCTGTGTCGTTCGTCTCTTGCACCACACCCCATCCCCATGTCCTTCGAGCTGGAACATACCGAAAGCTGACTGGGGACTTTACTCCTCCCTGGCGACCTTTCCGGACCACGATTTTCTCAGTTGTGGCAATCAGGTCGAATATCTCATGGCTGTTATCATCAATGCTGCCGAACGTTCCATTCCGTGTACTACCTCTTCTTCACGTCGCGTTTCCGTCCCCTGGTGGAATGAGGCTTGTAGAGACGCTATCCGTGCTCGACGACGTGCTTTATGCACCTTTCGCCGCCATCCTACGTTGGCGAATTGTATTGGATACAAACGAATCCGAGTGCACTGCCGCAGAGTCATGAAAAGACAGCAAAAAAGCTTGTTGGGCCTCTTTCACCAGCTCCTTTAACAGTTTTACTCCCTCTTCTGTCGTCTGGGGTGGCCTGCGCCGGCTGTCGGGCATTAAGGCCCACTCCTCGGTACCTGGCCTGACCTCAGGTAATGAGGTCCTTGTTGATCCTGTGGATGTCTCCAACGCCTTCGGCCGCTTTTTCGCGGAGGTTTCAAGCTCTGCCCATTACCACCCTGCCTTCCTTCCCAGGAAAGAGGCAGAAGAGGCTCGGCGACCTTCGTTCCACTCGCTGAATCTGGAAAATTATAATGCCCCCTTTACTATGCGGGAACTCGAACGTGCACTTGCACTGTCCCGGTCCTCTGCTCTGGGGCCAGATGCCATTCACGTTCAGATGCTGGCACACCTTTCTCCGTTCAGTGCAGCTTTCGTCGCCTCCACTCCGCTGTTGACCATCTTGTGACCTTGTCGACATTCATCATGACCAACTTTTTGCGAAAGTGCCAAACGGTAGCCGTGTTCTTCGATTTGGAGAAGGCTTATGATACCTGTTGGAGAGGAGATATCCTCCGCACTATGCACCGGTGGGGTCTACGCGGTCGCCTGCCCCTTTTTATTGATTACTTTTTAATGGATCGAAAGTTTTGGGTACGTGTGGGTTCTGTATTGTCCGATGTCTTCCTCCAGGAGAACGGAGTGCCTCAGGGCTCCGTCTTGAACGTAGCCCTTTTTGCCATAGTGATCAATCTAATTATGGATTGCATTCCACCTAATGTCTCCGGCTCTCTTTTTGTCGATGACTTCGCGATCTACTGCAGTGCCCAGAGAACATGCCTCCTGGAGCACTGCCTTCAGCGTTGTCTAGACAGCCTATACTTGTGGAGTGTGGCAAATGGCTTCCGGTTCTCTGAAGAGAAGACGGTTTGCATCAACTTTTGGCGATATAAAGCATTCCTTCCGCCATCCTTACATCTTGGTCCCGTTGTTCTCCCATTCGTGCAAACAACTAAGTTTCTAGGGCTCACACTGGACAGGAAACTTTGTTGGTCTCCGCATGTCTCTTATTTGGCTGCCCGTTGTACGCGTTCCCTTAATGTCCTCAGAGTTCTTAGTGGTTCATCTTGGGGAGCGGATTGCGCTGCCCTGCTTCGCTTGTATCGGTCCATAGTCCGATCAAAGCTGGATTATGGGAGCCTGCTCGGCCATCCCTCTTACGCCGTCTCAACTCCATCCACCATAGGGGGTTACGTCTTGCGACCGGAGCATTCTACACTAGTCCCGTTGAGAGTCTTTATGCTGAAGCTGCCAAATTACCATTGACCTACCGGCGCGACGTACTGCTTTGTCGGTATGCCTGCCGGCTGTTGTCAATGCCCGACCACCCCACTTATCAGTCTTTCTTCGCCGATTCTCTCAACCGTCAGTATGGGTTGTATGTGTCTGCCCTGCTGCCCCCTGGAGTCCACTTTCGTCGCCTGCTTCGACAATTGGATTTTGCCCTCCCTACCACCTTCAGAGAGGGTGCGAGCCCGACACCACCTTGGCTCCAGGCTCCGGTTCATATTTATCTCGACCTCAGCTCGCTCCCGAAGGAGGGTACTCCAGCTGCGGTGTATTGCTCACGGTTTGTCGAACTTCGTGCACGACTTGCCAGTCACACCTTTATTTACACTGATGGCTCCAAACCTGACAATGGTGTCGGCTGTGCCTTTGTCGTCGGGCCCGTCACCTTTAAATACCGGCTCCTCGACCAGTGTTCCAGCTTTACGGCCGAGGTTTTTGCTCTGCATCAGACTGTTCAGTATGCCAGCCGCCACTGCCATTCATCGTATGTACTCTGCTCTGATTCACTCAGTGCTCTTCAGAGCCTTGGAGCTCCATATCCGGTCCATCCCTTGGTGCAACGGATCCAGCATTCTTTTGCTGATGATGGCTCTCCTGTCAGCTTTCTTTGGGTTCCCGGCCATGTAGGAGTGCCTGGGAATGAGGCTGCTGATGCTGCAGCCAAGGCTGCAGTCCTCCTGCCTCTGCCAGCCTCCCATTGTGTCCCGTCATCTGACGTTCATGGGGTTGTTTGTAAGAGGCTTGTGTTGTTGTGGTGGGATACTTGGTCATCACTTCAAGGAAACAAGCTCCGGGCAGTAAGACCGTTCCCAACTGCTTGGACAACCTCCTCCCGACCATCTCGGCAAGAAGAGGTCCTTCTGACCAGGTTGCGGATTGGGCATTGCCGGTTTAGCCACCGCTACCTGCTCTCGGGTGACCCAGCCCTGCAGTGCCCTTGTGGTCATGCATTAACAGTGCACCATGTTTTATTGTCGTGTCCCCGTTTTAGTCAATCTCGTGTTGTCCTGTCTCTGCCATCTACTTTACAGGATATTTTAGCTGATGACGCTCAAGCAGCTGCTCGTGTTCTTCGTTTCATTACTTTGATTAGCTTGTCCAAAGACATCCAACTCTTTCACTTATTTTATCTGCATCTTTGTAAGAACTTTCTGGTGTCCCCTCCCCTTGAGTTTTACTAGATTCTATGTGCTCTAACAATTGTGACTGGGCGCTAATGACCTCAGTAGTTGAGTGCCCTTAAACCCCCCCCCTCCCCCGCCGGGGGGGGGGGGGGGAAACAAAACAAAAACTACTGCTGTCTTTGATAATGATCAACAAGAACCAAATAATAGACTGCGTATGATAGATGATGTTCTGAACGAAAGTTTAGCGAAAATTTTTCTCCGTTTCAAAATCTTTGCAGGCGCCTCTTTAATTTCTGTGCAGAATGTAATGAACTAGAGTCATCTTAGATTTAAAAATCTAGTCAGTTGCCGTGCTTCATTTCTGACTGTATCACTATTAGGCATAAGAATAATACGAATATAAACATGACATTATATGTATATTCTTCCGCGTTTGCTGTTGTCTCACTCTAGTTTCGTAGTTTATTAGGCAGACAGGATTTAAATGAGATAGCAGCAAACATGAAACAATACATGGCAAAATGTTTAGATTTGTATTATTCTTATGGTGAAGAGAATACTGCATGTGATTCACAATTCATAAAAGTTCCTATTAGCAACCATCTCTTCTCGCAGGTAGGAAAAAATTCAGAAAGCAGAGTTGGCCATATTGACAAACATCCCAAACAGTCTTGCCAGTTGGATTTTCGTAGTACATTGAAATGCTGCTACATTTGAAGATGAACAATACGGAATTTGTATTTACTTCGTTGGATAATGTACCAAAATGCAGTGGTCGAAAGTCGGGGCAGAGGAAAAAAGCTAGTCTTCCACCCTTTTTTTTTTTTACTGATGTAGAGGTTTTGGTGCCATTATTTATCTTTGTGCCTACAAAGCATTGCTTGTGTAGCGCTACATATACGCGACGGCAGAAGTTGTGGCTGCACCCACCAACATTTTTCAGAACTTCCGTTTGCTTTGCACTCGATTGTAAGCCGCAGGTGGTTTTTTGGATTACAAAAACCGGAAAAAAAGTGCTGCTTAGATTCAACTAAATACGGTAGTCCCCAGAGAGATGGATAGTTGGTCAGTATTAATAATGGAGAGGGATAGACACCATTACAGATAAGGGAGTGGGAATTTAAGTGCTGTAGCAGCCAATAGTATAGGCATAGTTACTTAATTAGTTTGAAGTCCCATGGATCAATTGACAGAAAAACCTTAATGATGTGGAATGATTTATTTTACATCCACACCACAAATTAATTTGAAAATATTTTTGTACTATTCTTTAGTATGGGAACATTACAAGGTTGTATTAATGGGACAGATGTGGAGAATTCAAATAAAAGTGGTACAGTTCATTATGGGTTCATATCATTAAGGTAAAAGTGTCCTCCAATGGGAAGCACTATGGAAATGTGTCTCATATAGAGACTTAACATTAAAATTGTGAGAGGGCACATTCTGAAATGGTTTAACAAAGATATTTCATCCTTCAAAATAGGTCTCAGTGTCCATGATGATAAAATATGATCTTTGCTGGCACACAGTCATGCTGAAAATAATTTTTGCCATATGCAGTTCATTAATGGAATAGGAAGCAGATAAAATAACACTGGTATTGTGTCAGTGCTTTGAGTCTATGCAGCCTTCCTTAGAGTTCTTCAAAGCCTTATATTTTGCTGCAGTGTAGTATACAGTTTTATATTTTGCTGCAGTATGGTGAACGGTTGATCCCAATCAACAAGAGAACATTCAGTGTGTGAGCCGTCATTTATTGTCACTACAGGAACTATTTATTGCGTTATCATAATAATTTTGTTTGGCTGCTTGTATCTACTTCATTCAGACAGCAACTGTGTAACATTAGGAAGACAATTCCAAATTGAAATTTGTTCAGTTTTTAATTAGTACACCAAGTGTAACTCTCTTGAATGCTAACATATCCTAGATTAAGATGAAGTTTTTAGGGTTGTGATTGTGATCCAAAGGAATACTGAATCTGGAAGATTTTGGCCTGAACTGTGGAGAACATTTTAAAAATTAATGTTTCAGTTTTAAGAGGTACAATCTGTCTGGCTTGGAATTTTACTTTTGTATTGCTGGATAATTATTTTCATGCATCATTAGTACTTCTGGAAAGAGCTCCAATTTGCAAAACAACTTTCATTGTGGAATATTAAACAAGAAAAACTGGTAAATTTGGCTGTTGATTTTTTTCAGATGAGAAAAGTATTGTCAAAGAAGAGAAATTTGTTAATTAAATATAAATTTGAATGTTAGGGAGGCTTTTTGGGAAGCATTTTTCTGAAGAGTAACCTTGTGTGGAATGGAAGCATGGATGACAAATGCTGCAGACAAAAGGAACTTTTCAAATATTGTTTTACAGAAGAATTCTGATAACTAAATGGGTGGTTTAGGTATGTAATAAATACTGCAACTAGATGGGTGGTTTGAATAAGTAATAAATACTGCATTGAGTCTGGTAGAAAATGCTTTATGGATAATTTGATTAAAAGAAGGGATACACTGATAGAAAAAAATCCCAAGGCATCAAGGAGTAGTTCGTTTGGCAATGAGGGAAAGTGTGTGAAAATTCTACATTAAGACCAAGGCTAAAAATACAGTCAGTAGACTCAAATGGTTCATACCTACACAGTATGATAAAACATACCCAAGGCAGAGAAGAATGGAGAGTTGTATCAAATACTATTAGGACCACAGATCATAACAAAAAAAATCTTCTTGGTGAAATGTCACCCTGGACCTCAAGATCTGTGTAGCAAGGGCCTGAATGAAGCATTTATATCCACTGTGCGCAGTTTCACCACTAGTCCACATCATCTCTCATGTAGCTGCTACAGACTGTTTAAAGTCTTATGAATTAATACAACAAATTATCTGCAACTTTAATGTGCAGTTTCCATTCCATTTCAAAAAGGGTAAATTATATTTGTTCAAATTGTGGCATAGGGCTTAGTTTTTCTTTAACCAGAAGCTTCATCTATTAATAGTCTAATTACTTTTCTTTCTCAGTGAACTGAAGCCAGAAGACAAGGATAGGCGGCTTCTGATAGAAGTGTGGGACTGGGATCGAACTTCACGTAATGATTTTATGGGCTCCCTGTCATTTGGCATCTCTGAGCTCATTAAAGCACCAGTTGAGGGGTGGTACAAACTCCTGACACAAGAAGAAGGAGAATTTTACAATGTCCCTGTACCTGAGGAGGGTGCAGATCTTGCTTCACTGAAAAATCAGATGAGAGTAAGTATAATCATTTTAACAGAATATAAATTTGTGTGTATGCCTAATTATATATGGAATCAACACATATGTGTTTCATAGACCTGCATGTGCAACAGTGCCATTGTTGTGCATGTTGGTACATGGAAGTTAGAGGGGAGTGGAAGAGGGGTCATCAGTTTCAAAGAAAGCTGTGATAAAGATTGAGAGATTTTGTTTTATTTGTCGTATATTGCTGATATTTGGAGGTCTTGAAATCTTTTGACATAAATGCATAAAAGCAATTTTTGACATTAAACTAAAGTGATTTTAAAGTATTGACTAAGTTTTAAATCATGTCATATGATTTATAATACATGAGTCATTAATATGGAATCATGGTAATTATTGTGACACTAACCAGAAATTAAAAACCCTGATTCTTAACTTATAAGTTGCATAATATATAAATTAAAGAAAATATTGACATTATGATTCATTAATGTGATTTCTGAATTAATACAAAATATTTCTTCTGTTCCCTCCATACAGGGAGCAACAATTCTTAGCAAAAGTCAACTCCGTCACACGGTGGGCAAAGGTTTTACATACTGTATTCTTAGGTTCATAGGTGGCTGCCATGCATGCACATGTAGAGACAGTTATGGTGCTACTAGTGCCATGGGAAATTAATGCAGTTATCTCTTACTTGTTTCCCTTGTCTGAGATTATTTTTTAAAAATTGTCTTTATAGATTTATGTATAGTGAACACTTACAGAATAAGATTAAATGGATTAAACTACCACAGTTTTATTTGTAAAAGTAGAGAAACCAGTTTCTTACAGAAATATCAGTATTTAAGCTACAACAAATAGAACCCTGGAATAATAAATCATCCTTGAGAGTGTAGGTACTCACAGAGTTGCCTCTTCTATTGAGATAAATGCCAACTTGAATATGTGGCAGTATTAACATACTGTTTGTCATCTGACAACACCTCATTCCACTGTTCCCACTTGCCAACCACAGAATTATTTCAGTCACTGTATGTGTTCATTTACTATACGTTTATTTTCCTTTTGGTCTGGAAACATATCAGAAGACCAAAAAAATATATCCATACAATTCCCAATGGTAGCAAGAGCAGATAAGCATGCTAACATTGCATAATCAATTTTGTAGCTTATGTATCCAAGTTGCTGACTAGAATAATATACAGAAGAATGGAAAAGAAAATTGAGTACTTGTTAGATTATGACCAGCATGGCTTTTAAAAAAAGTAAAGGCACCAGAAAGGCAGTTCTCAAATTTCACATGACAATGGAAGCAAGAATTAAGAAAAATCAAGAGTTTTTCATAGAACTTACCAAACTTTAAAAAACATACAATAGTGCAAAATTGTGCAAGGTGTTTGAAATTCTCAGGAAAACATAAATGGAAGTTATAGGCAATATATCATATATCCAATAACCAGGAACAATGTGCTTCAATTAGAAACAGTATTGGACATTGATATAGTCTAACTCCCCTGATCTTCCATCTAAAATGTCAAAGACACAGTGATGGGAATAAAAGAAAGGTTCAGAATTGAGATGAAAATTTAGAGTGAAATAATATCACTAAGATTAATGTCATCCATATTTTGCAGCTGTGAAAGTGACTGTATTCAATAAACAAGAAGTTTGTATAAAATGCCATCTTCAGGTGCAGATCATCTAATACATAATTGACATTTGTTCTTGGGTGAGGTGATATGCATATTCGTGTTACGAGAAAGTTAGATGTTAGGTTTTGTATTTCATGAATCAAGTGCAGAAAATACTTTAGAAACAGTGGGGAAGAAAAACAAAACCTTACCAAATACATAAGGAAGAAAACTTTAAACTTTTGAGGTCAATATACAGTGATTTATTCATTCTGTCATCACATGTTATGTCACTCAGGCACACATTTGTTTACACATTCTGAAAACACTTCACAGATGTAATTTAACCTGATAGAATCAAAGATGATATTTATCATGTAGTGTCAGAAAATTGAGTATTAACAAGTTGACATATGCAAGGAATAATTTTAAAATAATTCTTTAAAATTACTGAAGTAACTATGGCTAGGAAATCTGTCTGTTCATTTAACATAAATGACAAAATTTATGAACCAATGTATGTTGGCCTCAAAAGGTTAAAAATGTTCTTCTTAGTTTGTTCAATAAGTTTTTCACTTTTTTTCCACTGTTCCTCAAATATTTTCTGCACTTGATTCATGAAATACAAAACTTAACACCTTTTTCGTAACTGGAACATGTGTTCCACCTCATTCAAGAGCAAATGTAAATTGTATATTAGACGATTTGCACCTGAAGATGGACCCCCCCCCCCCCCCCCCAGGGTGTTCCACCTCATTCAAGAGCAAATGTAAATTGTATATTAGACGATTTGCACCTGAAGATGGACCCCCCCATGGTTTGCAATGTATCATGTCATTTAATAAAAAAAAAAAAAAATTGTTACTGAAGGAGTTTTTATTCAAACTTCCTGTGTAATATCATTAAGATTGCCATCCTTAGTAAAAGTGAAAAATAATTGCACGACCTATTGACTGAAGTGAACAGTCTAATTGAGCACACACACTAAGGATTGAGAGTAAACCAAAGAATGAAAAAAGTAATGAGTAGTAGCCAAAATCAGAGTTGGGAACCACAAAGTAGACGATGTGAAACAATCCTGCTATCTTGGAAGCAAAATAACACGTGAAGGACAAAGCAGTGAGGACATAAAGCAAACAAGATAACAAGGTCTCATGGCCAAAAGAAGTCTGCCAGTATCAAACATCAGTGCTGGAGGAAGGAATTTCTGGGAATATACATTTATAGTATAACATTTCATGGAAGCGAATCCTGGACTGTTGGAAAACTGGAATAGAAGAAACTTGAGGTGTTGGAAATATCATGCTGTAGGAGGTTGTTGAAAATTATGTAGGCTGATAATGTAAGAACTGAGAGAGTTCTCCACAGAGGAGAGAAATATGTGGAAAATTTTGACAAGAGGGGGGACAGTAAGACAGGGCACATGCTGAGAAGTCAAAAAATAATTTCCATGGTGTAAACTTCCAGATTTTTTCATAGTGACAGATTAATAGTGTGCTCTCAGGTGTTCTGCGAAAGTTATTGTTCCATTTTATGCACAGTATTTCGACAGATAATCCAGTCATCTTCTTCAGGTGGTATGAGTTACGCTATTGTGCGTACTCTGCCCTGGACTCCTACAAGACTGTGGCATATTGTTGGTCTTGCATTGATATTTATAGCTCAGTTCAATTCCTGATACCCACTACACTCTTTGATGCTCTTGTTTTTCAGAACCCTTACTAATACTCCAGGAAACACAAATTCTCTCAGAATTTTCCAGCCCTGCTGGATGTGATGGCTGGAGAGATCTTAATAAATTGAGTGCTGGGCCACTAGCCTTGTTTAAATTGAAACCTGCATACCTGTTCATCAGATTTTTTATCTTTATTTTGACAGACTTTTTAATTATGCTGTCCCAGAAACTTGGTGTTTGCACTAAAGTACTGGTCTCGTCACATTTCATTACATGATTATATTCCAAGCAATACTTGGTGGCAGCTGATTTGCTTGGTTGCTTTAGTTGGGTATTTCACTGATGTTTCTTGCATCTGTTCTCAACTGTTCTGATAGTTAGCCACAAGTAAGATGTGCCACTCTTGGTGTTCAGAGACCTCAATCAATTGCAGCTTGGAGATAACCTTTTATTTTTATGTTGGTTACCCATTCAATAGAGACCCATGTTCCAATTCCTTGGCATAATCACAGAGAAGTTTGATCATTGTTTTACAGAGTTTTTTTATGAACTTTCTGACTCATCTTATTTTCTGTTCAATGGAAAATATTATGAACAAACCAATGTCTTTGTGACAGGTAGTCACTTATTGCCTTTCGCAGCCAACCTATTCGTGAAATACTTTGAAGAAAAGGCACTAGAATTCTTAAAGTTGAAATCAGCCTGTGGACAACACATTTGTGGTTTGCTCACAAGGAACAAAAAAACTTGAAGAGTTCTTAGAACATTTAAACTTATGTCCAAAGTAATATAAAATTCATGGAGGACCTTTCCTCAACAAATTAGTTAAGAGAAGAATGGGTGGATCCTGGGGTCACAGTGGATATAGAAAGCTTGTGCATATTGACTACTATCTCCACACCTTGAGCCATCACCATCTGTCACAAAGAAATTCAGTGTTAAGGACTGGTCCATAGATCTTGAACACTTTCAGACAAGGAGAACCTCACCAAAGAATTACAAAACCTATGAATAGTGTTCTGCAGGAATAGGTACTCAGATCATCAAATTGAGTGAACATTGCATCCAGTATCAAGAATGCCCGAGAAAGAGTTTGAGACTGAGGCTGAGCAAGAGTTTGAGACTGAGGCTGAGCAAGAGAAGCCAAAAATCACTTATCTACCTTATACTTGCCCAATATCCGAAAGATCAGTAGACGAAAGACCTGCACCAGGCAAACGGTCTACCCGACGGGAGGCCCTAGCCACATGACATTTCATTTTCAGTAGACTCCTATGGAAACACGGCATCCAATGTATTTTACTTCCTTCAAATAAGATAAAAAGTCTCCTGTGTAGTGTTGCAGGCTGTTTAGGTCTCCAAAGGTTGGGTGTGTGTTGCATTCCATATAAATGTGGTATATGTTATGTGGGCCAGACTATCACAACAGTCAACAGGAGATGCAGGGAATAGCAGTTTCATGCCCGATTAAAACATTTAAGCAAATCAGTTGTTGGAAAGCTCAGCCTTGAATCTAATCATGAAATTAAATAAAACGAGGCCAATATTATGACACAAACACAAAGTTTCTGGGACAGCACAATTAAGGAGTCTATTGAAATATAGAAGTCAGAAACCTTAATAAACAGGGTTAGAGGATTTGATTTCAACAAGGCTTGGGGTCTAGCATTAAATTTATGAAGATCTCAGAAGCCATCACATCTACCAAGACAGGAAAGCACTGACAGAATTCCACCTTCATGGAATATCAGTGCAGGCTCTGAAAAATGAAAGAGAAGCAAAGGGCATAGTGGACATTGGGAATTGGATGTGGCTCTAAATATTGCTGTGAGACCAACAATACTTTAGAGTTTGTTTGGAGTTAGACAGCAAGCACTCATAACATCAAAATCCATAGCAGCTGAAGAAGATGTCCAGGTCAGTCATCAAAATATATTCCTTGAAATGGAAACAATACTTGACATATAACCCAGAAACACAGTGTTAATTTCCATAGTACTTGAGTGAGCTGTAAAGATTAAAAGATGTAGGGGAAGACAGAGATTAGAATATACCCAACAAATAGTTTAGGATGTTGGGTTCAAGTGAGATGTTGAGCCGAAGATGTCACCAGAGGAATATGTGGTGGGCTGCATCAGACTAGTCGGGGGGACTGATAAAAGCCAAAAATTAACTTGAGCATGAACTTGACCCATCCTCCATAGTACTACTGGCAGTTTTCAATCTGTTACAGCCACAGATTACACTTCTAAATTTCTTTACAGCCAGTTCTGGCTTTGGAAGAAAATGTGAAAGTGTGGTCTACATGCCCCATGAATGAATCGTAATAGTCACCACTATGGGCCCTGGTATTATGTCAGTATGTGTGATGCAGATGTCTTGGTTCCAGTCATCGTGTAACTAAGAGTTTTAAATTATCATAAACATTCAATACAGCAGCCACTCCAGGAAAAGAATAAGGCATTCCATCTCAGTACACTAAGTCAAATTGAGATAACTGGATTGGATGACATTCCTTCAGAATCGAGATCCTTGAAAGAGTCGACAATTGCAAAACACTCCACCTAGTGTGGAAGACAGGAGAGACAACTGAAATATCTTCAGACTTCAAGAAGAATATAATAATTCCAATTCTGAAAGTAAGAGATGCTGACAAGTTTGATTATTACTGAACTATCAGTTCAATTTGATTTGCCATGGCTGAAGAATATCGATAGGAACTGTTTAAAGAAGAATGAAAAAGGTGGTAGCGGTTAAACTTAGGAAAAATCAGTTTGGGTTCTAGAAAAATGTAGGAACTCTTAAAGTGTTACTGACACTGTGACATCTTAGATGACAAATAAAAGAAAGAAAAACCTATGTTTATACCATTTCTAGAATTAGAGAGAGCTTTTGGTGTTGCCCAGACTACACTCATTGAAATTCTGAAGATAATGAGGATAAAATACAGGGAGTGAAAGTTTATTCAAAGCTTCTGTAGAAATAAGACTGCATCATAAGAGTCAAAGGACTTGAAAAAGCAGCAGCAGCTGAGAAGGGAGTGAGATAAGGTTGCAACCTATTCTTGAATGTTATTAAATTTGAACATTGAGTAATATGTGAAGGGAACTAAGGATAAATTTGTTAACAGAGTTAAAGTTCAGGGAGAAGAAATGAAAATGTTGGTGTTTGCTGATAATATTGTAGTTTTCTCATAGATGACAAATGATTTGGAAGAGCAGCTGAGTAGAATGAAGGAGGTCTCAAAAAGAGGTTGTAAGGTGGATATCAACAAAAGTAAAACAAATGTAAAGGAATGTAGTCGAATTAAATCAGATGATGCTGAAGAAATTGGATTAGAAGGTGAGATACTGAAAGTAGTGAAGGAGTTTTGCTATGTGAGCAGAAAAAGAAATAATTATGGTTGAACTGTGGAGGATGTGAAATGCAGACTGGCAGTAGCAAGAAAAGCATTCCTGAAAATGATAAATTTGTTAACATTAACTATAAATATAAGTATTAGTGAATTTTTTCCAATTTTATTTGTCTAGAACCTTATGTGGAAGTGAAACACGAATGATAAACAGTTCAGACAAGAAGAAAATTGAAGTTTTGAAATGTTGTGCTGCAGTAGATGGCTGAAGATTAGATGGATAGATTAAATAATGATGACATACGGAACTGAACTGCTAGAAAATAATAAGTTTTTGGCACAACCTTGCTAAAGGAAGCACTGTTCGTTAGGAAATAACCTCATGCATCATGGACTCAGTGGTGTGGTAATGCAGGGAGGTTTGTGTTGGGGAGGGGGGGGGGGGGGTGGGCAATTTTGTAGAGGGAGACCAAGGCTCAAATACAGTAGACTGGTTCAAATGGATGTACACTGTAGTATTTCTCCATCTATATTTATATTCTACAAACCGTGGTGAAGTGCATGGCACAGCTGTAGAGAACTGCACAATGTGGCAGCTGTATCAAACCAGTATTTGGACTGTAGACCATAGCAAAAAACAGAAGACATTACAACTGAACCGCTTCAATCATTTCAGTATGTACTATGTGTATTTCAATGCACCATGAATTTGAAGAAAATGTTATATGAAATGAAAACCATTACTGCAAGCGTTCAGAGACTGTCCTTAATTACAACTCATAATGTTATGCAAATATACCAAGGGTTTAACATTTTAGTAAAGCAAAAGTCCATGTCTAACTGATACTTAGTTGAAATCAAACAATGGAAACTCGAGGTAGGAATATCAGCAATGTAGAAAAAGATAGATTGCTACTTACCATAAAGATGACACTTGAAGTTGCAGATAGGCACAATTAAAACACACTTACACATAATCTTTCAGCTGCAACCTTCATCAGAAAAAGAAAAACACACACCATTCATTCACACAAGCAAGCACACATGACGACCAACTATGGCAGCTCAAGCCAGAATGTAACTATCACATGGGATGGAAGCAGCAATCTGGAGCAGGTGGGGAAAAGGAAGGGATGGCAGTGTACAGTTGGAGAGACTGTGTATGGGCTAAAGTGCCAACAGGTGGAGTGTCAGGAAGTTGTGGGGCAGGCAGGAGGGGAAAATGGAGTGAAAAAGTAAAAGAGCGGGAAAGATGGGCAGGTGTGTCGGCAGAGGGCAGCAAACAGATGGTAGGAGATGAGAATGGGGAGGAAGTGACAGGACAGAAGGAGTGGAAACTGTTGGGTGGAGGGTGTTAGGACTGTATGTTACCATAGGTTGAGGCTGGGATAATTACAGGAATGTGCTGTAAGGATAACCCCTATCTGCGCGGTTCAGGAAAGCTGGTGGTGGAGGAGAGGATCCAGATGGCTTGGGTAATGAAGCAGCCATTTCAATCAAGCCTGTTATATTCAGCTGCATGATGTGCCACAGGGTGGTCTACTGTGCTCTTGGCTGCAGTTCGACAGTGGCCATTCATCCTTGTGGACAGCAAGTTGGTATTCATACCAAACTTGAGGGTGGTGGGAGGATTCCTGCTTGTGAAGGCCTTAGTGAGACCTCAGTATACCAGATAAGGGAGTCTTTATCACTGCAGGTATGACATCCCCAGGCAACCAGGCTGTGTGGGAGTAACTTTTTGGTGTGAAAGAGATGACAACTATTGAAATGCAGGTACCGTTGGTGGATGGGTGGGTTTGATGTGGACAGTTGCTGATGGAGCGATCGGGGAGGACGATGTCAATGTCCAGGTAGGTGGCATACTGGATTGAGGAGGACCGGGTGAAGCAGATGGGAGAGGTGGTGTTGAGGTTGTGAAGGAATGAAGATAAGGTGTCTTGGCCGTGAGTCAAGATCATGAAGATATCATCAGTGAACCTGAACGAGACCAGGGGTTTGGCTATTTGGGAGGCTAGGAAGGTTTTCTCTATGGCCCATAAACAGGTTGGCATAGGAGAGTTCCCTGCAGGTGCTCATGGCTGTGCTGTGGATTTGTTTGGATACATTTCTTTCAAAGGAGAAGTAGTTGTGAGTTAGGATGAAGATAATAAGGTGTGTGAGGAATAAGGTAGTGGGTTTGGAGTCTGAAGGACATTCACATAGGTAGTTGTCAATAGTGGTATGACCATGGGCATCAGCTATGTTGGTGTATAGGGAGGTGGCATCAACAGTGACAAGTAGCGATCCAGGAGGTAAAGGGGTGTGGGTGATGGAGAGTTTGTGAAGGAATTGGTTGGCGTCTTGCCTGTGGGAGCCTAGGTTTTGGGCAATTGGCTGAAGGCCTTTATCATTGTAAGGGTGCATGATAACCAGCCACAATGGGGCATTCAGGATTGTTGATTTTGTGTATTTTGAGGAGCATGTGCAGAGTACAAAGGGAAATGGACTTAGAGGAAAGGTTTTGGAAAGGGCCTAAGGCTTTAAGCAGGAATTATAGGTTGTTTTGGAATGGGATCACTCTGGCAGAGTTTATAGGTGGAGGAGTCAGACAAATGGCAGAGGTGTCCCACCAGTTAGTTACTGCAATTCATAACAATAGTGGCGAAACATCTGTGTAGGATGATTAAATCAGGATTTATTACATAATAGAAATATAGTTTTACTTACTATGTTTTCAACTTGTAACTTCATTGTTTCCCATGGTTTTATTTATGTTTTTGTAGCAGCTTAAGTCCAAATAGCATGGCAGCTGATTCATATGCAGCATGTCACATAGTCAGCTGCTTTATCATGTGCAAAGAGCTGAACTTAAATAACCACATTCTTTACTTAGAGTTTTTATTTTGAAATGTTGGAAAAACTACACACACATAGAATGCACTATAGAAAAGTACTTTTAACAACAAACCAAACCTGTTATTGACATTAAAGTAAATACAAGACTACAGACTATATTCAAATACATAAATTAAAAAAAAATAAAAAATACCTTTTATGCAAATTAAAAAAAATTGTAGCGTGTGAAGAAAGGCTAGCAACAACATGGAATAGTTAAAGATAAAGGATACTGAGCTTTCAGGAAATGAGGAGTCTTCACATGTGTATTGCATTCTTCATCACTGTACCATATATTTTGTCTTCCACACTGTCCAAGTTGTCGTAACTGCCAGGTCTATTATGACGCAGGCTTCCTTAGTAGCTCTATCATCAACCAGTTAAACCTATTCACCTATCACTGTGGTTCTGGGGATATAATGTATAACTGAATTTTTAGACAACTTCATATTACCAAAATATTTAAGGAGCAGCATTTTCCAAGAATAGAGTTTCTTAAACAGCTTTTGCATTTGTTATATACTCTTAACACACATTCCTCAAAATGAAATTTTGTGCACCATTGGTTAATAGTCTTCCATATAAGTTCCAACTTTTGTGATATAGTTGGTAGAGTCTCAAATTACATGGAAGTCTCTCTCTCGTCCCTTGTAAAACTGCCTGCAAAAGCTATTAACCACAGTATGATGACATAAACACGAAAAGGATCTAAGTAAGCCTGAGTGATCAAAAAATTAGCTTTCTCCATAATTTAACAGTAGGCTTCTTAGCATTGTTTAATTAGGCAACAAATTTGAGAAAAAAGCATTCAAAATCTGCTTGAAACCTCCAATGGAAATAAATCTTGCTGCCATAGAACAGGTTCTGTGACATAACTGGATAGACATGAATGTGTATTTTTGCAGTTATAACGGACATCACAGAGAGATGTAGTCTCTTCATTATGTCTATATATAAATATATGTTCTTTCTCTTTACCAATGTGTAACCAAGGCTGATCTTTTTACTGTGTTTTCTTTCTATCATATACTTCTCTTTTATCTTCAGAACATCAGGTTATACTCTGTTTAGGTGTGTGATACATTTTTTCCATTTTCTGCAGCCTTCCTGTTATTTACCTTTAACTGATTTATGTTGTTGATTTGGCACAGTGAAAATACTTTGTCAGAATGATAGAGTGTAGTGTATTATTGCACATTAAAATACTCAAGACTGCTTCAAAAGTTAAAACATAACAGCTCATCAAAATATTGTCATTAAATTGAATTTTGTTGAGAGTTCTAAATGATGGGAAGAGAGGTGTTTATTCATAGCAAGCTGCTTTTTAATTATTTGCAGATGAAGTGTGTTTTCAGCTCCATTTCTTTTCAGCTGTGTGTGTGTGTGTGTGTGTGTGTGTGTGTGTACAAGCATACAGTGTGTATTAGATCACTCACTCACTTGTCTGCCTAAAGAGAAACAGCTATTTCATGTTTGCACTAAAGCTAAATTAGAAGCCAGCAGCAAACAGCAGTATGGCTGTTGTAGAATGCCTGAATGTTTCTTAATGATACATTTTTAGAAAATAATTTAGTTTGTATCATAACATAGCATAACTTTAACGACAATATGAATACTGATATGTTCCTAACAGATGAAGATTGCGTTACAGGGCTATGAAATAAGCCATCAGTCATCTCTCATTTAGAAAGAGTTACTGAGAACACATGAGATATTTGAGGTAATTCACATGACACTGAAGTCTTTCATTACTAAACTATTTGGATCACTGATGGCAACGTCATCCCTTCAAAAGGTTCTTCTTTTATGTCGTTTTGTCTTAACCAGTATATTAACTATTAACTGCAGTTTCAGGAGACGTCTTTCATTACCACTTCATGAAAGGAGATATGGGTGGTCTGGAGAACTGGTGGAACATTAGTAATGTGTGTTAAATGAACATTTTGGCTGTTTTAATGTGTTCAACTGATGTTAGAAATTCTTATACAAATTGGGCAGAATGTGCATACCAAAAATATTATCAAAATTCTTCAGTAAAGAGGTTTGTTGGGGCAACGCTCTCTCAAACTTCGAGATTACAGTGTACAGTTAATTTAATTCTTGGGGAAAAAAATTTGTTTCCAATTAAGTGAAGAAGGATCTTTTTGTCCATTCATTGTATTCTGTTTTCTTTCTTTTGAGAATTAAACCGTCTTCTTCTTCTCCTTATTTTCATTTTGGCCATCTGAGGACTGCATAAACTCAGATCAGCTTCATTTCTTCTGTCTTTTTTCCTGAATATTCTTTCTTTCTCATACTTTGCAAACTTCTTCACAGTTACGTCCATGATGTTTCTATCCTAGGTCTAATACCATACTGGAAACCTACGACAGCCTGAATTTTGTAATCAGCCTCACCTGGTTAATTCAAAGTATGTGTGTGAAGAACGTGGTCCTTCTTTTCCTGACTGTGGAGCTCTTCTCTATCTGGGTGTAAAATTATTGGCTTTCTAGTCCTGAATATTGACTGCTTCCAGCTCTTTAAAGTCCCAATACCTTCCTGAGAATCCTCCATTCCAGAAGTTGTACTCTCTTAAGTAATCCTGTTCTGTCTAGGTTCTGGCTTTCTGCATCATATAAGGCTTCAAGGCAGCTCATTGCCTGGTAGTGTCTTAATTTTACCTTGATAGAGAGATTCTTCTTAGTTTAGATGTTCATAGTGGGTCTATTTGATAAATTTATCTTATTCATTCATACTTTCATAACTTCTTTTTCTGTCAGAGCAATTTCTGTGCATTCTTATACCCCTTCCTGACAGTGATCTGTAATCACTCATTTCTGAAATTAGGTGGTTTGATTAGTTACCTATTCTAAAGGTGACAACAAGATCACAAAATCATCTGAAAATGCTAGACAGCCTACCAGTATTTATTTTTTCTTGCATTGCAATCATATTCACTCACTCCTTCCATTTCTTGTCATCTTTCTTTGACCATGTTATCAAAGATACAGTTAAGGAGCAAGGGTGTTTCCATATGAAGGACTCCGAATATTTCCTCTAAATTTGAATGTCCTCTAGCTTGACCTTGAGTGTGAAGTTGGTAAAGGTCTATTTAATCAATTCACTGGAGTTTCTATCCAGACTTCTCTCCTCCAAAATTTTGAACATGTTGGTGTATCTGCTGAATAACAAGCATGCTTGAATTCTATGAATGTGAGTATGAAACTCTTGCTTCTCTGTTTTTTATATGCAGTTACTGATTTCAGATTCAAAATTGGTTTTGTGCTCCTTTCTGAAGCTTTCTTGGTTTTAAGTTCGTGCATTTAGTTGCTTTTACATTCTGTTTTGAAAATATTGTCACGGTGGTATTTGATGATATGAACCTGTTGGAACACACTCAGGAATAGTTGACACTTGCCTCATGTTGTCACAGGAGGGTCGACATGCCCAAGTGGAATAGACTTGAGCAGTATTGCCTCAACCATATTGTGGACAGCAGGCAAAAGGGGCAACATTCAATTACAATATACAGAATTTTTCCTTTTTTATATGATAAAGCGTAATCTACATCTACATCTACATCTACATCCATACTCCGCAAGCCACCTGACGGTGTGTGGCGGAGGGTACCTTGAGTACCTCTATCGGTTCTCCCTTCTATTCCAGTCTCGTATTGTTCGTGGAAAGAAGGATTGTCGGTATGCCTCTGTGTCGGCTCTAATTTCTCTGATTTTATCCTCATGGTCTCTTCGCGAGATATACGTAGGAGGGAGCAATATACTGCTTGACTCTTCAGTGAAGGTATGTTCTCGAAACTTTGACAAAAGCCCGTTCTGAGCTACTGAGCGTCTCTCCTGCAGAGTCTTCCACTGGAGTTTATCTATCATCTCCGTAACGCTTTCGTGATTACTAAATGATCCTGTAACGAAGCGCGCTGCTCTCTGTTGGATCTTCTCTATATCTTCTATCAACCCTATCTGGTACGGATCCCACACTGCAGAGCAGTATTCAAGCAGTGGGCGAACAAGCGTACTGTAACCTGCTTCCTTTGTTTTCGGATTGCATTTCCATAGGATTCTTCCAATGAATCTCAGTCTGGCATCTGCTTTACCGACGATCAACATTATATGATCATTCCATTTTAAATCACTCCTAATGCATACTCCCAGATAATTTATGGTATTAACTGCTTCCAGTTGCTGACCTGCTATTTTGTAGCTAAATGATAAAGGATCTATCTTTCTGTGTATTCGCAGCACATTACACTTGTCTACATTGAGATTCAATTGCCATTCCCTGCACCATGCGTCAATTCGCTGCAGATCCTCCTGCATTTCAGTACAATTTTCCATTGTTACAACCTCTCGATACACCACAGCATCATCTGCAAAAAGCCTCAGTGAACTTCCGATGTCATCCACAAGGTCATTTATGTATATTGTGAATAGCAACGGTCCTATGACACTCCCCTGCGGCACACCTGAAATCACTCTTACTTCGGAAGACTTCTCTCCATTGAGAATGACATGCTGCGTCCTGTTATCTAGGAACTCCTCAATCCAATCACACAATTGGTCTGATAGTCCATATGCTCTTACTTTGTTCATTAAACGACTGTGGGGAACTGTATCGAACGCCTTGCGGAAGTCAAGAAACACGGCATCTACCTGTGAACCCGTGTCTATGGCCCTCTGAGTCTCGTGGACGAATAGCGCGAGCTGGGTTTCACATGACCGTCTTTTTCGAAACCCATGCTGATTCCTACAGAGTAGATTTCTAGTCTCCAGAAAAGTCATTATACTCGAACACAATATGTGTTCCAAAATTCTACAACTGATCGACGTTAGAGATATAGGTCTATAGTTCTGCACATCTGCTCGACGTCCCTTCTTGAAAACGGGGATGACCTGTGCCCTTTTCCAATCCTTTGGAACGCTACGCTCTTCTAGAGACCTACGGTACACCGCTGCAAGAAGGGCGGCAAGTTCCTTCGCGTACTCTATGTAAAATTGAACTGGTATCCCATCAGGTCCAGAGGCCTTTCCTCTTTTGAGCGATTTTAATTGTTTCTCTATCCCTCTGTCGTCTATTTCGATATCTACCATTTTGTCATCTGTGCGACAATCTAGAGAAGGAACTACAGTGCAATCTTCCTCTGTGAAACAACTTTGGAAAAAGACATTTAGTATTTTGGCCTTTAGTCTGTCATCATCTGTTTCAGTACCATTTTGGTCACAGAGTGTCTGGACATTTTGATTTGATCCACCTACCGCTTTGACATAAGACCAAAATTTCTTAGGATTTTCTGCCAAGTCAGTACATAGAACTTTACTTTCGAATTCATTGAACGCCTCTCGCATAGCCCTCCTCACACTACATTTTGCTTTGCGTAATTTTTGTTTGTCTGCTAGGCTTCGGCTATGTTTATGTTTGCTGTGAAGTTCCCTTTGCTTCCGCAGCAGTTTTCTAACTCGGTTGTTGTACCACAGTGGCTCTTTTCCATCTCTTACGATCTTGCTTGGCACATACTCATCTAACGCATTATGTACGACGGTTTTGAACTTTGTCCACTGATCCTCAACACTATCTGTACTTGAGACAAAACTTTTGTGTTGAGCCAACAGGTACTCTGAAATCTGCTTTTTGTCACTTTTTCTAAACAGAAAAATCTTCCTACCCTTTTTAATATTCCTATTTACGGCTGAAATCATCGATGCCGTAACCGCTTTATGATCGCTGATTCCCTGTTCTACGTTAACTTTTTCAAATAGTTCGGGTCTGTTTGTCACCAGAAGGTCTAATATGTTATCGCCACAAGGTAGTTTTCAGATAAAGCACTTAAAAAAATTTCACTGGATTCTTTGTCCCTGCCACCCGTTATGAACGTCTGAGTCTCCCAGTCTATATCCGGCAAATTAAAATCTCCACCCAGAACTATAACATGGTGGGGAAATATACTCGAAATATTTTCCAAATTATCCTTCAGGTGCTCAGCCACAACAGCTGCTGAGCCAGGGGGCCTATAGAGACATCCAATTACCCTGTCTGAGCCTGCTTTAACCGTGACCTTCACCCAAATCGTTTCAAATTTCGGATCTCCGTCAGTTTCCTTCGATACAGATAAGCAGCTAGTGCAAAACAGTTTTTGAACAATTTAACTGAGAAATGGCAAAATTTTTTATAGCCAGATGAAGCTATATAATATACTGTGAAAGATAATTCTGCCACGTGTGATGATAGCTTCAGTTAAAATACTGTATGTTTGAATGCTCCTCTTGCTCTACTATACTGCAGGATAAGATATGCAATAAATGATAAATTTATGCCTCTTTTCATACTCTAATCACATCTTTAAAAACTGAAGAAAACATCTGTACAGAAAAAATACCATAGTCCAAAGCAAAACTGTAAACACATAGTAATTGTGAAATAAACAAACACTTACTAATGTGAAGAATGTTAGTCCATTGACAAGTCACCAACAGGAGATAAAAAACTTTCAGGCTTCTATGTTGTGAGTTCTTTTACTAGGAGGGAAAAAGAAATCCCATCGAGGAAACATTATTTTGTAAAAGAATAGGAAAAAAGTTATCATGGCTGTCAGATCAGTGCAAGCATCTGAGGGTAGTATGAAATACAGTGGCATTTTTAGTCAAGGAAATTTCCATGTCATCCTATTTTAATATGTACTGTTGCTCTTTATTCTGCATGTGATTACTATTTAAGTCTTTATATTAGCTTATTCTTTTTTCCCTTATTCTCATTTCTCTTTAAGTGCTTTTTCCTGTTTCCTCCTTCATTATAATGATGCAAGTTGCACAAATAAAAAGTACAGAATGAAAACCTTGGGTGAGAAATGAAAAAGGAAGTAGTTGCTGCATTTTAACATCAGTTGAATGGTAAAGCCATTGTTTGAGAGCCATTTCCATCTCCACGGTAGGAAAGCCCTAATGTGGAGGGAATCCAAGAAATCTAATGTTCTAGTAGGAGCAAAAGTTTATGCTGTTATGTTTCACAGTATGGACAGAAAACAAATATTGGATGTTATCACTGGTTTTGACTGATAGCTTGGTGCTGATAATGCAGATGAAAAGCTTGTGCAAGACTTAAAGGCATGTGTGTTCTCTCTTAGGCTGCCATTCCCTTTATATCCTATGGTATACCAGTAGCGGGTCTGGAGTAAATGGTGCTGTCTTAATGTACAGAACTGACTTTTTAAAACTCCATCTTCTACAAAATGCACTGTATTTCTTTCTTATTCATATCAATTTAATATTGTGGTGTAATTTAAAAGCCTTATTTTGTAGATTGAAGTCCAGTTTGACACTCTAATAAAAATGCAATATTCTTCTGTTACAATCAGTGTTAGTATTCATTTCTTTTACTTTAACTTTGAATTAATCATGATTCACATACCTGTTTCATCTGCTGTAAGGCCACAGTATGCAGATAAGGTAGTTGGTAAATAAATGAGAGTAAAAATCACCAATGTATTCCCAAATTTTAGTGTAATTTAAAAAGACAGTGTGGATAAAAAAGACAGTGCAGGATTTCAGATTATCCCTGTTTCCTAGAAATCTTTAATAACTTAGCATAATCTCATAAATTAGAATACTACTTTTGGCTACTGAGTAACCTATTGTTAGCATGCTTTGTTATTTATCTTCCATTTCTGTAGTTCAAACATGCGTGCAAGCTGGCTTTTAAATAAACTGTAACTGCCACAAATTAACTGTTACATTTTTAACTGCTGGTATCTTTGCCACTGATATACAGTTTGCAGCTAAATAGACTGAAAATTGCTATTGTTTTTATCTTGGCCTCTCATGATATTAAAGAGATAAACAAAACGAAACAAATACTTTATTAAACATTTTTAATTAAGTAGTTTACTTCATATAGGGGTTTTACATTTTTCATGTTATATACATTATGAATTTTTCTTTTACAGTGTAGTAAAGCTAAAGGTATAGGATGACTCTCAGCAGTCTCCTCAAGCATCAAAACTTAGTGTTGCATGCAAAATGTAAAAAAAAACCTTGTTCTTATTATTTTTAGTGAAAAAATAAGGAGTTCCACTCTAGTACAGTCTACAACTATGTTACATATGAATAAGTCAAGTGTGACCATACAGTTTGATTTGCATTAAGACTAGTAACAACTTCCTGCACAGCACTTCCACAATATTTGCAAATTAGGGCAACCAGAACAATTACGTTGATATTAATACTGTCCAAGACATGTTTTATAAAAGAAGGAATTTCCTTTCACTATGAACCTCTGTTGCACTGTAGGAGTAATTTAATAAAACCCCATTAAATATGTGAATATTTATTTCTGTATGACTGATATGTCAGAATTCATAGCCATGTCACCATATATGAGTGTGGGTCATAATCTGTCTTGTTATATTACAGAAAACTTCCATTACAAAGAAAGCACCTCCTCCTTCTGACAAAGATGTACCACACAATATGGGAAGGAAGGATGTCATACGTGCTTCAGATTTCAACTTCCTCATGGTTCTGGGGAAAGGCAGCTTTGGCAAGGTGATTGCTAAGAGTGTTCATCATATGAGGCACTGCCAGAGATTTTGTTGCTATAAAATTTAATACTTTCAAATCAGCAACTTTTAATAATATTTGAGCTCAATAACTTCTTCAGATATTTTTTTGAATTCATTTTAAATGTGGTGCACTATGTTGTGCGTTCCATGGTCTCCTCCTGAAATGAATCTATTACAACATTTTTCTTATACTTTTGCCTCATTGTATTTGGAATGTAAATAATATTGCATTTGTTCTTTTAGAATTTTGGAATGTAAATAATATTGCATTTGTTCTTTTAGAATTTTGGAATGTAAATAATATTGCATTTGTTCTTTTAGAATTTTGGAGAATTATAATATTGAATGACTTCCTTTTGTTTTCCTGCACTTCATCACATATATATATGGAAAGTTTGCAGACTGAAGAGAGGATGTTTTGTGATATTGCATGGGCAAATGGAAATTAGTCCTGTCAAAATCCACAAATTAAAAGGTTTTAATATGACATGGACCCTAACATACATGAAATATAAATGTTTCATAATTTACATTTTTATGTTGTTCCTCTTCATTGCAGGTAGCTTTCTTAGGCATGCATAAATTGTTTCATGCAACTTATATTTTCCACTTGTTTCACAACTTTTGGGGTAAGATAAATGCACAAAAAGCTGACCACAAGCCTTCAGAAGTAACATTGAAAGAGGACATTTGTCAGTGTTTCTGAATGTCTGATTCTTTGATTTCTTATTGACAACACTGTGTGCTGGCTAATATTGTCTAGGAGTATCATGGACACACACAGTTTAGTGAAACAAGACATCATATCACACAACGAAGACACACAGCAAGATATAAATTTTTCAATCTTTCTTGTAAGTATTATAAGCTGACCCACATACATTTTCAGTCCCACTCTGCCCCCTTTTTTTAAAGGACTTCAACAAACAAAAATCTGAAATAACATATGAACCCAGATCTGAACTAATCCCTTCATAACACAAAGAAGACAGTTTCATCTGCCACCTACTTACGTTTATTTTTCAAACAAACAGTAGCTAATAAGCCAAGATGAGTTTAGGCAATACTGATTCCAGTGGCTTAGTTGCACCTTGTGACAGTGATTTAATTCTAAGGTATGCTTATGGAGTTTTGGAATATAGTGTTGGCTATGGATATGTGAGTTACAGTGTTCTGAAGGTGGAAAGTACACCTTAATATCAGTAAAGCAAGAAAGAAATATCATCATGTTTTTATTTGTTGATGTTCTAAATATGATTTCTTAAGATGTGATCGGAATGTTGTTGGTAGTGTGAAAATTGTGTCAGTGGCTAATGACCGAAGTCAGTTGTTAGAACATGTATGTGTGTAATTAATTTTGGTCTTAAAGCTTCTGCTTCTACATTCACATATACAGTGAGGTGACAAAAGTCATGGGATACCTCCTAATATTGTGTCAGACCACTTTTTGCCTGGTGAAGTGGAGCAACTCATTGTGGCATGGACTCAACAAGTTGTTGGAAGTCCCTGCAGAAATATTGACCCACGCTGCCTCTATAGCCATCTGCAATTGGAAGGTGTTGCTGGTGCAGGATTTTATGCACGAAATGACCTCTCGATTATGTCCCATAAATGTTCAATGGGATTTATGTTGGGTGATTTCAGTGGCCAGATCACTCATTAAAACTACCCAGAATGTTCTTCAAACCAAATGCAAACAACTGTTGCCTGGTGACATGGCATATTGTCATCCATAAAAGTTCCGTCACAGTTTGGAAGCATGGAGTCCTTGAAGAAAATCATCTCCAAGTAGATAAACATAACCTTTTCAAATCAGTGACTGATTCAGTTGAACCAGAGGATCCAGTCCATTCCGTGTAAACACAGACCAGACCATTGTGGAGCCACAACCTGCTTGCACAGTTCCTTATTGACAAATTGAGTCCATGACTTTGTGGAGTCTGCACTGCACTACACTCAAACCCTACCATCAGCTTGTACCAATGAAATAGGGACTCATATGACTAGGCCACAGTTTTCCAGTCATCTAAGGTCATAAACACAGATGAGGCATGGCAGGTGATGTGCTGTTAGCAAAGGCACTCGTTTCGGTCATCTGGTTTCATAGCCCATTAACACCAAATTTCACTGCACTGTCCTAACAGGTATGTTTGCCGTACACCTCACAATGATTTCTGCAATTATTTCATGCATAGTTGCTTGTCTGTTAGCACTGACAACTCGACGCAAATGCCACTGCTGTCTCTCTGTGTTGTTTGTAGTAAGAGGTAATACTAGGAATTTGGTATTCTTGGCACGCTCTTGACAGTGTGGATCTCAGAATATTGAATTCCTTAATGATTTTCAAATTGGAATGCCCCATAGCTCCAACTGTCATTCCGCGTCCTCTTAATTACCTTCATGTGGCCACAGTGGAAACTTTTTCATGAACTACAGGAGCAGAAATAACAGCTCCACCAATGCACTGCCCTTATATACCTTGTGTACACAGTACCACCACCATCCTTATATGCGCGTATCACTATCCCATGACTTTTGTCAAGTCTGTGTATACTCCACAACACACTGTACAATGCATGGGAGAAAGTACATCATACCAATATTATCGGTTTTCTGTGCTATTCTTTCAACTTATCATGCATAAGGGAAAAAGACCCACTGTATGCCTCTGTATGTGCCCTAACCTCTCTTATTATGATCCCTATGTGAGAGACATGGTGGTGACAGCAAGATGACTATACAGTTTACTTCAGTTACAAGTTCTCTAATTGTACCCAACAGGGCTTCATGAGAACTGTCATTCTTCTTTCAATCATTTCCACTGAAATTCCCTGAACATTTTTATTACACTTTCACACATTTTGCTATCCTTTCAACATGTCTTTAGATGGCTGAAACAGTATTTACTTGAGCACTGCTTCTGCTATCTGTGGATTTCTGTAGTATCACAATAAGTACACCAAATTTACCAAATATTATTAACTGGTTAATTATGTCACTTTGGATTATTATTCAATTTGATTGTTGTGATTATGTATTCTCATTTAATAACTTCTTTCCTTACAAATTTATTGTGTTACCCATTACTTTGTACATCATATGTACAAACAATGCACTAAAAATTACTATTGGACCAAATAAAAAGTAAATAATACTTGTTCAGCTGAACACTACAACTATGTAAACTCCAGTTGTAATACAGTGTGTGTTTCCCAGTCATACTGTCATAACTGGAGTTCACTTCAATCATCCAACAGTTGTGTTGCCTGAGGCTTTCCCTCCAGACTAGTTGTAAATGCAGTTCTCGGATGAGACGATGGATGTTTTTGTGATAATTCCACAATATTTCAGGCTGTGACTGAAGCTTCCTATTTATGACAGTCGGAGAAGAAAGTGCGTGGGCATGGAATTTTTACAACATCAGATGCCTGAGAACCATTTTTATAAATTGCATCCAACAGTTAATTGATTGGATTAACTTCAGTTTTGTTAGTGATGAGTAGGACAAGACATCCTGTAATATGCATTGCCAGAAAAAAAAATTAGTACACCCATTCAGAGTTTTCCAGTTTACTTAGGATATACTAAAAGGATTGTAATCTTAGCCTGTGGTCAAAATATTTATTCACACTGTGTTTCTGTGGAATACGACCAATCCTATTGGAAACAATTCCTGCTTAGGTCAAAAAGGCCATAATCGTAGGGGCCAGAACTGTGGCAGGCCAACGTATAGAGTATAAATGGCACAGCTGAGCAAATCTGCTATTCCAGAACATTATCTTGGTATGGCTCCTCCTGTGGCATATTCTAATGTGCAATTTAAACTATTGGGACAGTATTATTAAGGAAGCTGCTGAGATCAAATTAGCGAGTGACCTTATAAATGGAGATTGAGTTTTTTGCTTAAATTGTGTGTTGAATCTGTCTCTCTCCCTTGTAAAACAACAGAGGGACAGATGTAATGCCACTTGCTCACCCATTGATAATTAATGTTCACTGTCAGTAACTTTTGACTTTAGTCATCTGTGTTGGCTTTCTCCATATATGTTTTAGGGTTCTTATTTGTGTAGCCCCATTTACTGAGGATTGAAATTTTCTTATACACACCTTTCTCGTTGCATTTGTGCCTTGAAAATGATGGAGTGTTTCCTCTGCCAAAATGTCAACAGTTGTTGAAGACATCACTTGGCTGAATTTCTTTAAGATGCTCATACTTACAAAGAATTACTGTCTACTGCATAGAAGGTGTAAAACAAAACGTACACCTGTAATTAGAGAGATGCCGAATGAGCCATGTTTGGCTGTCTATAGGAAAATGCAGGAAGCCTGCCCTATCAAAATCTTACCAAAGAATTGTTCACAAAAGCCAAAGTACATTTGATCATATGTAAAGACTGTCAGTGGCACCAAAGTTGAGTTCAACACTCGTGGGTGACATAAGGACTGAGATTGACTATCAAACCAAAAATGGAAGTGCTGAACTCCATTTTCAAGTGATAATTTTCAAAGGAAGATCCAGGAGTGCTGCTCCAGTTTAATTCTTGCATACCTGCAAAGATGAGTGATACAAGTATTAGTATTGGTGACATTGAGAAACAGCTGAAATTACTAAACCTGAATAAGGCCTCAGAGTCCTATGGAATCCCTGTTATATTTTACACAGTATCTGTAGGTTGACTGTCCCTCATTTTAACCATAACATAGTGTAGTTACAAAGAAAATATGCCCAATGGTTGTGTGAAAACACAGGTCAGGCTCATTTGGAAGAAGGGTAGCAGAAGTAATCTAGAAAAGATCGTCCAACATTTTTGACATCCATCAAACAAAACACTGTGCTTAATGTTTGGAAGAAAGCGGAGGTCACATACGTCTACACAAAGGGTAGCAGAAGTAATTCATAGATCTACCATTTATTATCATTCACATCCATCTGTTGTTGAAGTTTCTCAAAGAGAATGATCAACCAACATGCATTATGAAAATATCAGTCATGGGGAACGTAACTGTTCTCACAAGATGTTCTGAAGTATATAAAGTTTGATAATTAGGTGCATACATTATTTGTAGACCAGTAAAGGCATATGACTCAATATGACACCACCACATATTAACAGAAATAAGACCATTTGGGGTATCAAATAAAATTTATGACTGGATTGAGAATTTCTTAGGAGGAGGGGTACATTTTGGATGGAGACTCATTGACAAGTGTAAAGGTGACATCAGACATGCCCCAGAGGAGTAGGTTTGGACCATTGATGTTTGTGATGTGCTCGTAGATTAATAACTGGGAAAGCAAAATTATTATTAATTTCAGATTCTTGGGTATGGTGCAGTTATTTATAACGAAGGACTAGCTGAAGAAAGCTGGACAAATATTCACTCAGATCTTGATAAGACTTCAATGTGATGCAGAGACTGGGTACTTATTTTAAGTGGAAATGTAAAATTTTTCACTCCACAAAACATAAAACTTAGTATCCTCTTACTAAAATATCAATCAATGACCCTTGCCTGGAATCAGTCACTTCATACAAATACCTGGCTGTAACAATTTGAAAGGATTTTGAAATGGAATAATCACATAGTCTCTGTTGTAGGTAAAGCAGCTGGCACACTTTGTTTCATTGGTAGGATACTTGGGAAAATGCTGTCTACAAAGGAGATGGCTTCTAAGATGATGCAATCCATCATAGAATATTACTCAGCTGTGGGATACAGACCAATGCAATTTATTAGTATCCTCGTATTTCATTATATACAAAGACACAGAATTTGTCATAGATGATAATAATAATAATAATAATAATAATAATAATACATGAAACAACTGACAAAGATAGTTATATCAATGAGATGGAAAGATACAATGAAGAAAATTAATGTGTAGAATGTGGTTTTTAAAAAGAAGGTTAAAGAAACTTGTGAGTGGTTGGGGTGAAAAGTCAGTCAGTGGACAACAGATTGCTTAACCATATTTTGTATGTTTTATCATTTGTGGTGCCTAATTCTTGAAAAGTCTTTGCTCATTTCGTTCATACAATGTAATGCACACACATGCTTGCATGCACTTGCTGAATATTATTTCTTTGTGGAAGTATAATATGTTTGTTAATTTTCAGGTTATGTTAGCAGAAAGGAAAGGAACAGATGAATTGTATGCAATTAAAATACTGAAAAAAGATATCATCATTCAGGATGATGATGTTGAATGTACAATGGTTGAAAAGCGAGTGTTGGCCTTATCAAGCAAACCACCCTTCCTTGTTCAGTTGCATTCCTGTTTTCAGACTATGGTAAATATTTAATATAATTTCTTATGATATTATTCTGAAAGTCACTTTAGTAATTTAAAAAAAAATATTGCAATCTAACAGTGTTACCTGGCTGAAGGACAAGAAATAGAGAACATACTGTGCTCTTATATGTTTCTTAGATGGGTATAACATACATAGTCATAATGTATGAAAAGTAGTCTTATGGACTTAAATGTAAGTTAACAAGTACCGTTTTCAAATTACATTCTCTGGTATGCACTACTTCATACTTAGTCCATCCATGTCAACCTGGATCATTCACATTTTTGTGAATCACTTGGCTAAATTTCCACATTGATTGATTAGATGTTTCTTTAACATTTATTATTTTAGTTCTCTAATTTTAATTTGTTTTTGGCTATTTTATCCTGTGGTTGGCTGCTAGTATTTTTCTCACTGATCATATTTCTTCCAAAGAATTAACAACAACCATAAATTTACTGTGCAGTTCCTTAAGCTCTGATTGATTAATACCAATGTTCTGACATAAGCTATGACTTCTTCACTCTAAGAACTCTCTCATTTTGGTGGCTAATGGTAGCAGCTGTTTTGATAGAAGTCAGAGGAAGTGTCTGTTTTGATAGAAGTCAGAAGACGGTGCATGACTTCTGAAGGATATTCATTTGTTTCCAGTCACTATCAACCATAACTGTCAATACTGAGCGAAAAGAGAACTTTCACTACATGTAACCATTTTAAGATCAGTTACGTATGCTATATCTCTGATATTTAACACTGCATATTATGTGTAACTCTGCATATTATGTCTTGCCCATAGCCTGCTTCGATTGTGTGGCCATGGGCTGGTGCAACATGAACACCATATTTTTTCTGTATATATATTTGTATATATGTTTAGTTAGATAATTGTATATCAGCATGATTTCCCAGTTTATGCAAGTCCTTTTCGGGAATATTTAGTTAGTATCCAGTAGCATTTGAACAATATAAGATAACCACCTCAGAATATTGTTTATTTGCATTGCTATAGTGTCAGGCAGAGATAATCAACACTTGCCACACTATCACTAACATCACCCACTGTATTCAGACTTATAATTCTCAATTAAAAATAATAATTATATTATCATATAATCTTATATTTCATATCTTATATTTTATATCGTTTGTATTCCTTCAATGTATTATTTCTGTCTATCAACACTGGTGCTGGCTTTATTTAGTGTACTGCTGTTTGCTCTTATACCTTTGACGAAATGGATATTTGTGGAAGAATGGTCCCCTTCCTCCTCGGCTCCAAGTCCTTATCTCCAACTCATTATCTCTCGCTTCCTCTTTTCATGTTTCATACATACCCTCAGTGTAGTAATTTAAGGTATCTCAGAATTTTCTGTTATATTTTATCAACTACATGAGTGGCACACACAAAATAAAATGAGTAAATATCCTCAATTTCCTATCTAAGTTTATGTAAATTTCTTGTAGCTGTAGGCCTTTCCTCTCAAATTTAATTTGTCTGAATGTCAATGTCAGTGCCTTACCTATCGTACATTAGCTTCATTTGATACTTACCAGTTTTTATATTATATGCACATGTGTGTGTATAACTCCAAAAGTATGATAGGAGCTGAAAAGTTTGTGGGACAAAAGTTGCATAGAACAATGGGGGCCATAATATGACGTTGGGTTTTTCTTGCTAGGTGAGGTCACTTCAGAGGTATGAAGGTCTACTTTGTTTTCTTAAATGGGATGCTATAGTTTGGTACTTATATTCTGATAGTGGCTATCAAGATGAATCCAATGATATGTAACAGTAAGATGTTTGAAGCTCAACGAAGGTCACAAAGGTAGCAGGAACGTCCATTTACAGAAGGTGTTCGAAGAGATGACCATTGGTATCAATGCAGCGCTGCAGTCTTCTTTTCATGGATTGAGTGGTATTCCTTCTCACATCGGAACTTATCGAAACACATGCTCTTACAGTTCTCTCTCACATATCTTCAGGTGTAGTTGGAATGTCTTTACAAAACAACATCTTTCATGAATCCCCACAGGAAAAAATCCAGGGGCATCAAGTCTGGCGAATGAGCCAGCCGCGACACATCTCCTCTGTGTCCAATCCGACGATTTGGGAATTGTCTCTGCAACTCATTTCTAGCCATCAGCGAAAAATATGGTGGACACCCATTGTGTTGATACCACATTCTGTTCCTTGTTCCTACAGGTATTTATTCCAATAACAGACCTAATTTTTTTGCAGGAATGTGGTGTACTACTTGCCATTAAGATTTCCTTCAATGGAATAGGATCCTACAATTCTGTCCTCCATAATCCCACACCACACACTCACCGACCATGGTTTTTGGTGTGTAACTTGCCACAGCCAACGTGGATTTTCAGTTGCCCTATAATGCATGTTATGCAAATTAACATTTCCATGGTTCATTAATGTAGTAAATAAAATCAAATTAATAAATGTGTCATCCCTCTGAATCTGAAGCTGAGCCCATCGGCAGAATTCAATTTTATGCATACAATGTGTATCGGTTAATTCTTGGTGGAGACTGATATAGTAAGGATGATAATTATGGTGATGCAGAACACTAACAACACTACTGTGGCTCATGCCAGATTCCCTTGCGATTTGATGCGAACTAACACAAGGATCTCAAACCACTGTGGCAAGAGTACCAATTACCATTTCCTCATTAGTAACTTTCCTTTGCTGGATATGTTTCCAATGCATTAAAGATCCAGTTGTTCTCAATTTATCATACCCTACACATTGTACATTTAAAAATGTGTGAGTACGGTGAGGATATCTTTCAGTGTACAACTCTCTGGCTCTCACTGAATTTCGTTGGCTTTCTCCGTAAATGAGAGGCGTATCAACTTGTTCTTGGAAAGAATACATCATTCACATTTGCTTGATTCAATGACACTAGTCTTACCATTCCTATTAGTGTTGTATTGCAAAACTGTTGAATGGTGTTTACATGTCAGCGGCATGTTAGATGGATACACTGTATTCGGCACAATATACGATAAAGAATTGTCAGAGCATGTGCTTTAATAAGTGTCAAAGTGGTAAGGATTGGATTGGATTGTTTGGGGGAAGTGACCAAACAGCAAGGTCATCGGTCTCATCGGATTAAGGAAGGACGGGGAAGGAAGTCGTCTGTGCCCTTTCAAAGGAACCATCCCAGCATTTGCCTGGAGCGATTTAGGGAAATCATGGAAAACTTAAATCAGGACGGCAGGATGGGCGATTGAACCGTCGTCCTCCCAAATGCGAGTATACCAGTCAATCCATGATGAGAAGATAGCGGCACTGCATTGATGCCAGTGGTCATCACTTCGAACACCTCCTGTTAATGGACATTCATGCCACCTTTTTGACCTCCATTGACCTTCAAAGACCTCACTGTTACACATCATTGGATATGTCTCGGTAGCTGCTATCAGAAAATAAGTACCAAACTATAACATCCCATTTAAAAAACAAAGTTGACCTTCATATCTCTGATGTGACCCCACATAGCAACAAAAAAACCAACATCATTTTATGACCCCTGTTGCCCCATGCAACATTTGTCCCATGCAACATTTGTCCCACAAACTTTTCAGCTACTATCATACTTTCAGAGTTATTCTAGGTGGCAATAGTTAGTGACACCCTGTATATGGCCCGCCCGGTTAGCTGTGTGGTCCAACTCACAGCTTTCCGGACTGGGAAGGAGTATCTGGTCCCTGGCATGAATCCATCCAGTGGACTTGTGTTAAGGTCTGGTGAGCTGGCCAGTCTGTGGATGGTTTTTAGTCAGTTTCCCATCTGCCTCAGCAAACGTGGGCTGGTTCCCATTATTCCGCCTCAGCTACACTATGGTGGCGATTGCTGCACAAACAAGTTCTCCACTTACATGTACACCACCATTACTCTACCACGCAAACATAGGTGTCTGAGACATTCTCAGGAAGGGAGGGGGGGGGGGGGGGGCAGAACTGACACATTAACCCTGAAAGAGTGGTTTGGCGTGGGATAGTGGAGGGATGAAGTGAACTGCAGTAGTTGTCATGGGGTTGTGGACCACTGCTGTGGCGGGGACGGAGCCTCTCCGTCATTTCTAGGCCCCCAGTTCACATACAATATACCCTGTACATAAAGTACCAAAAGTAAACCATTGATTCCTTGAAGTGTCAAACTTCCAAGCCTAAAACAGCTTCAGATGTGTGATTAATGTGTTAAATACTTGACATTAAGCATGTAAGCAATAAAAAATTTAGAAAAGGGTTGAAATTATATTTAAATTTCTTTGTAAGTCGCTACACACCCTCATTATCAAACACTGAAAGAGTATAATCTGGGTAATTGGTGCTCTGTTTTAATAAAAAGCTAGTTCATTACAAATCTCAATGTTTATGACATCGTATCTCCTGAACTACGTGTCATACAATGATATAATTTTGCTGGTACATGCAATGGTATATACAGATACGGTCTGCAAAATGTGTTGCACATAGTGTTAGTAGTGGCATAGTAGTAAAGTAAAATGTCATGCCTTGTACTGAAGTTTTACTGCATGAACAACAAAAATATAGTAAACGATAACAGGATGGGGATGGGGAAAGATGCTAGTGCTGCCGATGGGAGCCTGCAGGGACAGGACAGGACTGCTAGATGCAGCCTCAGGAAGCTGTTCTAGGATGAGGATGTGGAGAAGAGAAAAGGAATATGTAAGTGCATAGATGACATAGAAGGCATATATAGTACGGGAGTGGGAGCAGGGAAAGGAGTATGTCAGTGGAGAATAGGGAGTAGTGAAGTTGGATGCCAAGGGGGTTACAAGGAATGAAGGTTATGTTATAGGAAGAGTTTCCGCATGCACAATTCAGAACAGCTGGTGTTTGTGGGAAGAAACTAGATGGCACGCTCCATGAAGTAGTCATTAAAGTGAAGCACATAAAGTTGGGCAGCATGTTCAGCAAATGTGTGGTTGAGCTGTTTCGTGGCCAGTTTGGCAGTGGCTATTTGGGTAGAAAGACAACTTGTTACTTGTCATGACAATGTAGAAAGTGGTTCTGCGGTTGCAGCTTAATTCGTAGATCACATGGTTGCTTTCACAGATAGCCCTGCTTATGTTAGTGTGCCAGGAGCAACTGTCTATCCAGGCCTAGTAAGCCTGAACTTAAGACACAAAATATTTTAACTTCTTATCAGAAAGCACAATTTAAATATAGTGCTAAAACTCTCATAATGTGAAATGAGGTCACTTGTTTTTTTATAGGAGAGGGGTCGTATTTATATTTAAATAAATCATAGAAGTCAAATTTTGAGGAAAATCAAAATGTGATCAAGCCTGCAGATTCTACAATTTATTGTTGTTACATATGTGACCTGTCATAACTGGAATATCAGTAAAAGTCTTAGAATTTCGTGTAACCATTTCCACTAACTCTGCTCTAACATTATCACAGACTGGCAAAATTAAAATCATGTAGTAAGACTCACTGAAAGCACAACAAAGAAGTCTGTCTTTAAGCACAACAAACACTTTTCTTATTTTGAACTGCACATAATTCTATCTGATATGCAAATTAATATGCGTTAGTGTGGCTGAACTGTATTTTAATGTTGAAATGAGTACAGTGTTCACCAAAGTACAGATTTAATTAAAGTTCATTACTTCATTGCAGGACCGCTTGTATTTTGTGATGGAATATGTGAATGGAGGAGACTTAATGTTCCAGATACAGCAGTGTGGTAAATTTAAAGAACCTGTTGCTGTGTAAGTTTGATAGCTTTATCAGATTTATTAATAGTATTTCAAACCTCTATAAGATGCTTGCACTAATGAATTTAAATAAATTCTAGGTTCTATGCTGCAGAGATTGCAATAGGACTATTTTTCCTTCATGCTCGAGGAATTGTATACCGAGATTTAAAACTGGACAACGTTCTTCTGGATCAGGATGGACATATTAAGATAGCTGATTTTGGCATGTGCAAAGAAGGTATAACTGGTGACAAGACAACAAAGACATTCTGTGGGACGCCAGACTACATAGCACCAGAGGTAAGGATACTGATGTGTAATATTGACTTGTGTGAACAGCAAATTTATGTTAACCAATATAACAATGATTGATAAAATGGCTACTTCCACATTATTGTCTGTTTATTTCTCTCTTCTGCTTCAAAATAAATGTGCTTTGCTGAAAAAAGACCAAATTTTCTGCCTATGTACTAGTGTTCCTTTAACCGTACCATGTTGATTGTTGCAATAAATCAGATTACCGAATTTAAATTTACTTTTTATGCAAATTACTTTTGAACAACGATTACCTAATAACCATCAAAATTCTCTCATGGGTTATGTTTTCAAAGTTGTTGTTATTCAAGCAGTAATTTATACTTTGCTAATGTTTATGGTGCATTTAATTTGGATGAGGAGTTTTTATCTTACAGAAGACATTGATATTTAAAATTCCATTACGTATAAAGTTTCTTCATTACTGAAATATGTTTGAATGTACCTTTGTGATAAATTGTAAAATTTAGTCAATTGACAAAAACTGTACAGCAATTATTTATGAACTTCTAGCAGTGGATGTCAACACACTCCGATAACAAGTCGTCAGTTGATTTGTGTGGTGAAGCTGTCAGAAGGAGTTCGTGCCCTGTGCACCAGGAGAACTGTGGTTAATGTCACTTTGCTGCAGTGCGACACTCCATGACTGTTTTATCTGACAAAAAAGCTTCACTTAGTTGCGATCAAGCTTGATTGATATACTTACCTTTTAATGATCATTCTTTCTCATTTCATTAGAGGTTTGGATTATTCTGCTTGTCATTCAGTGCCCTGATTTATTCTAAAATAAAAGTTGTTCTTGCTGCATCAGAATTAATATTTTTCATCTGTACTGGCTGAGTTATGAGCACTTCATGGTCTGTTCAGAAGGCTATCAACTAGTCTTGCAACAGTGGTGACCCCAGTGTGATAAACCCAGTGACAATTAACTGCAATACAGTTAAATTATAACTGATTTTTCATGAGTCACGAATTTTTGATATGGTAGATGTACGCACTGTATAAAGGCTCTCAGCATGACTACCCCAGCATTATAGTTCAGTTGAGGCAAGTTTTTTTCTGTGCTGGACTAACAGCAGGCTCCACAAAGTTTGTGTTAGTGGTCAGCCAATTAGACAGTTGTTACACCACAAAAGTAAAGGACATAATAACCATGCCTTCTGAGATAGAATCATACGGTACAAGACAGAGTTGATCCACAGTGTGTCAGTTTCACAGGAAGAGTGAGGGGGTGAGCACTTATGCAGGAAGACATTAGGGACAGAAAGTCATCTCAGTACCACCAACATCTGCGCAGAAGGGCAATGTGTGCACAGTATGGGGTACACTGTTGCACACACTGTGGAGCAACTGGCTGCCATTATAGTGTACCAGACAGAGATGTCACTAAATGTCATACCAGACCTGGCAGATAGAATCCGGGATGCAGTTGTGCGATCCTCGTGCAGTTCAACAGTGGCAGCATGCAGCAGTATATTGACAGTGACACGCATGGGTTATGACAGCCTCATGAAAAAAGTTGAAGCTCTGAGCAAAAACATCAGTGAGTTACACTCTGAAATGCTAGAGGTCACTTCCAAGGAGGTCTAGAACTAATTCCCCTAAGAAATCTCCAGCAACAGGCAGTGCAACAGAGCATGAAATTTGTCAGTATCATCAAAATTTCAGAGACCAGACATAGAAATGCACTTCACCATGCACTTTCCCAAATAGCAATGGCAATCAGAAGTAAGCACAGTTATCAGTCAACTTTGCTCCACCTGAAACTTCCTGGCAGATTAAAACTGTGTGCCCGACCGAGACTCGAACTCGGGACCTTTGCCTTTCGCGGGCAAGTGCTCTACCATCTGAGCTACCGAAGCACGACTCACGCCCGGTCTCACAGCTTTACTTCTGCCAGTATCTCGTCTCCTACCTTCCAAACTTTACAGAAGCTCTCCTGCGAACCTTGCAGAACTAGCACTCCTGAAAGAAAGGATATTGCGGAGACATGGCTTAGCCACAGCCTGAGGGATGTTTCCAGAATGAGATTTTCATTCTGCAGCGGAGTGTGCGCTGATGTGAAACTTCCTGGCAGATTAAAACTGTGTGCCCGACCGAGACTTGAACTCGGGACCTTTGCCTTTCGCGGGCAAGTGCTCTACCATCTGAGCTACCGAAGCACGACTCACGCCCGGTCTCACAGCTTTACTTCTGCCAGTATCTCATCTCCTACCTTCCAAACTTTACAGAAGCTCTCCTGCGAACCATGCAGAACTAGCACTCCTGAAAGAAAGGATATTGCGGAGACATGGCTTAGCCACAGCCTGGGGGATGTTTCCAGAATGAGATTTTCACTCTGCAGTGGAGTGTGCGCTGATATGAAACTTCCTGGCAGATTAAAACTGTGTGCCCGACCGAGACTCGAACTCGGGACCTTTGCCTTTCGTGGGCAAGTGCTCTACCATCTGAGCTACCAAAGCACGACTCACGCCCGGTCTCACAGCTTTACTTCTGCCAGTATCTCATCTCCTACCTTCCAAACTTTACAGAAGCTCTCCTGCGAACCTCTTCATAACTGATCGAAAGGCAGAACAGGAGTTTCTAGTGGACATGGGATTCAATTTGTGTATTGTTTCATGGGCCCTGTTGCATAAACATTGGCCACAGATGTTGTTCCACCTCTCTGTAGCCAGTAACTCATCCATAGTGGCCTGTGGCATGCAACACACACAACTAGCTTTGGGATTACACCATACCTTCACTTGGATATTTACCATAGCAGGTATGGCAGAACCCCTAACTGGAACTAACTTCCTCGCACATTATCACATGCTGCCAGACATCGCCAATGCATGCCTTGTCGACATGGCGTACCTGCTATGGGGTTTTGACATAGCATGGCTGTGCATGATGCCAAACTTATTCAGTCAACAGGCAACAGGTATGCCAAGCTACTGGAGCATATCCCACAACCCCCAGGCACTCTGAAAAAGGGTACACCACTCTATGCAGTATATTAACAGTGCTGCAAACCCACCAGTTTCATGTAGACCAAAATGCCTTGCTCTAGATCATTATGCTTTTGCCAAACCAGAGTTCAATGTAATGTTGATGGAAGGCATCATATTCCCCTCCAGTAGCTCCTGGTAGCCTCCCCTACACTTGGTGTGGAAAAAGTGCAGCGCATTGCGCAGATTAATGTGCCCTTAGCAATACAAGGTTTTTCTTATTGCATTGTATGCCTTGATGACTTCCATGATTTTTCAGCCACAACACAGGAATATCAACAACACATACCCAAAACTGTAGGCACGTGTATAAATACATGGATGTATTAAATACTGCCAAGTGAGATCATCTTTTAAGGCCATCTGATCTCAGCAGCAGAATGATTATTGCTTGTGAAAAAAGTAGAAGCCATATTGAAGATTCTACAACTGGAAACTGCAAAGGAACTATGCAGTATTCTGGGAATTTACTGGTGTTAAGTAACCCAATCAACAGAGATTCAAGAGCCTCTAACCACAAAATTGTCTCCCTGAAGATAAGGGAAAAATGACAGCACTGTGGACGAATGATATGAACACTGATTTTGAGGCAGCCAAGCAGTGTGTCACTCCTTACACACACTGTGTTAGAAGCAATTCTCACACTGGTGGTGGATGCAAGCCACACTGCAATTGTTGCAGCATTACAACATATGTGGACAGAGAATGGCAGTCATTCACGTTTTACTCATATAAATTCTCTCTGTCACAACAAAAATTGAATGCATACAATCACAAACTACTCACAGTTTGTGAATCTATTACCTACTTATCATGAACGTGGAGGAAAGAGAGTTTGCAACTTACACAGACCACAAACCACTCATCTACACCTTCAGGCAAAACAATGATAAATGCTCATTATGGAAATACAATCAATTGGAATTTATTGCTGAGTTCAGCACCAATATCCTTCACATATCAGGAATTAACAACTTAGTAGTTTACTGCCAAACCCTTGTAAACAGTATAATGGACACAGTAGATTTTACTCAAATGACCAAAGTGCAAGAGTTTACCCACCAGGGTAGCCGAGAGTGCTAATGCACTGCTTCCTGGACTCAGGTAGGCACACCGGCCCCGGATCGAATCTGCCTGGCAGTTTAACAACGAGGGCCGGTATGCCGGCCATCCTGGATGTGGTTTTTAGGCGGTTTTCCACATCCCACTAGGTGAATAATGGGCTGGTCCCCACGCTCCACCTCACTTACACAACTCGTAGACATTTTGGAAAAAAATAAAAATGTTCACACTATTCCATGGCTTAAACTAAATGCAGACAGCTGGGGTACACTAATTCTGTCCCGGGGGGGTTTGGGGTGGTGGCAGGAAGGGCATCCGGCCACCCTCTGCAACTAACACTGCCAAATCAATAGTAACAAGGCCAACCCTGTGTTGCAGTGGGAATAAGGCCTCAAGAAAATGATGATGATGATGATGATGATGATGATGATGATGATGATGATGATGATGATGACCAAAGCACAAGAGTTGGACAAGGAGCTTAAGGATCTTCTGAAAGATACTTCCCCCCACCTTCAGTTGAAACTGACCAAAGTTTCTGTCACAAACATTAAACTAATTTTCAAAGTCTCTAATGGAAGATCTCTACTGCTTCTGCCTTCCTCATTCTATAGATACACTTCTGATAGCCTACACAACTCATGTCACCCTGGCAGCAGGTCACAGTTAAACTGATCGCTAGTCTTTTGTATGGCTTGGCGCGCAGAAAGATTGTAGAACTTGGACTCATGCACGTGTTCAATGCTGGCAAAGCAAAGTATTTCACCTGTGGGTGATTTCCCAGATTCCCCTTCTAACTCAGTACCACCCAGGACTGGATCAACTTCATTGCATTCTCTGCCAGGGCTTCTACTACCTCTTGTCGTGCCCTGAAATGAGAAATATCCTTCCCACCCCTCCCAAAGAGGTATTTGGCTGTCCACCAAACCTACACAATATACTTGTCCATTCCTATGCAACCCCTGCTACCAACCCTTACCTCATGGCTCAAACCCCTGTAATAGACCTAGATGCAAGACCTGTCCTATACATCCTCCCACCACCACCTACTCCAGTCCAGTCAGAAACATCACCTATCCCATCAAAGGCAGAGCTACATGTGAAACCAGTCATGTTATCTACAGGCTAAGCTGCGACCACTGTGCTGCATTCTATGTGGGCATGACAACCAACAGCTGTCTGTCCGCATGAATGGCCACCGACAGACTGTGGCCAAGAAACAAGTGGACCATCCTGTTGCCGAGCATGCTGCCAAACATGACATCCTTCATTTCAGTGACTGCTTCACACCCTGTGGCATATGGATCTTTCCCACCAACACCAGCTTTTCTGAATTATGCAGGTGGGAAGTTTCCCTGCAATATAGCCTATGTTCCCGTAACCCTCCTGGCCTCAACCTTCGTTAGTCATTGTCCTCTCCCATCCAGCTCCTTCTCTGTTCCCATTCCAGCATCGAGCACTACACAGCCCTCATTCCTCCATCGCACCCAGTCTTTTTACTTCTCTCCTTTTCCACTATCCCTTCCCCCTCCCCACCTCTCCACTCCCTCCGCCTAACCTCCTGACTCCACACAGCTGCCCTACCCTCTTTCCACCTCATCTCTCTGCACTCCTCAACAGCACGTCACTGTCTGTCATGCCTACCCTACTGGCCCTTCCCGTCCCTGCCCCAGCCTCCTCCTTACCCCCACCCAGTCACCACTCCCATCATGCACCAGTGCTGCTGCTCACATTGTGGCCTCATTTGCCCGAGACTGCAGTCATATGTGTGTGAGTTGTGTTTGCATGAGTGTATATGTGTGTTTATGCCATCTAATTCTGATGAAGGCCTTACTGGTTAATAGCTAATTTGTGACAGTCTTTCTGTTGTGCCTATCTGCGACTCAGCATCTCCACTGTATGGTGAGTAGCAACTTTCCTTTTCACAATATTGTGGTATTAGGAAAAGGATAGATTACTATTCACTGTAAAGATGAAACATTGAGTTGCACACAGGTGCAACAAAGAGGGTGTTACACATTTGCGTTTTGGCCAAAGCCTTCTTCAGAAAAGGAGACATGCACACAACACAATAGCAAACGCATCTCATACATACATGATCACTACCACCAGCAGTTGTCTGTCTGCCAGGCATAAGGAACGTGCTGTTGATTTGTGGGTTTTCAGCAAAATTTAGTGTAGGAATATGTCAGAAAAAGAATGCTATTAATTGTATCAAAATTCATGCGATAAAAGTATAAAATTACAAAAACAGGTAACGGCTGAGCAGTACATTCAGGAAGTGAACTTCATATGTTGGAGAAGATTAGACAGGAGAGCCAAGTTAGTCAGACACCTGTTGTAGGGATGAGGGGAAACAAAGATCAAGAGAATGCTACAAGTCACTTACAATTGTATATCACTTGTAGTACTCCTATTTGAGTAAGCTTGCAATAGAACAATATGGCAGAGACTTACATTCTGCTTGGACATTCTTATGTTCTACCAGAATTTTCTAGAACTTTCGACACCATTTTAAGATTCCAGTACCATCAAATTTACCATACAAATAGTAACTTAGCAAAGGTACAATAAATTTGTGTTGTTTGTTGCTGATAAAACAGCTTCAGATTCCACCTGTGGTGACAGCAGTGTTAAACTACTAAATTGAATTTCCATTTTGATATGTACCTTTCATGCAGAATGATTTCTCCTGTGTTTTATTAATTTATAAACTTGAAACTTCTGTTTATAATCTCCATTTATTCAAAGAACTTTCAAACAAAATATCAGTCTTCATGACAACTACACATAACAGTGTGACAAAGAGCGTCCATATATCACAAAATAAATTTTATACAAGATTATCAGTGTAGTACATTATTATGTTTTCATTATAATTTACTTTAGTAAATCACAACAAACATACATAGTTTCTCATTTTAGCATGTATTCCATCTTCTTTATTTGCATGGAAATTTCAATAATTCTAGAACTTGTTCTTTTATCTCATAGTATACGATTTTGTATCGTTACTGGTTTTTGCGCATATATATTTTCTTGCCTTTGGGCTTTAATATTTGTTTAAATTTAAACATCATTTCTTTGAACAGTTTTATTAACATACTTATATATATATATCCTCAGTTTTGATTTGTTTTCTTATACAAAACATCAATTCATATTATCAGACACATCAGGGATGAAGGGGTGCAAGTGTTTTACAGTAGAGATCACATGGTCCACAGCTGTTGTGGTACATTCTGTTACTATGGAAGCTCAAGTGAACATCCCCCATGAGATAATACTGCTCCCACTGGCCTGAATCAGATGTGTGATGCCTGTTTTGAGCAGCTGGTCATAATCAGTAGTCCAGTTTAGCACACAGTGTAATTCTTTCAACAAAGTGACATTTTTCTTTGATTCACATGTAACTGATACTGCTGTGGGATCAACACAGGAACACAAAGGAGCTGTCTGCTGTTGATCCACATGTTCAACAATGTGGGCTGAACACTTGTGTTCAGAAACACTTACATCTGACCTTTGGAGAAAAGAGAGCCACTTGTATGAATATCAAGAGCTCAGATGGAAACCCAGTTCTAAGCAAAGAAGGGAAAGCAGAAAGGTGGAAGGAGTATATAGAGGGTCTATACAAGGATGATGTACTTGAGGACAATATTATGGAAATGGAAGAGGATGTAAATGAAGATGAAATGTGAGATTCGATAGTGCATGAAGAGTTTGACAGAGTACTGAAAGACCTGAGTCGAAACAAGGCCCCAGGAGTAGACAACATTCCATTGGAACTACTGACGGCCTTGGGAGAGCCAGTCCTGACAAAACTCTACCATCTGGTGAGCAAGACGTATGAGACAGGTGAAATACCCTCAGACTTCAAGAAGAATATAATAATTCCAATCCCAAAGAAAGCAGGTGTTGACAGATGTGAAAATTACTGAACTATCAGTTTAATAAGTCACAGCTGCAAAATACTAACGCGAATTCTTTACAGACGAATGGAGAAACTGGTAGAAGCTGACCTCGGCGAAGATCAGTTTGGATTCCGCAGAAATGTTGGAACACGTGAGGCAATACTGACCCTACGACTTACCTTAGAAGAAAGATTAAGGAAAGGCAAACCTACATTTCTAGCATTTGTAGACTTAGAGAAAGCTTTTGACAATGTTAACTGGAATACTCTCTTTCAAATTCTGAAGGTTGCAGGGGTAAAATACAGGGAGCGAAAGGCTATTTACAATTTGTACAGGAACCAGGTGGCAGTTATAAGAGTTGAGGGACATGAAAGGGAAGCAGTGGTTGGGAAGGGAGTGAGACAGGGTTGTAGCCTCTCCCCGATGTTATTCAATCTGTATATTGAGCAAGCAGTAAGGGAAACAAAAGAAAAATTCGGAGTAGGTATTAAAGTCCATGGAGAAGAAATAAAAACGTTGAGGTTTGCTGATGACATTGTAATTCTGTCAGAGACAGCAAAGGACTTGGAAGAGCAGTTGAACGGAATGGACAGTGACATGAAAGGAGGATATAAGATGAACATCAACAAAAGCAAAACGAGGATAATGGAATGTAGTCGAATTAAGTCGGGTGATGCTGAGGGAATTAGATTAGGAAATGAGACACTTAAAGTAGTAAAGGAGTTTTGCTATTTGGGGAGCAAAATAACTGATGATGGTTGAAGTGTAGAGGATATAAAATGTAGACTGGCAATGGCAAGGAAAGCATTTCTGAAGAAGAGAAATTTGTTAACATCGAGTATAGATTTAAGTGTCAGGAAGTCGTTTCTGAAAGTATTTGTATGGAGTGTAGCCATGTATGGAAGTGAAACATGGATGATAAATAATTTGGAAAAGAAGAGAATAGAAGTTTTTGAAATGTGGTGCTACAGAAGAATGCTGAAGATTAGATGGATAGATCACAAAACTAATTAAGAGGTATTGAATAGAATTGGGGAGAAGAGGAGTTTGTGGCACAACTTGACAAGAAGAAGGAACCGGTTGGTAGGACATGTTCTCAGGCATCAAGGGATCACAAATTTAGCATTGTAGGGCGGCGTGGAGGGTAAAAATCGTAGAGGGAGACCAAGAGATGAATACACTAAGCAGATTCAGAAGGATGTAGGTTGCAGTAGGTACTGGGAGATGAAGATGCTTGCACAGGATAGAGTTGCATGGAGAGCTGCATCAAACCAGTCTCAGGACTGAAGACAACAACAACAACAACAACAACTTCTGCAACAGCTCTGTACTGTGTAATCAGATTTGACACAGATTTTTGCTGCCTATCCTGGCTTACATATGGTGCAACACCTTGTTGCCTACTTATAGTTTGTAGTTTCACCATCCTTGAACCACAATTCGCAACAGTACAACACAAAGAGATAATGAGTTTTGCAATTTCCAAGGTGCTTATTTCCAGGTTCTGGGCCATAGCAATCTGCCATCTGTAAGAGCCACTTATGTAAGTGTATTTATCCATTTGCAGCCTGTATCATCGCTAGAACGATTTCCAGTCAACTCTGCTCTCCTTATATTCTTTTCTTATTACATTACGTGCTCACAATGCCATCAGGTGCATTCAGGCTCATGGTGGACAATAGAAATAATATTTTGCATCTTCAGTCTCTACCATATAAAATCTTGCCAGAGTTGTTGCATCAGATTGAAAGTGGGTGTTTGATATCAGGAGGCTATGATGGAGTGGGCTACAGACTTGGACCCTTACTTGTTGGAAACATTGATGAAAGTTGTGTTGTATCATTGATTTATATCTCTGGTTCCAGGGTACATCCCTCTTTAAGAGTCAGTTGTTTTCCTGATGGAGGGAACAGAGTACATTGTTGAAGTTTAGAATTTTATATCAGTTTGCCGAAAAAAGTCTATGGAAAAGTTTTTATACATTAAATCCAAATCCATCTCGTAGGAGCATTTGTTAGGTTCTTACAGCTGTACAGTTTTTTAACATAATACTGCAAACTGAAAGCTGTATCTAATTACTGATTGTGAGATTGATGATTTTGTTTTCATATTGCAGTGTAATCTCAGAATACTATTTCTCCATCCATCTTGCAGTGTGTACCCTTGAGTATACTAGCACAGTTCTTAAAACAGAAAGTGTCAGAGAGTGTCGAATTTATCATAATAATATCACTTTCAGATTATTTTGTATCAGCCTTATGGGAAATCTGTGGACTGGTGGGCTTATGGTGTATTGCTGTATGAAATGCTTGTTGGACAGCCTCCATTTGATGGTGAAGATGAAGAAGAACTTTTTGCTGCAATCACTGACCACAATGTCTCATATCCTAAGAGCTTATCAAAGGAGGCAAAAGAAGCATGCAAAGGGGTTAGTATCTCTCCAGGATTCCTTGAATATGTCAAAAATAATGAAGCTGTTGCACTGCTCAGCAATTTTATATTATTTTTTTTAGTTTCTTACTAAGAACCCAATGAAAAGACTTGGATGTGGGACAAGTGGAGAAGAGGATGTCAGAGGTCATGCATTTTTCAGAAGGATTGACTGGGAGAAAATTGAGAACCGTGAAGTCCAGCCTCCTTTCAAGCCAAAAATAGTAAGATTAAAATCATATAATAATAATTCTTACTTAGTTTGTTCTTATGATACGTATATGAATTTGAGATGAGCATTTTATTCTATCAACAGAAAATTCAGAATTTTTACCTCAGTGTATTAATGTTTTAAAACTAAAAAGACATCACATGAAAAGATAAATGCTTCCATTTATTTTTATGCATTAGCTATTAAGTGAATTGCCAAGATCCATCATTCCAACTAGCCTTCTTACTGTTTAAAGTTCCCTTTCATTATCTAAGTAACAGCTTGAGAATTAAGAATCAAATATAATTCACCAATACAAAATTTTCTAGAAAGTAGCCATATTTCCTCTGTTTGATGAGAGCTGTGAAAATTTATCAATGTATATGACATATGGAACATTGCTGTTTATTATATTAAATAGTAGAATAAAATTGTATTCATGCACCATCCATTATTAATCTATGAGTGAATAGCTGCCTTTCCTCTTATTTGTCATTTTTTTTTATGACTTGTTCATATTTCTCTTTACTGCTCTCTTTGAAGGTGAAGTAGTGAGAAGTGCACAGAAACCACTGGAGATTTGTGTGTAGTTGTCAGATTTGACCTCATTCTCAAGTATTACCAAGTCTCAGTACAAGCATTACACAAAGTACTTTGTTTTACAATAACTCAAAGCAAATGAGTAGATTCAACTGCTACACATGTACCGCCTTAGCTGTGTTCATCTGTTCACTATGTAGCTCATCACCTTTTGGGCAAGAGCTGAAAACCTAGACAGTAATTGTTATTTTGCATACTGGACTTTCCATAATGGATGTTGTGATGTGTCTTGTAATATCCCTGTAACTTTTGGGTAGTTTAAATGACATATTCACCCTAAAACTTTTTCTTCTTATAGAAACATCGTAAAGATGTCAGTAATTTTGATAAGCAGTTCACATCAGAGAAGACAGATCTAACTCCTACTGACAAACTGTTCATGATGAATCTCGACCAGACTGAATTCATGGGCTTCTCATTCTTAAATCCAGAATTTGTGCAGCATGTGTAAAACCAGTTTGACAGATGTCTGTTTATGGTAAGTTTCTGTGTAAGAGAAAGTGTTACAATTTATACAAAGTAAGTGATTTAAACAGTTTTAGATTGTGTTTATACTTTTGGAATATGCGCTAGACAATTATATTTAAAATATTACATACGATCTAGTGACTTTCCAATTTATTTATTATTATTTACTTCTTGTAAATAGAAATGGCCAATATTTTTGAGTAAATATTCAATTCTTAGGAGATTAGTGGTACTTACATTTCCCTACAGATTGTTGATTTATTATGATCAAGGTTCTTCAAAATTAAGCAATAGCTCTATGTTTAATACAGATAATGCCCTATTAAACATTTTTCTGTAATTTTGTCCATTACTCTGGATAAAATGAAAAGAGTTACGGTTAGTTAAACAACAATGTGATGTCTATCATAACTTATGAAGGTCATGCAATATAGCACATTATTTTAATGGATTAATGTATATACGAGAGACATTTTCATGCATGGTTTTTATTGAAACATCATTTCATACACAAACCATTTCCATTTTGCCCTATCCAAGCTGAAGTATACACTGGGAACTATACTTTATTTGATCACATTTATACACATAATATGGTTAACTGTTTCACATGAGTATATTATACTATCATTCCAAACTTTCATTAGGTTCATGATCATCTCTATCCAACTTGCAGTTTAGAGCAGTGCTAACATAGTCATTCAGCACCATAAGTCTTACGATTTTGCCACGAGAAGTGCTCTATGCTGTTTATGCTGTTTAGTGTAGCAGTTAGTGTCTTTGGTGAACATGCTGCAGGTCACCAGTTCAAACCTGACCACCAGTAGTTACTTGTTATTTAGTATTTATCATATCTGGAAGGTTCTCAAAAATTCTTCTGTTTGTAATGTTTTTATATTCTGTGCTTGTATAAACAGCAGCACTCTCAATCTAGGAGTTCAGTTCTGTTCTGGCTGTGCATTGGTGCTCAAAATAAAGGTGCTTTAATTGCTAAGTGTTGTACTTCATTGATGACCCTGCTTTTGGATTTAGACATGAGTATGGTCACAAGGAGACATAGTTTTATGGAAATGCAGTTTTCTTCAAAACATCAACATCACTGTGGCTCCAATTAGGCAATGTAAACGCCATCAATCTGCATGGACAGGAATAGGTATACAAGTAGTAAATCATTCCCAAGGTCCATATATTGCACATACCAATGCACTCAAAAACAGAAACAAATTAGCTCCACATCAGACATCCATCGTGTTTTCTGGAACACTGGTCAGGATCCAATGAAATGGCTGAGAAGCTTCAGCTAAGCCACCTAATATGATTGGAGGGATGACATAATGTGTTTAGGAGTTGTGTACTTTTACTTGGATGGCAGAGTTCAACAGTGGGTTGAGAACAATGCAGACAAACTCAATAGCTTTGATAATTCTAGGCTGCACTGAAGAAGATATTTGACAACAATCAGCAGCATGTCTGTTTAGTGGAATAAAAATTGAAGAACAGGGTCCTACATCCTGAGGAAATGACACAGTCCTGCATATGGAATGTTTTGGCTCTGTGCCACATTATGAATCCAAATATATAGAAGCCAAAAAAGTTTCACAGTTTGTGAAAGGAGTTGCAGAAGAGATATACCAAACTCTTCTAATAAAGGAGTTGTAACAAGCCAGGAATTCATCAAGTAGTGCCAGTGCATTGAGGAAATGCTGTGGAAAAGAATCAGACAAAAGAAGTATGACTGACTCCTGAATGTTGCCCTATGGCAGTTGTAGAACACCATCATGACCTCACTTTTCTGATACGCTAAGTAGTGAGAGAAGAGATGCAGCATTTTATGACAGGCACAACTATCAGATCAAGTAAGCAAGAGACAGAAGCTATGAATGCTAACTGCGCACATAAGGAGATAGTCGAGGCTGTCGAAGTATTAGTGTCTGTTGATCTTACTGCCAGTCTCCACCACCAGTCAAACATGATGGGAAGAACAGATTCCTTTAGCTTGGATGTGGACCAAAGCCAGCATCTAAAGGGAACAATGAGCTCCTCCTTGAAGTATAATGCCCTGCAGAAGAACAGGTATCTCAAGGACAGAGGACAAAACACCAGTGTGTTTCCTCTGCAGATGCCCAGGTTACTTACATTACTACAGAGAAAGAAAACAAGTTTTTGAAGCCTTCTACACTACCAATCATCACTGCAGTTGTGTTCATGCCAGCTAACTACAGACAGCTATAGTTGACCTGTGGCATGAAGCTTATCACCATACATGGACAAGATTGCTCCCCCACAGGCTATAACTGTTCCCTGTCAGCATACTACAGAGGTACCAGCTACTCGCCTAGCTGCTGAATTCAGAAAATCTAAGCAAGGCAACCAGTTATGGAGGTGAAGCTGCCACAGATGAAAATTATCCATCCACAAAGATGTCTGAAAATATCGGTGACATTACCATTCATGGCAAATGTGTCCAGGCACTGGCGGACAAAGACACTTCTTTTTCTGTAGTGTAGGATGCTTATCATTACCATGTAAAGAAGACTATGCTTTGAGATATAAAAGTGAGTGTGCTGAAAGTCACAAATGGGAAATGTGTCCAGTCAGTAGGAACATGTATTGTGACAATAACTATCAATGGCAGAACATAGCCCTTCAAATTAGTCATTCTATCAAAATGTAATTATAATAATATTCTTGGAAGGACATCTAACAGGCATCACAAGCAGTCATAGTCTGCGAAAGATCAGAGCTCCAGTTTAACAAAGTTATTTCAGCAGGCACCCATAACAAAGACTGCTCTGGCCACTTGTTTGTTTTTGAAGATGTTTTTATTCTTCCATCGTCAATGAGGAGAGTTTGTCATCAATAGAGATGCACACTGATGCTCCTGTCAATTGCAAAACACTATTCAATTAAAAAATAAATCTACATGCCAGTGTTGATCATAAGCATTATAGGTGGTCAAGAAGAACTTGGGATCACTAATTGTCATGAGCAGCCACTGCTTGTTCCTAAAGGAATGTATGTATGGATGGCCAAACCAGTCCAGGAAATGCAGCTTAATGCCATCAACAAAGAATTGTGCTCTGCTACCACTACAGACAACATACAATAGGAAACCACTATTTAACAGCCAATATGATCTGGCCAATTCAAGAAACAATGTTAGTGAGTGTTATCCATTCTGCACCAGTTTTTGGATTCTTTAAAACCTGGAATAAAAAAACATACCAAGAGACTCATGGTAAAATGTTGTAGCATCATTGGGGTCATCCACCAAATACTCTTATAGGGCATTACTGACTGAAGTACAGATAATCCAGGAGGTGAAGATGACACTACAACCCTCAGAGTATCCTGATTCTCTCCTGTGGTGCTTGTGAAGAAGGATAGCACATGATGCTTCTGTGTTGATTATGGATGACTGAATAAAATCACAAAGAAAGACGTCTACCCATTGTCAAGCATTGATGACACCCCAGATTACTTGAGAGGAATAAAATACAGGGTGTCCCAAAAAGAATGACCCAATTTTAAACAGAATTATTTATTAGGAAGAAGGGCTTAACAACAACAAATGGAGTACCTAATTACCCAGAAAAGACAGAAGTTTATAAAAATCTGTCATAAATGTTCAGTATGTTCTCCATTGGCTGCATGGACGATATCTAGCCAATAGCTGAATTCATCCCAAATTGAGCACAAGGTGTCTTCTGTCACTGAATCTGTAGCAGCTGCTGTTCTGGTTTTTAGTTCATCAGTGTCACGAGGTAAGGAATAAATGTAAACACATTGTTTAATGTATCCCCAGTGGAAGAAATCACATGGTGTTAAGTCAGGGTACCTAGGAGGCCAAGAGTGTAAAGCCTGGTCTTGCGGTCCTGTATGCCCTATCCAACGTTGAGGCATGTTTTGCATTGAGGAAGCTGCACAATTTGTTGTGCCAGTGCAGAGGTGCTCCATCTTGCTGATAGATTGAATTGTCAGAGTCAGGTTGTGTGAATAACCAGTTCCATAGCAATGCAAGATACAATTGTCCTGTTACAGTTTCTTCCTCAAAAAAGTATGGCCCATAAACCATGCTTTGCGAAACAGCACAAAAAACATTCACTTTTGGTGAATCATGTTGATGTTCAATTGTTTCATGAGGATTTTTGAGCCCACGCCTACATTCATTATGACAGTGAACCTTACCGCTAACATCGAACATTGCCTCATCGCTGAATATCAACAGTGACATAAAAGTGTCATCTTCCGTGTTCTCTAGAATAGTACTGCTAAAGTCCACTCGCTTCACTTTGTCAGTATCTCAAAGAGCTTGTACCAGTTGTAATCAGTATGGTTTGAGAGCTAAATGACGCCGTAACACACGCCACACTGTCATGCGCGGTAATGCAAGTTCTCGGCTAGCATTATGCGTAAACTCCGCTCAAATGCTCATCAGATTTGTTCCACTGTTCGTTCAGGAATGTGTGGCTGGCCAGGAGTTTTGCCATTACAGAGGCACCCTTTTTCTTCAAACTGTTTATACCACTGTCAAATCTTCTTTGGTGATGGTGGTTTAGCACAAAATCGAATATGAAACACCCGCTGAACTGCGATCACTGATTGAGTACAACTAAATTCATTAACACATTACGCCTTCTATTGTGTGGACGCCATATTACATAAGACTGGCTGCACACTCCAGGTCAGCACTCATAGCAACATTTAGCGGATATTTTCTGAAACTCTAGACCAGGCTGATTACATATAGCACTGTTTCTGTTACCTAGTGACATTTGTCTCAATATTATTACAAGTTAAAATCAGGTCATTCTTTTTGGGACACCCTGAATTTCTCTACTAGGGCATGCAGACAGGGTACTGGCAAACTGAGGCTGACTGGGAAAAGGTGGCTTCTATAAGCTCCAAGGTATGTCATTTGGGCTATGTAAGACTACAGCCACCTTAGAGTGTTGTGGATAATCCACTTTGACACTTGAAATGGAAAACATGTCTTTGTTAGACTCAGTCACCACGCACCAGGTGCCTCAAGATGCTTCATCAGCAAAGAAGCACTTCTATCTTTTCCTAAATAGCGACTCCAATTTAAAATTACTAAAACACTGCTGCTGCCACGCAGGACATAGAAAAGAAATGTCAGGATATTTTTGGATCTGTTTCTCAGTAAGTTACACTATTTCTTGAAGCCATTAAACAATCTACCACCACAGTAGTGACCAGAAGGTCATTAGCGAGGAGGATGTTTAAGCTGCTTGACAACCATGTTGAAATGCATTCAGACTGCAGGTCTCCACCTGTACCGGAAAGTGCTTCTTTGCTGATGAAGCATCTTGGCGCACCTGGTGCGTGGTGACTGAGTCTATCCTGATCCAGTGAAAATAAGAGCAGTCACAGATTTTCTGACTCCTTGGAATGTTCTTGATGTGAGAAATTTACCAAAATGTTCTATTGCTGGCAATTCATAAGAGTTATGTACTAAGGCACGACCCTTGCCAGAGCTACTGCAGGGAGACACCAAATATCCGTGGAACAAAGTATAAGAAAGGTCTTTCCATATCCTTAAGGTGGCACTAACATCTTATTCAACCCTAGCATTTATGATTAGAATACTAAGACAGTAATTCACACCAATGCTAGCCATTATAGGATTGGTGCAGTTATAGTACAAATTCAGGGATGGCCTAAAAAGGACGATAGCTTATGCTTCCAGAGTACTCTACAAGTCCAAGAGGAACTAAACTGAGAAAGAGTGCCTTGTAGTTGTTTGGGTCATCAAAAAGTTCCCAAATACAAGGACACAGATTGGCTTTAAAGGAATCCTGTGGCAGAACACAACAGCACAAATTGAATTTCAGTCATTGTTGCATTAACTGATATTGCTATTGAACACAAGGAAGATCAAGGCTTGCTGAAAACCATGCAGGCCTTAAAGAATGAGGTACTGACCAAAACAGAACTCCAGTTAATGAATGGAACATTTAATAAGGGCAAAAGCAATTATAGTATGGTATTATTGGCTGGCACACCCTGTCTAGGGTTGCTTGGCTGCCTGGTGCAAATCTTTTCATTTGATGCCTCTATGGCGATTTGAACATCAATGAAGATAAGATGAAATGATTAGGACAACACAGACACCCAATACCCAAATGAAGAAAATCTCCAGGCTGACCAGAAATCGAACCTGGGTCCCTACGAACAAGAAACAGTAACACTAACCATTATACCCCCAATCTGTGGATATTTATAAGAGAAACTGTGATACACGGGGGTGGAAATAGTTGCTTGTCATCCCAGCTCAACTATAGTTGGCTATGCTAAAGTTTTCCCACAAAATTCCAACATCTGGTCACCTGGGACTCATGAAGACTCTAGACAGAATCAGGCACAGACTGCCAGTTTGTTAGATACTGTGTGAACCACTGACAGAAGCACATGCCAGTGACAGGAGAACATGCCAAAATTACATCTGGGCCTTCTGGTACCAATTACACCTGTAGCAGGAACATTCCACCAAATTGGGATGTTCACTACACTTTCCCCAAACTTGTGATGAATGCCGAAACTCCGGAAATTGTAAGGTTCCTTGTGTAAGATATCATTTTGAAGCATGGAGCATTCACTGTGACCAGTTCTGATTGTGGAAAAGTTTTCCAGTTGAGACTAGTATCAGAGGTAATTTCATGTTGCAACATCAACCACAAGGTAACAACTGCCTGCCACCTACAGATGAATGGTCCTGCAGAATTCTTTAATCAAATATTGGTAGACAGGGTCCTGGTGTATGTTTATGTCAAACAGAGACATATTGCGAATACATAGAAAGAAGGATCCTTTATTGTATGATTATATGATAGCGGATCAAACACTGGTAGCAGTTACTTCTGTAAAATATCTGGGAGTACGCGTGCGGAACGATTTGAAGTGGAATGATCATATAAAATTAATTGTTGGTAAGGTGGGTACCAGGTTGAGATTCATTGGGAGAGTCCTTAGAAAATGTAGTCCATCAACAAAGGAGGTGGCTTACAAAACACTCGTTCGACCTATACTTGGGTATTGCTCATCAGTGTGGGATCCGTACCAGATCGGGTTGACGGAGGAGATAGAGAAGATCCAAAGAAGAGCAGTGCGTTTCGTAACAGGGTTATTTGGTAACCGTGATAGCGTTACGGAGATGTTTAACAAACTCAAGTGGCAGACTCTGCAAGAGAGGCGCTCTGCATCACGGTGTAGCTTGCTTGCCAGGTTTCGAGAGGGTGCGTTTCTGGATGAGGTATCGAATATATTGCTACCCCCTACTTATACCTCCCGAGTAGACCACAAATGTAAAATTAGAGAGATTTGAGCGCGCACGGAGGCTTTCAGACAGTCGTTCTTCCCGCGAACCATACGCGACTGGAACAGGAAAGGGAGGTAATGACAGTGGCATGTAAAGTGCCCTCCACCACACACCGTTGGGTGGCTTGCGGAGTATAAATGTAGATGTAGATGTAGATGTAGATACAGTACTGTCTGTTGTAGCATTCACCTACAGCACAGCAAAACTAGACACTTTCTGCTTCTCACTGTACTTCCTGCTCATGAGGCTGAAACAACAATGAATACACTATTCCCCTTTCACTTCGATGATACTGAGGAAAACTGTGTAAACCATCTCATAAACGGGACTGAAGAAGCAAGACAGCTGGCTCCCACATGAATCCTGGATGGCAAGGAGAAAGACCAGGAGCAGTGCAAGCCTAGAACCGGCTAGTGAGATACAGTTTGGGTGATGTGGTACATATTTTTACACCTGCACGGAAAGTGGGATTAATAGGAAAGTTACTAAAGTGCTACATTTGTTCATATTGTATCCTGGCACTTGTTGGATGTCACTTTTGAAGTCGAGGATTATGAGCCTTCATCGAGAAGACAAAGGTGCCAAGTGTCATTCGTGTCCTCCTTCACTCCTGAGACATAGGATGATGGTGGAGACTTCTTGTTAAAGAAGACTGAAGATCCACTTGATGATCAAGAAACTTCAAGGGGAGTGGTTACCTTTCATGCTCTTCATAGTGAAGAGGGCGTGATAACACGACCAGAATTTGAGGATCCACCAGTGTTGCGATGCAGAGAACCATTGACAAGATCTAGATCCAGGGTGCTGTAGTTGGTTGCAATGAGAACTTCTAAAACAGCAGCTCACTGATACTGCAGGAGAGGGAGCAATACTGTGAGATGTGTTGTATACAGTGTAAAGTGGTAGTTGGCTTTACTGGCATGCTGCAGGTTGCCAGTTCAGACTTAACCACCAGCAATTATTTCTTATGACATATTTATCATTTATAAAAGGTTCTCAAAAGTTCTTTTGCATATAATGCCTGTGTAAATATCAGTAGTCTCTGTCCACAAGTTATGTTCTGTTGTAACTTTATGTTAATGTTTGTATTAAATGTGCTTTCAGTGCTAAGTGTTGTACTTTATATTGATGAACCTGCTTTCTGATTTGGTCTTGAGTGTGGCTATGAATTGACAGCATAGTAATGTGAATTTATCTATATCTATATCCATATTCTGAAACTAACATGAAGTGCATGGCAGAGCACACAACCCATTGTACCAAATAGCAGGGATTCTTTCCATTTCATTTATGTGTGGAATTCTGGAAGAATTATTACAAAAAAGCCTATCTGCACACTGTAATTAGTCTCATTTTCTCTTTGCAGTCGTTAAGGATACGTAGGATGTGGTAAAATATTTCTTGACTTCTCACTTAATTTGGGTTCTTCAAACTTTTTAAGGATAATTTATGTCTATACTCAGCTTTCTGCCAGATCAAGTTTTCATTTCAGTGTTGCTCTTCCATGAGTGAAACAAACATGACCATGTGTGTTGTTCTCCCAATGTAGTCAGAAGTTCTACAAACAGATGGATGGAGTCACCATGTGTTACCTTCTGGTGCCAGGCATTGCCAGTGTGTATGTGGAACACTTCTAGGAAACAGCTCTCAAAACCACACAGCTGAAACCACTGATATTTTACAGAGATGTTTCTGTAACATTCAGGGTTTTGTCACATGGTGAAGAAAACCTATTAGAATTCTTGTGCCATTTTAACAGTACACGCAACACCAAAGAAGTGGAAGGAAAAGGATGCCTACCATTCCTACACATTCTGATACAGAACAACCATGAAGGCATGTATGGGACATTTTGCCTGCGGGAAGAAAACACACACAGTCCTGTACCTAAATGTCAATAGCTACCACCATCCAGTGCAGCACACATCTTTGCTCACCAGCCCGGTACGTGTGGCAGCGAGCCATATGCAACAAGGGAAGTCTGTCTACCAAGTTACAGCATCTCCGCGAAACCTTTCACAAGAATGCCTACTCGGAAACAAAAATGAAACACACTCTCCAGCCAAGGAAAAGGAAGAAAGATAACAATCCCAAGAAGAAGCCAAGTGTATGGCATTCCATCCATATGCATTGTTGCCCACAGCCAAGATTGCCAGGATAATGGAGAAGTACAGTATAAAAACCAGTTTTTTGCTTGGTGGTCAAAATTTAGAATTTATTTGTGTCAGTCAAAGACCAACTAGGGCTTACAGGCACTTGGCATCTGGGGCATAACTTGTGAGTATCACAGGCAGGACATTGGTCAGACATAGTGTGCATCTCACCGCACTGTTCAAAAAAAAGTGGGAAGTATTCACTTTGGCCAAACCTAAAAGTCTGCATTGTTAGAGCACAGAATCAATGGACACATGTTTGTTTTCGAACAGACAAAAGTGCTGTACCTTGCCAAAGGTTCTGTGATTCGTTCGTCAATGAGGCAGAACAAATAAGAGTATATAATGATCATGTCAACCAGGACAGCGGTTTCCATCTGACCTCTGCATGGGATGTGGCATTAGCAAAAATGTGGCCGGGATGCTCTGATGTGAAAGTGGCAGAAGTAGTGGGCAGAATAGACAGGCAGTAGGAGGACCCAATGTCCAGACAATATCCACCCTGCCACATGCATGCCGCCCCCCCCCCCCCCCCTCCCTGGCCCTGGCCGCAATGTCTCCTCCAGAGGCATGTGATTGATCCACCCATTTGACCTCAGCAGAGGAGACTGCAGTCCAGCAGTTATAAAGGAATGAACTGGACATGAACCAAACACTTCACTTTCAGACAATGTAACTTTCAAAAAAAGTTACGAAAACAAAACACCACAACTTAGGTGGTAACCCAAGAAGATTTCATCAATGAAATTTTCTGAGAACACCTGCATTCCAATATAACCTTCTTACTTTTTATCTTGTCAGTCCATATCATATAATTTTCAGCATAATTTTGTAGACCAGATCTGAAATGCTTAGTTTCTCTTCTTTTCTGATTTTCCCACAATCCATGATTCACTAGCACATGATGCTGTCTTCCAAATGCACATTCTCAGAAATTTTTTCCTCAAATTAAATCCTACATTTGTTACTCATAGATTTCTTTTGGTCAAGAATGCCCTTTATTCAGTGTTAGTCTGCTTGTTGTGCATGCTTTGTGTGTAATTTGTTAGTTTGCTTCCAGGGTAACAGAATTCCTTAAGATCGTCTACTTTGTTGTCACCCGTTTTGATGTTAAACTTGATATTCTCATTCCTACTACTTCTCATTACTTTTGTCTTTAAGGCTTATCTTCAGTTCATACTGTGTACTTGTTAGGCTGTTCATTCTATTCAACAGGTCCTGTAATTCTTCTTCACTTTCACTGAGGATGACATGTCATCAGCAAATGTTATCATTGATATCTTTTCACCCTGAATTTTAATCCTACCCCTGAACCTTTGTCTGATTTTCATCATTGTTTCTTTCATGCATGGATTGAACAGTACGGTAGAAAAGTTGCATTCCTGTCTTACACCTTTTTATTCCAAGCTCTTTGTTCTAGGTCTTCCATTCTTAATTTTCTCTGTGGATTCTTGTACTTGCTGTATATTACCCAACTTTGCTTGTCGCTCTTTCCTATTTTTCTCAGAATTTCGAAAATCTTGCACCATTTTATACTGTGTAACACTTTTTGTAGGTTGACAAATTCCATGAAAGTGTCTTTGTTTTTCTTAAGTCAAACTTCCATTATGAAGCCCAGAAATGCCTCTCTATCATGTTATCTTACCTAAAGCCAAACTGATTATCATGTAGCAGATCTTCAATTTTTCCTATTCACCTGTATATTATTCTTTTCAGCAGCTTGGATGCAGGAATTGTTAAACTCATTGTGCAATAGTTCTCACACTTAAATACTCTTAATGTTTTCAGAATTCTGTAAATGATGTTTTTACAAAAGTCTGATGGTATATCCATAGTCTCGTAGATTCTACACACCAACCTGAATCGTCATTTAGTTGCCATTTTGTCCCAACAATTTTAGAAATTTTGAATGAATGCTGACTGTCCCTTCTATCTTATTTCAAACTAAGTCGTCCTAAGCTTGGTTAAATTCTCTCTCTAATACTGGATCCGTATGTCTTCCATATTGATTCCCATGTCAACTTGTGTCAGGTCATCAGAAATGACCTCCTCCTTGTACAAACCTTCAGTTCACTCTTTCCATCTATCTACTCTCTTCCTTGCATTTAACAGTGAAATTCCCATTGCACTCTTAAAGTTGCCACCCTTGCTTTTAATTTCAACCAATGTTGTCTTGACTTTTCTGTATGCTGAATCAGTCCTTCCAACAATAATTTCTTTTTAGATTTTTTGTTTTTGCCCTGCAGCCATTTCACCGTAGCTTTTGTGCATTTCCTATTTCTTTCATTCCTAAGTGACTTACACTATTGTGTTCCTGTATCTCCCTGAACATTTTTGTACTTCTTTCTTTAGTTGATCAGTAGAAGCATTTCTCCTGTTACCCAAGCTTTCTTCACAGTTACCTTCCTTGTATCTATTTTTGCCTGTCCAATTTGTGTGATTGCCCTTTTAGAAATGTCCATTGATCTTCAACTGAGCTGTCTTCTGTGATATTCATTATCATATCATATAGAGACAGAAGTTCAAACACATCGTTCCCTAGTACTTCAGTACTGCACTTCTTTCCACATTAATCCTCCTGGATTCACAGTAACTATCTGACCTACCTTGCTATTCATAATGAATCCTACTTCTGTTAGACCATTTTCTGCTGCTGTTGATATTACCCAATATTCATCTGACCAGCAATCTATATCTTTCTTCCATTTCATTTAATTGACCCCCACAATATCTAGATCAAGACTAAGCATTTCCTTTATCAGATGTTCTAGCTTCCCTGTCATGTTCAGACTTCTGACGTTCCGTGCTCTGACTGGTAGAGTGATACCCTTTTGTTGGTTATTCCCTCATTTTATCATGGTTACCTCTCTCTTGGCAGTCCATTCTCAGAGATCCAAATGGGGGAAAATCTGGAATCTTTTGCCAATGGAGAAGTCATCAAGACACTTTTTCAGTTACACATCACATGCCCTGTGAATCCACATTATGTACCTTTAATGCAGAGGTTTCCATTGTCTTCTTCATCCTCGTGCTTTTAGGGTGAATTTTCCCAACTTGGGAGGCAAGAGAGTGACTCATACTTCTATCTGCTACTCTGCCACCTGTGACGAAGTTGTTAGCAGATGCCAGACTTAAATTTCTTGGAAGTATCCTAATAATGTAAAATTCATGCATTAAAATGTTGCTTACAAAACCCTTGTTCAACTGTTTCTTGAATTTTGTTCACTGGTCTGGGGCCTTTACCGAATTGGTTTAAGGGAAGAGAGAGAAAAGATTCAAATAATACTTGTTTGATATTTTGTGGGTTTGTTTAATCAGTGTGAAAGTTTCTGGATGGTCCTTTCAGAGAATTGGCACAGAAGTTGGAAGTGCTGTGATAGAGGTGCAGTGGTGCTGGTGTCAGTGGGCATGTGAGCATTCTTAGGGAGCACCTGTAGATGAGGTTCTGGGTATCCACATATCACAGACACCAACCAGGGTCATCATATTGTAAGGGCTGCAGTGACATACTGTACAGCTAGCACAAAAAAGATGGATTGTGAGCTCAGATGTGTCAACATGGACTGCTGCAAACTGGTTATTAGCAGTAGGACTACGGGCATGCACGCCTTGAGCTCATTTTCCACTTATGCAACAGCATCCGACATGCATGGCTCGACTAGTGCCATCAGGATCTCTTGAGAGATGGAATAGCACACTGTGGTCTTCAGAGACAAAACCAGATTCTTCTTGCATGCAAGTTATGGTAATTTGCCCATATGAGCACTGTCTCATAGAGTGTATTCGTCTAAGACACACTGGCTCCACCCCAGTCCTTATGGTCTGTGATGCAATAACCTACAACTGTTGTTCATCTTCGGTGCTTCTGGAGGTGATGCTGACAGCACTCAGTATGTGTAAAATGTTGTTAGTCCATTCTTTTCCCGTTCTTGCAACAGGAAGGTGCAGTATTGTGTCACAGGATAATGTTCTCTCTCTCTCTCTCTCTCTCTCTCTCTCTCTATCTATCTATCTATCTATCTACCTATCTCTCACACACACACACACACACACACACACACACACACACACACACACACACACACACACACTGCCCATGAAATTCAATGTGCCCTTCAAGATATGCAACAGCTTCTGTGGCCAGCAGAATCTCTGGACGTGTGGGATATGATAGGATGAGAAGTGACTTGTGCAATTCATCAACTAACAACTCCTACATAACAATGTAACCAGGTCAAGCAGGCGCAGCATAATGTATCAGAGAATGGTATTTGCCATGTGTATGATCAACTGGTTGCCATAGTCAGCATCTGCATTGCCACCCTTGGAGGCTACACCATATACTAATATGGGTGTTTCAGCATAGATCAATACCTGGTACCTCAGAACCACTTGTGCTATTGATCTGTAAATGTAATCATTTTGTGTACTCCATATGCACTTTTGCAATGATAAATCTTAAGTGAATTGGAAACCTCCAAAAGGTAGTATATTTCATCACTTAAGTATCATGATCTACAGTACGAGACTATTCATTTTTCTGCACAGAATTTGTTAAATAAGTCTCATTGTAAATTCACTAAGCGAGTTTGTACAGAGAAAACTATATTCTTGACTTTGCAAATGAATAAATAAGTTTTTAACATACTGCACTGTGATGTGTAGGATGTAAATAAGAAATTTACACTGAGTAAGCATCCTTCCTCGCAGAAACATAGAGAACAACATGTAAAATGTTTTTGTTATATATTTCAGCCTCATATCACACAAATAGTACCATGGCTAGTTTTGAATTATTAACAGGTCATCCTCAGATGTTCTCAAGTTGTTACAAAGAATATATGTAAGTGGTGTTTGTTCCATCAGACATGTCTGGTAGAACTCTCACATATTTCTGTAATGACTCCTTGATATCTGTTTCAGTATGATTGTACTAATATCATCCAAACGCCTATGGGACTCAGTAACTTGTGCGTAGAGGGGTTAATGGACGAGAGTTGCTGCATTGCAGCTTGTAATAAGTTGGAAATTTGAACCGGTTAGGGTCTGTGTCCAGGTGGCTAAAGTGGTTAAGGCAACCACTCATGAGAAGTGGTAAATTGGGGTTTGAGTCCATGTCCAGCAGAAATTTTCAACTTTCACCATTGCCTTACTACAATGTCCTGTGTTGCTGGAAGTCGTGCATACCCAGCTACTACTCCCATCACGTCACATTGTACTGGGGAGGTACTTAAATAGTAAACATATCTGCACTGTGATCCAGAATTTGACTTATTACCAAGCTGTCATCAGATGATTTGAATATGCTACATTGTAACTTGGCAACTGAACAAGCCAGATTCAGAATCAGAGTGCAACTATGTTTACACTGTAATTACCTTCCAGGGGCTGTTCAATTGATGAGCTACTAAATAACATAATAAATAATCTCCTAATAGCTTGGTGATAAGTCAAAGTCAGTAGTTACATCATTTGTGAGACCTGAGGCTGAAATATATAATAAAGACATCAACGAGAAAGATATCACAAAGATCAAATGTAATGGAAATTTAGCTGGTCCTCAAATGTAAAATAGTAATTATATGCCTTAACTGTAATTCTTCAGGCTTTCCTGGCAATATAATATACCTTAACTGTTCATGTGTAGCCTGACAAATACAACTACCCAGCTTTCACTGGTGATAACACAGTGAAGACCCCTACGAGTATTTTCTGTTATATCTAACATAGTAAATAATATATCTAAAAACAAAGATGATGAGACTTACCAAACAAAAGCGCAGGCAGGTCGATAGACACACAAACAAACACAAACATACATACAAATTTCAAGCTTTCGCAACAAACGGTTGCTTCATCAGGAAAGAGGGAAGGAGAGGGAAAGACGAAAGGATGTGGGTTTTAAGGGACAGGGTAAGGAGTCATTCCAATCCCGGGAGCGGAAAGACTTACCTTAGGGGGAAAAAAGGACAGGTATACATTCGCGCGCACACACACACACATATCCATCCGCACATACACAGACACAAGCAGACATTTGTAAAGGCAAAGAGTTTGGGCAGAGATGTCAGTCGAGGCGGAAGTAAAGAGGCAAAGATGTTGTTGAAAGACAGGTGAGGTATGAGTGGCGGCAACTTGAAATTAGCAGAGGTTGAGGCCTGGCGGATAACGAGAAGAGAGGATATACTGAAGAGCAAGTTCCCATCTCTGGAGTTCTGACAGGTTGGTGTTAGTGGGAAGTATCCAGATAACTCGGACGGTGTAACACTGTGCCAAGATGTGCTGGCCGTGCACCAAGGCATGTTTAGCCACAGGGTGATCCTCATTACCAACAAACATTGTCTACCTGTGTCCATTCATGTGAATGGACAGTTTGTTGCTGGTCATTCCCACATAGAAAGCTTCACAGTGTAGGCAGGTCAGTTGGTAAATCACGTGGGTGCTTTCACACGTGGCTCTGCCTTTGATCGTGTACACCTTCCGGGTTACAGGACTGGAGTAGGTGGTGGTGGGAGGGTGCATGGGACAGGTTTTACACCGGGGGCGGTTACAGGGGTAGGAGCCAGAGTGTAGGGAAGGTGGTTTGGGGATTTCATAGGGATGAACTAAGAGGTTACAAAGGTTAGGTGGACGGCGGAAAGACACTCTTGGTGGAGTGGGGAGGATTTCATGAACGATCGGTCTCATTTCAGGGCAGGATTTGAGGAAGTCGTATCCCTGCTGGAGAGCCACATTCAGAGTCTGATCCAGTCCCGGAAAGTATCATAAAATGAAGTAAAAGTGACAAAATGTTTTGACACTTTGCTAAAGCCTACACAGTAAGATGGTGAAATTATGGATTGTAGCTGTCTTTTATTTTACACTGTGATCTTGGAAGGCTGAAGATGTCTTTTTTATGCTTGTGGTTTATTGCTGGCACAAAACTATTGCAATATAGTTTCTCCACATTTAAATTTTCATGGATACTGCTAGTTAGTGACATTAGTAGAGGCAGCAGTAGTTTTCTAATACATGAGTTAATTTTAGGAATATTAAGCCAATTTGAATTTCGTATAAAGATCCTCTCAGAAATTTTTATGAGGGAGTTCAGTTTTTGCAATGTGACTTCTGTAACCAACAAGAAAATTATCGTTTGACTACTATTAATCTGATAAAACAGCAAACATGTTTCACAGTAGACATCTGTGTATGACCTACTGACCTACAAATCTTCATTTCCATTTGATGAATTTCAATGCTAGAAGCTATTTTAATAGTAGTAATTAAGAAATAAATATCATATTTGCATTTCATGTGATTCATGTCCACTTCGTTGTAGGGGTGCACAGAATACCAGCTCCTAGAATTTTTTTTGTGTCTTCTGATATGTATTTTGTGATACTTACAGGTGAAAAGAGAGATGCGCCTACCTCCTTGTTGATGGAAGAATACTGTTAGAAGATGAATGTTCCATGTCAGGTGAACAGTGTGTCTGGATACATGTTCCACTTCTCATTCAAACCTTCTCATGGTCTTCCTGGTTGGTTTGAGCTGTGTACACATGCCAGAAGCAATAAAAGTAAGATAATTAGAATTGACACTGCAACCTGTATTATTTTAGCTGTTTAAGTATGTTATTGGAGAGCAATAGCATTCTGCATACTCATAATTTTCAAACACACGTGTCTGAAAATTTTGTATTCATTCCATCTGTGTACATTAAACATTAAATGATACTTTGACATTTGTAAATTGTAGTTCAATACATTTAATGCTATAAACACTCAGACACTTTGTTACTTTTGAAACTTTAGTGATTGAATTTCTTCTTCAATTCTCATTATCCCATCGTGTTTGGAATTAAAGATAGAACTAGTTTACAAGACAATATGAAATACTCTGATTTCCAAATGAAGCTTTATTATTATCTAAATATAGAAACATATCTGACATTCCTAGAATTCTGTGCAGTTTCAATAAAATGGTGATTGTAAATAATTGTTCATATTATACATTTTGTTTTGAGAACTGCACTGCAATGTCTCTTCGAAAATGTTTTCAAAGTTGTTTCTTTATGTGTACTATCTTTTATGTTTAAAAATATAGTTATTTACACATAAATATGTATATTGTGTGTGGAAGATGTACACAAGACATTAGAAATGATATTATATAGTTGAAACTTAATTCTCTTAAAAAAATATTTTTAATAAATGTTCCAAGTGCCTGCTTCAAACTCTCTTCATGCACATTGGGACATCCATATCTCATAATATTATATGAATTGTCTATCTATTTGTGTGCTTATGGGTTGGATTCCACCAATGTTTATAGTGCAAATATGTAATATAATTTTTTACATTCGAGTTCCTACTGACTGATAGAAATGTTAATTACTGTTCCCTGTTAAATACATTGTGTGTTCTAACAGAAAGTTTGTTCTTCATTTGACCGTTGTGGTTGTGTGGTGAACAACTAACGATTCTGTACAATAATGTGACATAATATTCCAACATTGTTATAGAAAATTACACTGTATAACACCAAGTCTGTTGCCTGTTTTGTGATTATATTGTGCTGTCATTTTTAAAGGTGCAAGAGGCATGCATCTCATTTCAGATTTTTAATGTAGTGTGAGTACAATTTTAATAAACTATATGTGCAGCTTTGTCAGATTAAACACAATATCCTTTCCAGTCACAGAATGTTTAATGTGTTACTTCTTTTCTTATGTAATAGTTCTGTCTGGAGCACTAATTGATTTACCATATATACATATATAGTACTAAAGAGAAGTAATACAAATATTTTCACCATTTTAACAACAACAACAACAATAATAATAATAATAATAATAATATAATAATACCAATAAACTTCATAAAAGAAGAAATATATGTATGAAAGTTATAAGTTGAAATTATTTACCAATGAAAGAATGGCCAAAATATTTTATGATGTTTCTGTATTTTTCTTTGGTGTTACAACTTTGGTATGGTTGCAAAAATATTTGTCAGGTTTATTAGGACTGCAGTACTGTAGATGTGGGATGCTTGTTAAACAATTACTTTTTATCTTACGATCTGATTTCTATTGATTGTCTTTATGTGTTTATTTCCAACACTAGTGTATAGGAAAACGTCTGAGTTGTACATCATAACAGAGGCCAAAGAAAACTACACAAATGACTTTCACAAAGATAGTGGAAGCTATCTTCTAGCTTAATAGCAGGAGGGATGGTTTTATGTGAATGGATTTCTGTTGAAGATATTTGGCCTGTACTCGGCAAGGGATGGGGAATGCAGAGAGAGAGAGAGAGAGAGAGAGAGAGAGAGAGAGAGAGAGAGAGAGAGAGAGAAATTTGGGGGGGGGGGATATATATATATATATATATATATATATCTAACTGTATAAATCTGTGTATTTTATCACATATTTCAAGTTTCTTCTGTCCAAGGCAAATGCAATTCACCATTGATGAGCATTTTATTAATTTATGAGCTGCCTGAAGCTCAGGTATTACTGGTATGAAACCATTGGTACCCAAAAGCTTTCCTTTATTGAAGTCAAAATAGGAATGAATATCATAATTTTGTGCTTTTGAGAAATTGCATTAATATATTTGTAGTACACATCTCCATAAAAAATTTACAGGCAACAGTTAAATTGGGACAGTATTTCTGTATGCCTATGACATGTAATGAAATTCTTGTATTTTGCATTGTTTCCAAGAAAGCGTTACTGGTAGGAGTACATTTTACAGTATCAAAAACCTTTGTATAAAAATGATATGTGTATTCTAAAATTAGAGAAGATAATCTAAACTGGTAGTTAAAACTGCAAAAAGTATTTATAAGAGACAAACTTAACAAAACAGCATGCTGTAACACAGAAGTATAAATATATTCATAAGCTTCCACATTCAAATGATCCATTTGCTGAGCTCAAAACAAACAAGATAGTGTATTGCAGTAGGAAGAGATGGGGAAAGAGACAAGCATGCTGAGAGAAGTAGACAGAAACTTTCCATTATAACCAGTACTGATCTGTCTGTAATTAGTTGTGCTTACAACTTAATATCTTTCACTGATTACCTACCCCTTCATGGTATAAGCCAGTGTGTCTCTATAGTGACATGCTGTTTTGGTAAGTGATGTTGTTTTATTTATATTTCAATGAAATGAACTCTTGTTTGTATAAATGTATCATTTGGTGCTATTGTTGTAAACAGATTCTATTAATTAGAAGTGTCTTATGTTTCTATGATTTCAGAATTTCCATCTTGCATGTAACTCTTCCAGTACTACAGCTACCAACTTTAAGTGGAATTAATTAAAAGTGGAGCATATAAGCTGTTTCGTTTTATTATGTTAACAGAGAATCTAAGCATGTACTATATGATGACATTCCAATAGCATTTTTGTATCTCACAGATCAGTCATAGAGAAGTGCCTTCTGCAAAAATAGGAACACTGTCAGTGTTTGCCATCCATACCAGCATCTTCACTGTTCCCTTGCATTGTTTGACATGGACATAACACCTTTTCCATGTGTTTATTTATTGTAATACTGTTCTTTCACTGTTTGGTACTGTTTTCTGCCTTCATACCTTTCTTTTTGCTGTTGTTGTCCATTAGTATTTCCTTCTGACATTTCCCCATTCTTTGCCTTCCATCTCATCATTTGCTTTGAGTCTACTGAAGGACGGTATACCTGAGGGAATGAGGTTTTCTTAACTGTTTTTCCTGGTGTATCAGTAGGTTAGCCTGTGGTGTGAGTCAGAGTATCTTCAGCTTTTGTTTGCACTTTAGTCATTTATGGCACATTATGTTGGATTTGTTAAGAGATTGATAACAACATCTACTATTCTCCACTTATTCACAATTATTGTCTCCAATTTATAATACTGTATTACAGTAATGTTCTATCTGAACATTATGTTTTCCTCTAAAAATATGTCTAGACATTATGTTTGCCTGCATCTTATTGAGACATTATTTGTATTACTTAGGACAGGAATTATTCTTCTGTGTGAATATTCATCTTCATTGCTTGTGTATCATATGCAGTTTTTATTTGCAGATCATCCTTACTTTAGCAAATCAATGAAAATGATCAATTTTTGAAAATATGATGTAATGGATAGCCAAAAATCTGCTCACCAAGCTCACTCATACTCTTGTCTGGTGCAGTCTCCAACAACCAGTCTTTCCTTCTCATCCTGTCCAGTAAGTCTCCCCTGACCCAGGGTTCTGTCCGACTATTACAAACTCTCCTTATTTCCTAAACCTCTTCAGTTCTTTTGCTTTACCCCTCTTCATTCCCCTTCAGCTTTTCTGCCAGAAGAAGGAGCCACCAACTCCAAAATCTTGCAAATTTTAATACCTGTATGTGTGTGTTCTCCTGCCACTGCTTGGTAAGTAGATTTTTATCCATCCATTACATTGCATCAGTGACTGTATTACTGAAATTTGCTTATCTTGTAGTGCCCTGCCTTTGTAGTTGTTTGTACTGATTTTTATACCCTTAACACTATCTTCAACTTTTCATTATCCACTACAGGTTATAATTTTCATACTTTTGGTACTCCTTAGTTTTTATTCCTCAAAATTTTCTCATTTGCATAAAGAAGTTAATTGCTAAATTGATACTGAATACAGATGTAGAAAAATATACTTTTGAAATGGCATTAAAAAAACACATGAATGAAAGCTGACTGAAGCTACTTTTAAAAACCAGTGGTACCTTCACTTATGAAAAGAGAGGAGAGGATTTTAGGAAATGTGAGTATTTAGTGATATTCAAGGGAGTTACACTAGTACTCATCTCTCCCTTATTTTTACATTATGGAGCAATAAGCTTTCATAGATGTTGATGTGCCAGACTTAGAACATGTTTTGCTTCTTCTTTTCTAGCTTGGACAGCTCTGTTTGATTTCAAACAGATGTCTTCAAATGAAAATAACAGAAAATTTTAACTTCTATAATGTAACTAGCATTGACAAAATATTGTAATAAATATCTTCATTTTTTTATACACATGATATTGTTGTTCTTTGTTTAAATTATTTCTGCATTGTGGTATTTTGTATTATGGATAATGAACTTTTATTCTGGAGTTTATGCTATTGGAAGGATATTTTTACTCAGCATTAACTGATTGATGGCTTGTGCTGTGTGCCTTGAACTGAAGTTTGTCCACTGTGATGTTGTTAGCCAGTGTCGTATCTTCAGAGTAATGATCCAAGCCTCATTCTCTTGCCTCATCCCCTCCTCAACTCTCATTCCCCCACCCCCCCCCCCCCCCTACCCCTGGCCAAAACACACACACACACACACACACACACACACACACACACACACACACACACACACACAGAGAGAGAGAGAGAGAGAGAGAGAGAGAGAGAGAGAGAGAGAGAGAGAGTGCTATTGTTATGACTTATCCATCACTTCATAATGTTGTTTTCAATCTGATTCTTTTGAATGTCTTTCTCTTGTTTGTCAAAAAACCCACATCATTCTTGCAGAGTCTCCTATCTGACATTTTGGCTTCAACAAGAAAGCTGAAATGTTGTCTCAGAAGAGGCTACAAGAATGATATGACAAGAAAATCCAGGAACTTTTACCATAATTGAGTATGACTATAATACCCTTCATTTTTAAATGAAAAGAAATTGTAGCTGTTTAAAGCTCATATTTATAACACATAATGTGGTTTATTGTTAATGAGTTCCTTTATCTGTGATTTGTGAATCTGACTGTTTACAGTAATAATTGGTAACATTCAACTGTATTTATCTCCTACTTACAGTTCAACAACGGATTTTGAGAGGTGTCACATGATGATGAGAGCATTGTCTCTAGAAACATATTGTTGAGCTGTAAGTAGGGCAGGAACAGAATTGAATGCTACCAAGTATTATTGTAAAAACCTAACAACAAGTACCTCACATCCGTAATGGATGATGATCCTGATCTTTAGTCTGTCGCCTGTGTGTCTGACAGATTGTGAGGGTCCCATTATTCATTTGGCCAGTGATAATATAGCTGCAGATTCTTTCTGGAAGTTTCTCTTGCAGAAGCTGTTTGAGAGTACATGTTTTGGTAAAATATACATGTAATATTAAATTATCCATTTTCGTAGTAGGCCCTATAGTACCAAGAACTGGAAGATTCAGCTGGAACAATAAATATATGCAAAATATATCAGTAACAGTGTGATACAAAAACACCACTGTAGTTTCCTTATTTTTTTAAATTACCTTTAATGAAAGTAAATTTTTGGTAATTAGAAGCAGTTTATTGCTTTCTTATATTCCTTTCAAAATATGTTGGACACTTGTATTCTATATTGCTCTCTTTGGCTCTTACTATAGTGATTGATAAAAAAATTTGTTGTCAAATTAGATCCAGTGTTTATTTCTGCGTTTACATATCAGCTTTACATTACCTTTCAGATGAGTGAACTTCGTCATTTCATACAATGTATGGAGAAAGGATGCAAGAATATGAGTTTTACTGTTGTTGTTGTGGAGGAATTTAGTCCATTGGGATTATGGTACATTTATTTTACAATCTCTCTCACTGTTAACTCTGGATTTTTGCTGATAACATGCATTATAATGATTGCATGGGAATGAAACTATATGTTACATATCTTATCAATGATTTGAATTTTGACTGCGAGGTTCTGTAAGTGGCTGCTGTCGGCAATGGACTCACTTGCCTGATGATAACTATTACAAAACTTCTACACCAGTTTTTATAGTGAAAAGTCAGCTCTTTGCCACACCTTTTCTTCCTCTTCTATGATGCTCTCCGATTTGGTCTTTCACAAATTATCTTCCAACCTATGATACTGGAAGATAGCATAATGTGAGAAATCAGTTGATGATAGTGGTCAATGTCTTTTCAACATGATTGTAGAATTTTTGAAGTTTTCCTGCAGGACAGAACAGTCCTTCATTTTTCTGGTGTACATTTGGTTGTTGGAAGTTACCATTAGCAAGTTTTCTGGTTTCAAGCCATCTGTTGCTAATGAGCAACAACAATTTTCATGTAAAAGGCTGCATTCTGCAGTGTGTGGAACAAGAGGGATCCCTCTAAGTTGATCCAGGCATCAGGACTGCCAACCCATAGCTCACACATGTTTGTAGTTTGTGCACTGACTGAAATATAACTACGTGTTATCTGTATCATTGAGAAGGCCAGAGTGCTGACCACATGAGACATCAATTCTGGCATCAAGTGATGCTTTGTACAGAGTATGAAATATCAGTTGATCTGCAGGATAATATTAATACAACTTCTGACCATTGACAGGGTTTGAATTCCCCCCCCCCCCCCCCTTAAACTTGTGCACAGCAATCACACAACACAGATGAAGTTGACCAGATCATCTATACAACTCACATGTACTTTGAATATCCCGCTATGTTGAGCCAGCTCCTGGAGATACAAGATACAAGATTTTTCATGCTCCAGTTTTATCAAACTTCTCTGGGTAATCACCATAATGCATATAAAATAACTCATTAACTCTTAGAAATTGCCACAGACTGTTGAATATGTATTTCTAGATTCTTAATGGGTTATTGTAATAACGCATATTGTTAACCTACCATGTATCTGGAAAGATGGATCACAAAAATTACATTATGTTCTGATTAATGTTGTTCACTTAAGAAATGAAGTACAGAAACACAGCTGTGCACCTCTGACAAATCATCATGACCCATCTAAATCTAGGCTGACCCTGGCCGAAGCTCTGGAACAGCTCAAATGTTGAATGAATGTGCATACTGTAGTACTAATATGTAACAGACCAGGATAAAAAGTTCTCCAAGATATTTTTTCTGCACTCATCTCTTATCTGAAGCTGTACTCATAACTCTTAAGGGCTTGTCCACAATGGAATACAATTTAACTGTTAAAAAAGTAATATCACTTAAAGCAAATACATTTAAAAGTCTAGGAGATTCAAGACTGTATGCATCTTAGAAGTTAAGATACTGCTCATTGTTAGGGAACATAAAGTGTAGCACTCTGCAGTGTGAAGTAGTTAAGTACTCATGAACCATCATTCTAAGTATCTTAATTGCCATTATCATTGAAGCTTACAAGAAAAAAGAAAAATACAAATATCACTGATGTGTACTTCAAGGTACATTGTAATTCACTGCCACCAAATACATAGTGCACTATATTGAAATATAACTTGCCTAATAGAACATTTCTTCCTGGGAAATACGATTTTGCTCAACAGTGTGTTTCTGCAACAAGTGGCTCAGATTCATGCTACAATCAAATAGAAAATGGAGTGTATAAAATTCGATTATAAACATAACTCTTTGTGGACTATGAGTAATTTCATTATTATCCAACAAAAATCTTTGAATGTACATTAACAAATCAAAATTAAGATATATGTATAAGAATAATTTTGATAATTCTTACAGAAAAGAATGGCAATGAGATTTCATAACTATATAATACAAGGCATTTCCTCAATACAGAAGAAATTGTAGGGAGAATGTGCAACAGTAATTTGTTTGGCAGAGAGAGTCAAAATATAGCGAGGGATGTTTAAGTTATGAATGAGAGAATAGTGGTAAAAAAAAATATTGCCCCAGTCAGTGTAACTATTTTGGAAGCAAGTTTCCACCAATCTGAGGGCAGAGACTGTGAAAGTAAATAAGCAGTTAGTCTGCATTTTGGATATTCCACAATATTGCTATTCTTATTATATGAATGTGACATACTGTGGTAGATGATGTTATTGTTATGTTATTTCTCTTGCCTTAGTAATAGGTTGTTTCCAGAATTTGGAAGGCAAGAAGAGTCACAGCAACAGGCGGAAGTGTTTTTCCTCCTTATGTAACACTCTTTCATGGGTAAAATGGAAGAGCATTGGCCCCAAAAGATAGAGATCTTGATTTATTCCCTGGTCAAAAAATAGTTTTAGACTATCACAGATTTTGAGCCCATGAACACTCCATTAAGAACACGAAAATCTTTGCAGTATTTTATTTTATTCCGCAATGACCACTTTCAACAGAATCTTGCTGTCATCATTGGATCTTCAGAAAATCCTTATTAATATGCGTACGTGCCACCACTACAATGAAAACACTATCCACTCATAGGAAATGACATTATGTTGACTTGTCAAACACATAAAAATTGTATGAAATACAAACTGAACTAATTGTGTGCCCAGGAGCAGAGATGCACACGTAGAAAGCACATTCGTGACCCAAGTACGTCACAGGGCCATGAATGCACTTTTTGTGTGTGCATCTCTGCTCCTGGGCACACAGTTGTTGCAACGTATGTTTTATTATGTTTTATATGTTCTTTTTTTGTGTTTTTGAAAAATAAACATGATATTGTTTCCTATGAGTGGAAAGTGTTCTCACTGTAGTGGTGGCAAGTATGCATGTTAATAAGAATTTTGTGAAGATCCAATGATGACAGCAAGATTCTCTTGAAAACTGTCACTCCAAAATAAAATAATATACCAAATGTTCTTGGTTACAGATATTCCTGTTCACCAGTTACAGATTGCTCCCTACAAACATGTGCTCACTATACTCCATTAAGAAAAATAAAATGAAGCGTAGTGTCAATACTGATTTAAGATTAACTTGGGTACAATATACCTTAAGGTTACTCTTCAGTTCCACTGCGTTTGTTGCTTACAGTAAGATAAATCTGAAAAAATATTGCTTTTACTTTATTCGGTATGTAATATATTTATTATCACATTAGTTAGATGAAATTAGTGTCTTAAATGGCAAGAATGTGGCAACATAGAGCCCCTGTTGTCACATCGTCTCTGCCATGAGTAGATAATAAAAGTATCATAGTAAATATATAAGATTGTTGTGTATCTAACAACATTTTACTAATGTAGTTTGTAGAGTGGTCTCTAGGTCAAGATGTTTAGTACATATATCTAACAATTGTCTTAACAAAAATCTGCAGTGAAACTGAAGAACTGATCATAGAAGGCAAATGAAATTTGACTGTCAGCAAGTTCACCTTTTTATGGACATTTTGAGTCTAATAAATGACTGTGAATTGTAATCCACTAATGACTAACAGATGGGGAAAAGTAAAGTGGCATTTCAGTAAAGATTATTGATAACTGTGAGGAAAAAAATTAACTGAAATGAGAGATATCTTATCTAAAACACTCTAATACGAAACTTAGACATAACTTTGAGGGGTTGAAAAAACAGTTAATTGAAGTCGGAGTATATTCCATAAAATGAAATATAAAAATCATGAGTTTTGTTAAAACTGGAAGTCAAATGTGACTGTGGTGAATGAATCGAATGGATGTAGAAGAAAACAGGACAGGACTCAGAAGATTTAGGGTTTATATACACTTGTCAGTAGTTTCCTACCATAGTAGTCTCCTGAGCACACTGCATACTTTGAAGATTCATGTACAACAACATTATTCAAACTATGATTTAAATGAAAATAGGAGATAATGCTTGTACAATCCCCAACATAGTCCTCTTGACACACATTCACCACTACCACAGACATCACTTCCCATTTACCACAATTTGTCACCACCTTCTGCTTGTAAATATGTTGCCTAAGATATGAATTTTATGAATTATTCATTCATGTCCTCTAACCCACATTTTTCCATTAATCATTCAGCTAACTCGGTGCTGAGCTCCATTTCTTACCATGCTGTGGTAACCCTTTTCTGCTGCACTGCTGCACTGCACATCCTCAGCAATCTCTGTGAAGTGTTACAATCCATCTGCTGTCTGTTATAAACATTTATATCTCATTATATAGAGGAGATGTTTGTCAGAAACATACACAACAAAAAGACTGCTATACATTATAGCTTTTGGACAAAAGGTGTTCTGTGAGGTTGCACGCACACACGCACGCACGCACACACACACACACACACACACACACACACACACACACACACACACACACACACACACGAGCCTCTGGCCACAGTGGCCAGTGTTTTGTGTGTGTGTGTGTGTGTGTGTGTGTGTGTGTGTGTGTGTGTGCTGTACTTGAGAAGAAGACCTTTTGGTGAAAGCTAAAACATATAGCAGTTTTTTCATTGTGCCTGTATGCGGCTCTACAGTTCCTGTATATGGTGAGTAACAATCTATCTTTTTCATAATGTTGTTATTTTTTCATACTGTACTTTCCATTGTTTAAATTTTTATATCTAAAATAATCTGGAATCCAGAGTACCGTAATCTGTGATGCTATAGGAAGTATCTCACCAGTATATCACAGAATTTTTCCCCAGTCTGTACCACTTAGTAATTGTATTTAGTACTTCCTTATAATAGTTTACATCTGTCATCATAGCTTATCCCTCTGAAAATAAAATTTTCTTATTTTATTACAAGTCACCTAAAATATGCTGCATTTGTTAATATAAACAAAAAAGACTAATTCTCTGCTTCAGCCTATTGACAAAATAATTGTGCACTTACAGACCTTCACCAAAACAGATGATTAAATTGATATGCTTGTGCCTGTCACTGAAATATTACTTAAATGAATGGATAAATAACTATAGGTTTTCTACAAATATAGAAATATGTGCCACAATAACAGTTGGATTTATAGAATGGAAAAGAGTAAATGTTCTCATTAACTGATGTACATATAACTTACGTTGTTTGACAGGAGAAAGAGAAGGGAGAGGTGTATGAGAAACTGTTAATGTTACTGAATGAATGTAATTACATTGAAAGATTCAATCAATAAAATTAGACCAAGCTGTCTGTTTTCAGATACACACAGTTTTGGCTTTGAGAGTTACTCATTAACTCATTCATCACATTATGCAAATGCCATTACAGAGGAGAATATCCAGGAATGTGGAAGGAGCCAAATTACACACTGACAAAAGGATATGGCTGTCAGTGATGTCTTCGAGCTGTATTAATGATCAGATATCACCAAAGCTAATCTAATGTGTACAACATTCTTGCTTAAAAGCACTACAGATCAGTTTCTTATAATTAACAAACAACATTATGAAATGAAATCGCTCAACACACATGATTAACAGGTTGCACATGGACAGAACTACACATGCTCTTAAATGCATTCAGTTTTAGTGATTAACTTCACTTGCCACATGTTTCTGTAATATTAGCACTGGTGTGTCATATTAATATCATACTCTCAGCATTCTTGTATTTCGTATTACAAAGAACATATTTGAAATAATCTTTAAAAGCAAACAGAACAAAGAAATTATACTAATGTAATAGAGTACATCATACCCTATTTCTCAGTAACTGCAGTCAATACTTTGGGTAACCTGTCCTTCTAAATTTCACCTCCTTCCACTTCCAGCCAATCCTGCCAACTAACTTTGTTCCATCATTACTAATCTCTTGATTTTCAGTATCTGTCATTATATTCACCAACAGCTCAGGATAAATGAGACACATGTTAGAAGCTCATATCCAACTAACAACCTGGCAAACCAAGAAGATTTAAAACCGTTTATCATTTAATGATGCAACTAGAAGATGCAGGGCTACATTAATTAGTTCTTCAAGAATGTTTCAGTATATGACCTTCTATTAATGACAATGACCATAACTTTTGTTACTTTGTTGTTGTACAATCTTTCTCACTTGGATTTTTAAATGAAGTTTGCTTGGGATACATTATTGTTTCAGTTGTCTATTTATCAACTTCCTAGGTAGCAGAATTTCTGAATTTGTTCTGTGTTTCATATAATTCTAATATTTATTTATATTATCCTTAGTATTCTTGATTTTAAGTGCCTTTCTCATAACCATCCTTGTCCTCAAAATATATTCTATTCTTCTTACCAAGAATTGATTTAGGCAATCTGCAGAAAAGTGTTTTCATGCTCGCATATTAATTACTTTGCGTAGCATTTATTTCCCTTCCATTATCATACTTCATGTTTGATATTTTGATTCCCTATCATAGTACCTGCCATTCCAGACTCCTATGATCTGTTAGTGACCAAAGCTTAGCTTAGTAATATCCTAATATTCCTACAGTGTAAATAATATCCATGCATTGCTTCATGAAATGTTCTTTATTTTGTCATGTACATGTCTTTTGTGGGTTGGTATACGTAGACAATAATACAATTTCCAGAACATCTGAAAGAATGTATGTATGTGTTGACAAGGTAACCAGTTGATTGTGAAAACTCATAACTTATGAAATCTTCATAAAAGAATTATATCTACATACGTGAAACATGATAGAAGATTAGTGGTTTCTTTTGTTTTCCCTCTTTGAGTCAAATGTACACCCATTGGAAAACAGTAGGATCTTAAGAATTGACTGTAATAATTCTAAGGCACTATTATGTGTCTTTTTATGAGTTATATTTTTCTTGTTACTCGACTTCTTTTTTTTTTTTTAGAGGTGGTGATCATGATGTAAAAATGTAAAGACGAAAGACATAGATAGTTTTGGTTGTTATAGTTAGCAAAAGAACTTGTTCTCCCATTGATTATGTACATATATGTGGAAACTAACTTAAATCTGTCCTCCCCCCCCCCCCCCCTCTCTCTCTCTCTCTCTTCATGTATGTGTATCCTTTTTTCCCCTGTGTGACTGTGCAGTGAGAGATGGTCATTCTTTACATCATTTTTGTTTTGCTCTATACTTTATTATTTTGAAATGGATGATAAATAACATTACAATAACTATGTTGACACTAACATAATTTGAAAATGCTTGCTGAAGTCACTTGTAAATTGTTTCTACAGTGTGTGTGTGTGTGTGTGTGTGTGTGTGTGTGTGTGTGTGTGTGTGAGGAGGGAAGGGGGTAGGGGGTCACAGGCACATGTTTCACACAATTATTCCTTAGGTTTGAAATGGTACTCTTCGTCTTCTAGAATTTGTATAAAGTAAAGAAGATGCTTAGAATGTTTTTGCCTAGTAAGATATATCAGTTGCAGTAGACAGAGAATAATTCCAGTTTCATACCGGAAATCATCGTTCTTGTGTATCCTTGGACTGAGGTTCAAGGAGATGCATTCATTCTTCACATCAGATTTGAGTTGCATTTTAATAGGGCTTAGCATGTAAGTAGAAGGATATCACATTTAGCTTTGAATCTAAAAAATAACTATTAACAGATGTCATTTCAATTTGTTGTACTTGCGTATCAGCAGCATGACAGCTGATCTGGCGGCGTAAAATTCTAAACTCTTCTTTAAAACGTTTCTCCTTCTGTTACATATATATAAATATCTGATTGTGCAGATGAATATTTTGCATTCCACATTAGACACCCAAGTGAATTATCTTAGAAACTTCATGTTGCATTTAAGTTTTATGAGAAAAGATAAATCAACCATAATAATTTATTAGAATACAAGTAGTCATGGTTTAAGTATGTCTGCAAAGAAAGAAGTGGTATAATATATCTGCTACTAGCTGTTAAGCACTGTTTAAATTTTATGCTGTGTTGTTGTGGTTGTTTTTCACAACTAGACCTAAGAACGACAGCACACATGCTGTTACTCGCTACATTAAAAAGACATATTATAGTTCATTAATGCTCATAACATGCCAATAATACATATTACACTTTTAAAATAAGTCAACATTAATGTGTGAGGGGATGCATTTTGTAATTAATATTTTCATTTCTTGTACAAAATATTTGTGAGAATTCAGTAGTCACATGAGTGGCAAATGTAAAATCTTGAAAGGTGTTGAGGTAGACATTATATTATTCTCCTATATCTGTTTCGGCATGTGTGTTTCAACAACAATGGCAACATTAAAATCCAATTATGTTATCATGATCAACTGAAGATTGATTGAAAATTTTGTTGAAGGAAGTACTGTTGTTTTATAAAGTTAAAAAAAATGTTTAAATTGTATGTAAATAATAATAAATGGAAGATGTTCATCAATAGACACCAGAATCACTTCATTTTAAAGACAATGTGATAAATTACTGTTAACTCGATAGTGTGATAATTAATGTAGTAATGTAAAAGTTTTTATATGTACATGTGAATTCAAGAATGCTTTTGAATGACCTGTAAAAAGTCAGTGTTTACTGGACAGCTAACTTTCCAAATTAAAATGTTGAGGTGTTCGTTGTGTTTTCTATGTGCTTGATATATATGGGTAGAAGGTGTACTTCACCTTCTAAGCACCTTTCTTTAGAGAGAGAGAGAGAGAGAGAGAGAGAGAGAGAGAGAGAGAGAGAGAGATTTGGATGAACAAGTCATCACATCATTATGAACCACATTACTCAGGAACTTCCATTTTCTGTCTTTCAAGTGTGAAGTATTACTTTCTTTAAAATCAGAGATGGCATAAATCCATACATATTCTAAAGGCTAATGCTTTATCAATGCAACCACTCTCTTTTGTCAGTGGCTGTTTGTTTGTTTCAGTTTCATGTTACTGCCATATCCTGTTCTTATCTTGATGTCTTCCAAATACTTTATCTGAAGCCATCCTCTTCCTTTCTTTCCCAGTAACTTCCCTCCAAGAATGTTAATGATGAAGGTTATTTTTATGTTTTCTGTTTCTTTTAATTATCTCCTCTGCTCACTGACTTTCCTCAGTACCCCCAGGTTGGTTTTTCTTTCCAACTAGCTCATTCTTGTCATTTTTCATCACATCCACATTTCAGCAGCTTAATGTTGATTCCAACTCTCACTGATATGAAACAGTTTGCTCCATATAAATGATTTTGTAAAGGTTTTTCTAACACCTTTTCCCATAAATTTCTTGTTTTAAAAATTTTTCTTAGCCTTTATTTTAAATCCCTCTCACCAATGCTTCCTTCTCTCCTCTTTCATTAAGCATCTATTGTCCCCAGTAATTATGTTACAGAGATAACAAAACTACCTCATGTGATTAATTCTGATGTCATTGATTTTTATATTGGTTTTAATTTCTTCCATATTTTTCCATACTACCATTACTTTCATTTTCTGTTTGTTCAGTTTTAATATCCATTGTTTAAGAAGTTTTACAGCACTTGCAGGATTGTATTTCTTTTTCTTTTTTGGAGACTACAGCTATTGTGATGTTGTCAGCAAATCTGATGCAATGTATCCTTTCACCATTCAGTTTTATTCCCTTTGTCTCCCATTTCGTGATCTGAATAACTTTCTCAAAGAAACATGAAATAAATATGGAGGCAGGGAACAGCCTTGTCTTAAATCCTTTTCTCATCTTGGCTTCTTTCTCTACCTTATTGACATTTACATTTGTGCTTTGGTTCTGTTACAGTTGATTAATCATCCCAGTCCAGTCCTATATTCTTCATAGTCCTAAAGAGAAGCTCCCAGTTCATATTCTCAAAAGCTTTTTCTAAGTCAGTGAAGGTAAGATACGCTTGTTCATTCACATCCACCCTTCTTTCCAGCAGGATGATGTCTCTAAATAACATTGATAATGTTCTATGATTTGATGCTGTCAACTGCCTTTCTAATTTCAAGTATGGTTCTGCATTGCGTGAAGTCCTCTAGTATGACTCCTCTTTCATAGCAGTCATTTATTACTCTCAATAATTGGTCCTTCATGTTATTACCTAAATTTTCCAACAATTCTGCTAGGAAGTCATCAACAACAGTTGCTTTTCCTTCTGTGAGACTCTGAAAAGCATGTTGAAATTCATGTCTTACGGTTGGGAGACATTGCATTTCTCTTTCACATTCATTTATGATTTCAGTTGGATTATGTTGATTCTTGAAGTCCTTATTATTGTGAATTTCTTCTACGTATTCTTTCCAACAAGCACACATCTCATCCTTTGTCTATCAGCAATAATCCATCTTAATTTTTCACAATTGCAGATTTCATTTTAGATTTGCACTGAAGGGCTCTTGATTTGCTAATAAACTAGATACCGTTTTCCCTTTTGCCAATCTTCTTATATTTATACATCAATGTTTTATGTCTGTTTGTCTTTTCATTCTCTGCATTTCACTATGATGTGATTTTTAATTCTTTTGTAGTCATCTCCATTGCTTTAGTATTTCTTCTGTTATCCATAGTTTTATAGGCTCCAGTCTCCTCTTTCCTCAAACCTCATTTGTTGCTTTAACTATCCCCATCTTGATATTATTCCACTTAGTTGGCTCATCACTTGCATCAGCTATTTGATTGTTTCTTTCTTCAACAGTCATGGACTTTAATAATTAAAAGTAAAGTAGTGGATTTGCTATAACTGTGTGTTCTCCTCTTCCTCTAATAATGGAGCCTGAACAAATTATAATTTGGCTTCACATGAATTTTCTCTAATAATGCTCTACATCAGATCAAGTACATGTTGTAATGCAGGGAAACATTTTTTTGATTCTGTGCATGTTCTGGAATTCATTGTTACATATCAAAATTGCTGCATTATTGAAATCTAATATTTTTTGTTGCTGCAGCATCAGTAGAACTGATGAAATAGTAATTATTCTATCTTAATGGTTCCCTTGTGTTTAGGCTAATTAGGTTTTAGGTATGAAATGGTTTTTGCAATACACCATTATTCCATCTTCACAAAACTTCAATTGCTAGGGTATATAGTTTCCAGTATCACATGGTTCAGGTCCTCTTAAATGCTGCTTTTCTGTTTGTTGCTCGGTACATTGCTGATATATCATGTGATTTTTGCAGTTTCATCTGACTGAACAGCAGTAGCCCTTCAGATATATAACAAGCAAAGGCAGCCTTAGATGACCAAATAATTCTGAATTTTTTCAGATAACAACTACTACTAATACATCTTCCGTGCAGGGCTTTGTATTATCATGCTTGTTGTTACTTGAGAGTGCCTATCTTAGCCAAACCTTTTGTGTGTGTGTGTGTATATATATATATATTTGTGTGTGTGTGTGTGTGTGTGTGTGTGTGTGTGTGTGTGTGAGAGAGAGAGAGAGAGAGAGAGAGAGAGAGAGAGAGAGAGAGAGATTCATGTTTTTTCCTGTTTAGTGAAAAAAAGTTATTTAAATTGTGGTTTTCAGTTGTCGATTGTGGTGACAACTAGTGTTCTTTCTTGTGTGCAGTAATCAATGATATTTTTTGAATTTCTGTGTAGACATAAAACACAACCACAGCAAGTAAACTTACTATTTTTTCTAACTATTGGTGTCACAAAAAATTACAAAAATCAATTATAGATACATTTATAATTGCAGAATTAAAACTTTTATCAAGATATTCTAAACACAATATTATTGAAATTTGACATGTGGAATAAAATTGCACACTATAATATACTTTAAAGAAATAATTTCAGAACTTTTACCATAATAAAGCATAGATGCATTGAAGGACCCACATTGTTTGCAATGTTTAGGTGCTAAATAATTCTGTTTATCTTTCCTCATAACTGCTTTATTTCCTGTTACAATAAGTATTTGTGTTTCTTCACTTCCTATCCTTTCACACACACACACCTTCCTCCAAAGATACATAAACAAAGTGTAAACAGAGATTATTATCAATGTCTGACAGAAACTGGCAGCCATCTAATTGCTTTTATATTTTATGTTATTGCTGTTTGTGATTTAAATTTATTGCATCAAAACTACCACTCTGCAGACAATATATGGTTTATTCCATATAGTGGCTTAGTTAAGAGTTCAAATGTTATCTTTTTGTCTGAAAACAGCCATTTTTTAATTTTCCTCTTCTGCTCTGTAATGTGCGGTTTTGCTTCATAATTAAAAAACTCCTCTCTTCTCATCATTTGCCATCTTGACCTTAATGTTACACAAAAACCTGAAACATTTTTTAAAGTCCCACATTAAGTGATTAACGGTGCTATCTTATGGAAAAATATTGTTCATAACAAATTCTTAATGATTTTTATGCAATTGTTTTTAATGCCTTAACCATGATTTATGTATTTGTAAGCCATTCACAAATAACTGTTTAGGGTTTTAATCTAAAGAAAACACATGGCAGATGTGATAAGTACTTTCAAGTTGCTACTCAGAAGTTACTGTCTTAAATTGACTCTATGGTAAATTGTGACAGTTAAAGAACAAATCATAAACAAATAATCAGTAAATCTCATTAAGAGTAATCTATTGATTTGTGAAATATTATACAAACTCTAGTCTTTTATTATAAAAATAGTCTTCTCATACATGAAATATTAGCTACTGAATAGTAGAAGCATTCAGTTGTTGACAGGCACACAAAGAATTAAATCTTTCTTCTCTCTCTCTCTCTCTCTCTCTCTCTCTCCTCCCTCCCCCCCCCCCCCCCCCCCCTCCCACGTGCATCTATCCAGCTACACTATGGCAGCTGAACATACAATGTTGCAATTGCAGTATGGCACGTGGACTGGGGTGAGTGTTTGTGTTGGGTGGGATGGTTATAAGGAGAAAGAGGCGAGAACAGAAAGGAGTTGTTGGGGAGGCAGCTGGTTGTAGGATAAGAATGCGGGGAAGGGAGAAGGGGGAAAGAGGGGGGGGGTGCAGCAGATGTGTGGGAAAGAATCATGGCACAGAGGCACTGGAGCCAGTGTGTTTGTGCAGGGCTCACTGACGATGATGTGATGGCATGGAATGAGAGAGGGCAACAGAACAGAAGGAGGGGAGAAAATGGGGCAGAGGATGTGAGTGCTATGGGCTAATGGAGATTGAGGCAGGAAGATTACAGGAATCAAGGATGTGTTGCAAGGATTACTCCCATCTATGTAGTTGATCTAGTGCTCGATGGCACATGTTGTGAAGTAGCCATTGAACTCTAGCCTGTTGTGCCTAACCTTGCATTGCATCACTTGCTGGTCAGCTCTGTTCTTGGCCACAGTTTGGCAATGACCATTCATTCTAGTGGAGAACAGTTTGGCAGAAAGTGCAGCACGCAGCCTAGTTTGTATTTGAAATGGCTGCTTTCATAGGTGGCCCTGCCTCTGATGGGACAGGATAAGCATGTGTCAGGACTGGTGCAGGATATGCTGGCTAAGGTCTTCCACAGGGATATGAACCCTGTTGCAAGTGATTGTGAGGGGGAGTGGCATATGGATGGACTGGAATTAGGAAGGGAGGCAAGAATTGTATGTAGAATTTCCTTCATTTCCAGGTGTGATGATAGATAGTCAAACACCTGGTAAAGGATAGGGTAGGTGGTATTGGGTGATTTTTTTTTTTTTTTTTTTTTTTTTTTTTTTTTTTTTTTTTTTTTTTTTTTTTTTTTTTTTTTTTGTGGTGGTGGGGGGAGCCTCCTATCTAGTTCCTCAGTATGGTGGGAGGGTTAGAGGGGCATGTGAGTATATGGCATATGAAATCTGTTTGAGGACTAGGTTTCTAGGTTTTTGGGGATAGTGCCTGTCTGTGAAGGCCTTTGTGACACATTCAGCATAGTGGAAAAGGATTTCTCATCACTGCAAATATGCTATGCATAGGTGGCCATGCTGAATGGGAATGATTTTACTTCATGTGGAACGGGTGACAGCTGTCAAAATTGCAGGTTCTGTTGCTAGTTAGTGGGCTCGATATGAACAGAGGTATGGATGGAGCCATCAGATAGGTGGAGGTCAATGTCCAGGAAGGGTGGCAAACTGGACTGAGGAGGATCAGGTGAAGTGGGTAGGGAAGAAAGTTGTTGGAGTTGTGGAGAAATGAGGACAGGTTGTCTTTGCCCTAGGTCCAGATTGTGAAAATATCATTCACACTACATTCTGTTTTTACCCTATGGAAAATTAGTTACACTGAGAAATCATTACTTGCGAAGAAGTGGCAATGACAATAGCTTGTATGCATGTAGACCTTCAACTGCTGCCAATTTATTACTATAAAGTTTTCATATTTTAATTTGTCAAAACTAAATTATAAGATAATTTTTGTTATTGAAAGTTGCACATATTAATCTCACATAGTAAGCATTGACAAGTTCAGTCTTCTCCACACAGAGACTAGGATTCAGGTTGAGATGGTTAACTTGCATGTTGAGCAGGTTGTACCTTGCGTCCAAACATTGTTTTGAAGAAGTTTGCAAGTGGAAATGATTATAGGAAACAACCTGTAATTATATTTATTTTCATTAACAGACTTTCAGCATTTCAGTGAAACAAAATCACTTAGAACACATTGTGTGAACCAATACATAAATTACATGAAACATTGAAATATTTTATAATGTAATAAAAATAATTACATTGTTGGAGAAAGCTAAAGATGCACTGAAAAACTGACATTAAATATCTTAAATGGTAAACCATACCATTTACACTGCTTCTGTTAACGCAATTTCCTTTCCACTTATTTTTTTACTATTACACTGTAATTTTTAATGTGAATGCATAAAAAGTGCCATTTTCATTTACAACCTTGTCGATGCAAACTACAAATGAGAGAAAGAGAGGGGGAGAGAGAGGGAGAGAGAGAGAGAGAGAGAGAGAGAGAGAGAGAGAGAGAGAGAGAGAGAGAGAGAGAGAGAGTTCTTGTTGTGTCCATTTGCATGTTTGTGTTGACATGCATGAAATAGGGGTGCTATAAACACAACAAAGAATTTGTAAATGTATTTAATACAAATGATGACAGCAAGGTTTTTGAAGTTAAATGTCTGACAAAGAAAGATCGAAAACAGTAATCAGAAGGAAAAAATGCAAAATAAACATGTGTAAAAGAAACACTGACAAAAGAGAATTTGTTGAGTGTCAGTAGGAACTGACAGGTACAAAACAGACCTTTCTTGTCAACTGGTGGGAGAAGGCAGAAACATAGCTAAGGCACTTCAGAATTTCTGGAATTAATTTAAAGTAACTGTGGTGGGTGACAGTGATGAAAAAATTGTATATGGAAACTGGTAGTTCTTTTTCAGTAAGAAGAAACATTCTTCAAAACTGTTTTGTATATCATCAGGCTGTTCCTGAACATTCTTATCAAAAATTACAAAATCTTTGAAATCATTTTATTGTGGAATTTTATTGTTGCAAATATTAAACATTTTTTCACTGTTACAAGTGGTACATCATTATATAAACTATTTTGCTGTGCATTTAAAGTTTTGTTGTTGCCAGTGCCATATATTTGTGGAGACACAGTGTAAGATTTCGGGGATTCAGTAAATTGGTTGCATGACTGGTATACAGTTAATCTAAGCTTCATTGTAAGAAATACTTGTAACTTATTTCAAGATGTTTAAGCTGTGCAGGACTGATCAGGCAACATAATGGATTTAAGGTGTTTGTTTTTTTCCAACCCCCAGTTTTTTCAAGGAGTCACATTTTCTTTCTGTTGACAATTGGTTAGGCCAGCTGCACAAGTACTTGTCTGGACATAAATTCATCACTGTAGACTTTCTTTGTATTGTTTTTATCCTGCCTGTTGCATAATTATTCGTGTCATCAACTCTTTGTTTATTTATCATAAACCATTTTGAAGTGTCTCATTATTCAAGATTGGTTGTGACTGATTTTTTCTCTGTCATCTGTGTTAGTCTTCTGTATTACTTCACGTAATTTATTCACAAAGGAGAAATTTAATGGTCATACACTCTCAAGATTCAGCATTTATCTCTATATCTGGCAAATGGTGGGATCTTTATGTTTGTCTTACTTGGACAAATAAAGAAGTGGACGAGGAGAGTAGCTGTAACATAAGAATGTTAATGATGAATCTCAATCCTTTATTTGTGAAAACTCCATTCACAAAAACAAGGGTACAAACCATCTGTTGCATTTCATTAATAGTTCTGAGTAACTATCCTTCCCTGTAGTACACACTGTCATGTTCAGTTTTTGTTTACTGTCCTTATATTAAGTCTTACATTGTAAGTATGTAAAGTCTTCAGTTTTGTATTTGTAATATAGTTCCTGTTGCTCATCTCTCTATCCTTGTTTTTATATGATTTTGTAGAGTTCAACACATTTTAACATACTGTATTTGCACATTTACCAGCAAAATTATAATTACTATTGATGTAAACAATCATATGTCCACATTATTATTATCTGGCTACACTTATCAAGGGGTGATTGTATAGTTCACTTAATTAAATTTCTGAACACTGAAGTATATAGTGGACTTGCACTTCCTTATGTCCTTTTGCTGCCACTGAATGTGGCCAGACCTTTATTTTTAATAGATCAGTGAGTTATCAATTCATAATACTGTATTTCATAGTCACATCAAGTCGGTGCATATCAAATAAGTTGCTGATAATTAAAAAAAAAAATGAGAACAGCCAAACACTCACCAGTAGACAAGTGATGTAAGACACAATTAAAAGGTCTTAAAATTATACTTACCTTTGAGCTTTCACCATTCTTATTGCCATAATTTTTGTAGGTAGGGCTAAAGAGCTTAAAAGTTATGGTGATTTTTTGATCTTGTCAGTTAGCTTATATGGTTGCTTCTTCACAGTGTTCTGTTTATTGTTTGCATTCTGGAGCTTCCAGTATATTAATATACAAATCACTTGTAGAGATACTCAGTTTGCAGATTTTATGTAATTTTTGTGCATATATACTGCAATATTTCTTTTTCTTCTGTAGAAGAAGTAGATTTCTTGCACTCCATTAATGCGAGTGATGGAATGTAACTCCACTGTATTTATGTGCAATACTTTATTCAAGCACATTTTGTATGTAGTGTGTATATAATCCATCCACAATGATCTCTTCTCTGAATGCCAAATACTTACATCATTGTGATGTTAAAGCTCATAGATGGGTACTCAAAGAGCAATTTAAAAATGGCCTAAAAATCTGAATGTGGTTGTAATGAGTAATGTAGTGTTAGTGAAAAGTGGATATAGTTTCTTCATGTTATATGTAACAGACTAACTTTGTAGCAGTTTTAGCTGCAACCTGAAGCAGAAGCATTATTGATAATAATTGTACTCTTCCTTCAAAGACTCAATGCTTTGCTGTGTAACTGTGAGACATCTACAAGTGTGAAGTTTTGCAGTCCAGGTTGATCTTTTATTCATTAAGAAGTAGATAGGATTTTCTCTCAAGGAGGAAAAATAAAGAAATCTATTCTTCAAAAAGTACAATAATTTCTAATAAGTTTATGATATTATTGGGACAAGGACTGTGGTTTAGCAGCTTGTAAGAATGCAAATTTCAATACAAAAATAGACTAAATTTTCTCAATAGATTAGCAGTGTAAGTTTATTGATTCTAATTGCCATTTAAACTAGTTTCCAACATGCTGTACATAAAGAACTCGGCACAGTATTTGCAGAAATATATGCGGTACTCGCAGTGCTTATGCTTAAAACTGCTATACATTGTGATATTTTGTTAGCTAATACAAGTAAAAATGGTTTTACTGGCATTTCATGTACTGTAAATGTATAGTGATAATGCAATGTTTTTTGATCATATGCCTTGTACAACATCTGAAGTACTGCTTTGCAAAGTCATCTAGATATTGAAATACAATTTCAAAGTTTATAGAATTCCTATTACAAACTTTATGCTGTAATTTTGAGGAAAGATATTTTCATAGTCATAGAATATTGTTGAACATATCTTTTATGGAATCATATTCATTATTTACTACATGTATCAACTGAAGAAACATAAACAATCAGTAGCATCAATTTAGACATTAGTGATGGTATTTTGGTAATACATTCTGATATAGAGAATTTCAATATACTGATTAGAGGCCACAGTACATGGCTGAACTTGTTCATACTGTGGATTCCTAACTGGTATAATTGTGTTCAGTATGGTGAAATGCTGAATTATACACTGCTGATGTCTCAGACAGTAATAGTGTGTGAGAGAAATAAAGAATACCTATCTTAATATCTCTGTGACTGAATAAATGTTCTTGTGTTTGTTACTTATCTATATGCTGTGACTTCTTATAAGAAAAAGAAATTGGTCTTTGTCATTCTATTTTACTACTTGCTGCAACATATTTCATGGTCACTAGTGAAATATTTCCCTTTTTTCATTATCTCTTCACACTTCTCTGAATGACGTGTAATAATTTTTTGAATACATTATAGTTATCGATAAGTCACTTATGTAATGTATATCCCACTAAAGGTCTTCCGAGAAATAAAGGAAAGTCTTTCAAATCTTGAATCCTCCACTAGTATCTGTGTGATAACAAATGCCTTGTGTGGTTGTAAAGATGATAAAATAAAGATGTAAAGAAATTAATTTCAACCTATAGTGTTGTTTAATTGTAATGGATTGAACCCTCATGTGTATGGTGTGAATATGTATGACTTGGGAAATAGTGATTTGCTTTGTTTCTGTGTAATTTTTCTGTTTTTGTGTCCAGCTTTGCCCTTAGTGTAGTCCACAAGCAAGAGCCATTCACAGCATTATATTCATAACTCAGAAATTTATCTTCTTCTCTGCACTATTATCCTGTGTTACCAAAGCACAGGCCTTTCTGTGAAAGACAAACCTGCCAATTTTGGAATATTAATGTATTTGGCGGATTACTTTTATGAACTTATACAGCAAGCCTCTCTTGTTTTATATTTCTTCTGTCTGAAATCACACTGTTAAAATAACAACTGATACTGGTTTAGAACAGGGATGCAGTTTGTCAGTGATACTTCTTATATTGAGACAATGAGTAAAAAAATGGAGTTTTGCATCAAGACCCTTACACAACAAAATTAAAAAAGACTCTTTGGTGGTGATCAATTTTTATAGTTGATAGTGAGAATGCCTTCCAAAACTCCATTTAGGGATTAAATGCAACTGCCAAAAGTTGTAATTGTTTTGACTCAATGATAAAAAGGACACCATGTGGATGACATCCTATAGTGTCTTCATTTATGAAACATCTTTTCACTAAACAATATCAGAAGCTAATAGCTTTTAAAGATCAAGATCTAGTTACAAATGAAATTGCAACAACTGATCAGAAAATATACAGAGTAAATGAGTTCAAGTTCTTGGGGAAATACTATCTACTTCACAAAAGAAAGACACATATCGACTAAAATAGAAAGATTCAGTTATGTTGGAGAGGTAAAATCCAGATTAAAGATCAAAAATTTGAGGAGAGGGACCCTAATATTTTTTTTTTATTATAAAATAAGGCAGTACAAACTATACTATATGATGATGATAGACACAGCAGAAATGAATTTTCTAAGAGCAACTGGCTACATAATATCAGGTAGAACAAGAAACACAGCAATCGGACAAGAATTGGGAATTAGAAATATTAAAAATTGTTTAAGAAATATGCAGATAAATGGAGAGTCTTTGTCATAAGAATGAAACAACACAGAATATCCAAAGTAATAATGAGCTATCAATGAACAGGAAAACAATCATTAAGTAAGGTACGGTGCAGAAAAATAATTAAAAACTTGCAGTAAAGATATACTACAGGACGACTTAACAGGTAAGAACCTAATTCTGGAAGGTAGTCAAAAAAGCAGAAGAAAAAGGAGGAGGAGGAGGAGGAGGAGGAGGAGGAAACAGCAGTAAAGGCAGACCAAGTACAAACATAATATTCTATGAATAATCTTTATGATTTGACTTCATGGTCTGTTCTTCATGTGCTGCATCATGTTTATGATGCAACGGGTTCTTGTGGCATTTTCACCTTATTCTTATCAGTAGTGGGAAACACCAAGACAACTGCACACTGAAATACTGCAAGTGTATGCCCAATCTGCATTGGGTTCACTCACCTGTGACTGAGTGGCAACATCAGTAATGCACCTCAAAAGATAATATCTAAAGTAGACTGTTTGAAGTATCTATGAGAATGGATATCAGACAACATGAAGGATAAGATGACAACAGAAAATGTAAAATAGAGATGGCTTTCAAATAACAAGAAACATCCATGTTAAAAAATCTTTATCTTGAACACAAATCTGAAATACTATGAAATGAAAGTCAGGCAAGGAGAAACACTTAAACTAACTATAAAGGAGAAGCATGAAAAATTAGAAAAAAAGTGAAAGAAGAATCTCAAGAAAAATATGAGGCCCAAAAAGCAGCAGTAAATTAGAATACAGATTAAGATCTAATTTCCCCTATATATAAAAGGAAATGTCCTGACTGATTTACTTACTCCTCATCTTGCAGCCCAAACCATTAAGGATAGAAACATGTTGGAGAACATTTTGAGCTTATACTGTAGGCATTGTTTATGAAGGGATCTTTCAAAATTGCACCCCTAAGCGGATGAAAATTCTGTTGAAAATATTTCACTATTAAGGCGAACTATGAAAACTGGTATTTGGTTTCTTGGTTAGAAACAAAAAATTGTGCATTTCAGAATTTTTGGAAAGTAAACCCATGGGAAGGGGCATGAGGGGGTGGAATTTGGGATGAAAATTTTTGTAAAAATATTTCATTATAGTAAAACATTTTGAAAGTTAAATCTATGAAAACTTGTATTTGACTGCTTGGGCAGAAATATGTATTAAGGGGTAAAGTTTCTGTGGAAATGTCATCATAAGAACTCAAAAGGCGTAAGTACAGAATTGCTTAAAAGTCTAGGTGTTGTTGCAGTTTGTGAAGTAAATAAAAAAAAGCTGTTTAGTAGCCACCAAAACAAATTGGCTTTGTCAGACTGCCTAGAAAAATAAACAGATTTTTAATACATTAATTTTTCAGCAGGCCTAATCTATGTTTATAAAATTATTTTTGGTGTAATTACTGCTCTAACTAATCATTACTTATGACAAAATAGACACCACATTGAAGTGCATTTTTGTTTGAAATGACCAAGTGCACTGTTCCTAGATACTGATTTGTACATGAACAGTGTGTGTAAGAAAATATAAATTCAATTAGATTTTTTAAAAATGTGCACATTTTATACAAAGTATTTCTTTATTAAATTTGAGTACCCTATCTGCAGCTTAATTTACATCACTAGATACACTGCTTACACAGTGTTTGGATTTACACATGAGCAACAGGCATAACAACATACAAGTTTAACGAAAGAAAAACAAAAAAATCTGTGCAGGTCGTACAGTTTACACAAGCAAAGTAATGGGTGCAAAGCTAGTACAGAACTATAGCTGAAAGCTGAAAAGGTAACTGATGTAATGAGAAAAAGGTGATTAAAAATCTATGGACACATATACAGGATGAATAATGACAGAATAACTAAACAAAGTTTGGAATTACTAAACAATTACAAATTCAAAATCACATGGCTGAGAGAACTAGGAAGAGATACCGAAAATCTTGGAGTGAATTTGGACAAAATACGAAACAGAAAACTTTTAAATAAGCAATGCAAAAGGTAAGATTTCAGGACAAAAAAAATCAAGAACTTGAACAGAAAAGGATACAAGAAACAACACTAACCAAGGATGAAAGAAATATGGCCCCAAAGGATACTGCAGTTAAAACAAGCAAAAATGATGTTGTTATATCCTCCAAAAGGGTACCTTTAAAAAAAGTGCTGCAACTTCAATAAAATACTCAGTTCCTTTCATTGTTGCTGTCATCCAACCATAATGTGAGTTGTCTCAGTCTGAGGGGAAAGAACCAAGAAGTACAAACACAGCTGCAGTGACACTCCATGAACCTGATGAAGACTGCTTGTAACAGTAGCTGAAACTGGTTGTTATTTTCACACATGACTACACAACAAGCAAATTTTACTAAAATAGATTACACTAAGAAAACATTTGTTCACTCATATGGTACGGTTTAGATTTGCTCTTGTGTGTGTGTGTGTGTGTGTGTGTGTGTGTGTGTGATGCTACACATTAAGTAGAGAAGCAGAGCCCAGACTTTTATGTAATCAGGCCTACATCTTCTTTCCTTTCACTACTATGCATGTGAAAAGTGTTCACAAATTATTTTGTCAGCTTTGATATATTTCATTTGATCATTACATATTTTTACATATTTCACTACAATTACATATTTTAACTTCATGTTACATAAAATTACAAATTATTGCTTTTTTACCCTTCTCACCATACGTTACCACTCGCTAGAAAAATATTGGTGTAAGACCAACCACAAAAGTTGAAGATAGGAAGTAAACTATCTTTAATCATTTATGTTGTAATCAAATGTGTTTCATTGAACTTTGAGTTGGATTATAAAGGACGTACATTTGCTTAATTTTCTAATACTTGACATTTCAGTTCTCAAAAGCAAATCAGATACAATAAAATACTGTGTATAGCATTGTAGTGGCCACTGTTAGTAAAGGGCTTTGCGTGCTATCGAGATTGTCAGTGGCCAAATAAAAGACTAGCAGCCTGATATTTGCTGACTGTTAGTGATTTTTACTGATCCAGAACTAGGGAGTGCTTGCACCAACAAAAGTGTGCCAAATAGCACTTAAGAGTTCATGCCTGACTGGTGTTCATGATGCCTCCTATTGCATCAGAATTATCATCTAAATTAAGATCTTTGATTATGATGGATGACTCTTTAAGCATTGATGCAGAGATTGTTCTATGTTGAGTGTGTTCTGTGAATCCCTTCTCATGTATGTGGCGATACGCACACAAACCACAAAGCAGTGCAATTGACTAAGAGGAAACTCTTACTGATGCAGTTATAAAAAATCCCAAACTCCACAAATGAATTTGTCCGTGATATGTGCTCCACTGTGGTTGCTGTGTACATTCCATGGTCAAGCTTGAAGTACCCAAGTATCGCATGTTTCCACAAAAGTACTTCAGGCAATAGGTTCCTTGTGAACTGACATTAAGGAAAAACAATTTAGGCTTCTGCTACCAGGAGGCTCTGAAAAGTGTGTGTTACTTCATAAATAACCACCGTATATGGATAGCTGTTGACAAAAAAATAGACCTATGTGGAGGTTTCATTTGAAATCTCATTGTTGGCATACTCAACAGAGAAGAACCCTCAAAGCCATTATTGATTTTCTGCCAAATGTTGGAACACACAAATCATTCAGCAATGAATTTTTTTGTGAATGACAGTCTTAAACTATTGTGACCTGAGGGAACTCTGGAAATGAAGTCCTACATGCTGAAGGCAGCAACTGCCCTAAATGTATTCTACCTTCATTTAATCCACTTAATCTATCTGCCCCATGCACTGGAACATATCACCTGGTAGTGCATGGCAGGTGCCGAGAAGTCTCTTTCTTTGCCTTGTCCCACGTGTATATGAGGTTGACATACCAATTCGATTATACCAGTGTTAGTGGTATGTGATGGCGGGATGCCCTTCCTGACACTACCAGTTCCCCTGATGGATTATGAGTATCCTCATCTCTCTGCATCAAGAGTAATTTCAGGTTCAAGGGTGAGAAAATATACTAGCTCAATAAAATTCTTATGGGTATGTGACCGCATTGGCAGTGTGTGCAAAATTCTTTGGCATTACGAGCACTGATGCAAATGGCCATCTTAATGATGTTTTTGCTAACTGCTGAATAAGAAAAGTTTTGGTTCTTATATACCGTGAGAACAGGCAGTATGATAGGATACTGAGGATGAGGAGAATGGTTGTTACACGTCCATTATTGCTGTTCGTTATTTATTTCATGGAGGAAACAGATGTTCTTGATTGATATTTGCTTAATTTCTCACCGCTAATGGAAACAGGTGAATGAAAAATGAGTGGGAGTTGTGATTTAGCACTGTTTACTTGCTGCCTAGTACCAGCCAAGCCATTTCAGTACTCTGTGTACCTGTCTCTGCTGGTAGGCTTTCTATATACTCTATGGCCAAGTTCACCATCAGGCTTTTGGTAAACTTCCATATCAATGGAAGGCAGCACATAGTTCTTTTTTATCTCCATAGTGAACTGGATTTTGATGTGCTGTTGACTTGGGTGTTAGTGGAAGTTCTTTAGCTTTTCTCCATGCGACAAGATAATAGAAGTGTTATCAAGATATCTGAGCCAGCATTCTGGGCATAATGGTGCAGATTGGAGTGGTGTTTCGTGCATCCATGAAGATGTATGTTGCAATAGCTGAGGGAGGGGAACCCAAAACTGCACCACCTGTCTGTTCATAGAATCCCCTTTCCGCCTAAAACAAGTTGTCGTTAAACAGTGGTGCACTAACTTGCAGATATTGTGTGCCATGCGTTCCTCTAAGATGCTTATGGTGCCCACTACTGATATATTCGTGAACAAAGACTTCACATCAAAGCTGACTATCAGATCTATAGCCAGTGCTACAAAATGGTTGGAGTCCTTAACATGCAAATCTGTGGGATTCATCAAAACCGAATTTTTGGAGCCAGTTCTTTCATTAGACTGTAGGTCAGTGAGTTAATACTATTCAGAATGGTCCACAAAGGAAAAGCATCTCTGTGCATCTGTGGTAAACTATACATTCTCAGTGCCTGTGTAACTTGCGGGATTAGTCTTCTGGTAATGTTGATGCTCATTCTAGTTTGCTTTAGCAGTCCTTGTGATGATTTGATTATCTTGGCCATCACATCCTCCTGAAGTTTCTTATAAATAGATGAGCTAAGAAGATCCTCCATTCATTTGTTATGACCTGCCATGCCCAAGACAGTGGTGGTATTTTTCTTGTCTGCTCGTGTAACTACTAAGTGAGCATTGTTCATAAGTTCCACTATAACATGACGTTCTCCCTTGCAGATGCTTTCTGTTTTGGAGGTTTTGTGTGCATCAGGACACATACTGGTTTTTGCCAGGCCTTCTCTGCCTCAGCTTGTCATAGATAATGAACTGAGGCCTCAACTGATTTGATGATGTCTTTCAGAAATCGTTTCATTGTGATTGCAAAATTCATCCCTTTAGCCAGAATTTTTGTGACTGCATTGCTTAAGATGCAGCTGGAGGATGTCAAGTGTCCAGCATCACTCCTTCCTCCATTATTTTCTGCCATAGTTTGTCAAACTTCCTTGTCTGACAGGTGGCGGTACTATCTCTCAACATTGTGGCTTGTTGAGATGTCAACCTGTTGACCTCCCAGTCTTCCATATCCTCTGAAGCAAAAAAACACCAAGGAGGAACATCATGCTATTGCAGAACTGAAGAATAACTCTCATTTAATGATAACTCAAGAAGATAAGGAAAATGCCACCGCTGTGTAGCACACGGCAGGTCATAACAAATGAATGGAGGATCTTCTCAGTTCACCCATTTATAAGAAACTTAAGGAGGATCTGATGGCCAAGATAATCAAATCAATGCAAGCACTCCAAAAACAAATGAATGTTGACATGGCCAGAAGTCTAATCCCACAAGTTCCACAGGCATCTAGGAAATATAGTTCACCAAAGGTGCACAGAGATGCTCTTCCATTATGGACCATTATGAATAGCATTAATTCACTGACCTAGAGTCTAGCAAAGGAACTGGCTTCAAAGCTTCTACATTTGGTGAAATCCACAGACTCCTATACTCCAACCACATTTCAGCAGTGTTTAATGAAAACTGTATCTTGGCTAAATTTATTTTTTGTTTTATTTACACGTCAAGTTCCATAGGACCAAATTGCAACCGAGCGAGGTGGCGCAGTGGTTAGCACACTGGACTCGCATTCGGGAGGACGACGGTTCAATTCCGCGTCCGGCCATCCTGATTTAGGTTTTCCGTGATTTCCCTAAATCGCTCCAGGCAAATGCCAGGATGGTTCCTTTGAAAGGGCATGGCCGACTTCCTTCCCCATCCTTTCCTAATCCGATGGGACTGATGACCTCGCTGTTTGGTCTCTTCCCCCAAACAACCCAACCCAAACCAAATTGCAGGGCAAATCTCCAAGGTCATGGAACGTGTCAGCTGATGATCAGCTTCAATGTGAAATTTTTATTCATGTATGTAGGCAGACACCATCAACATCTTAGAGAAACACATGACACCCAATATCTGAGAATTAGTGCATCACTGTTTAATGACAACTTCTTTTAGGTAGAAAGGGGGATCTATGAACAGACAGGTGGAGTAGCTATGGATTCCCCTCTCTCATCTGTTGCAGCAGACATCTTCATGGAAGCATTAATTTTGAAGAAATAGCCTTCCAAGTTGCACCATTATGCCCAGAATGCTGGCTCAGATATCTTGATGACACCTTTGTTATTTGGTCACATGGAGAAGAAGTAAAGAACTCACACTAATACCTCAGTCAGCAGCACAGCAAAATCCAATTCACTATGATGATAAAAAAGGAATGAGGTGCTGCCTTTCCTTTATGCAGAAGTTTATCAAAATCCTGATGGTAAACTTGGTCATAGAGTATATATAAATCCCACCAGCATGGACAGGCACCTACATGGCTCCTACCATTATCACCCTACACAGAAGAAATCTGACCTGTACATTACAACAAAGAGGGCTCACAGTGTTAGGGACAAATATCTGAAGGCTGAACTACAAAACTTCAGGTCCATTTTTGGTGTCAGTGGTTGTGGGATAAAGATGAGAGATCAAACTACATTGAGAAAGAAAGAAGGCAATAGGAAAATGCAGAATGGAGCACAAAACATCAGACTACTACTGTACTTTGAAGGTGTCTCTGAACTTGGGGGAAAAATCCTCTGCCATGGAGGTATCAAGCCTGTTTTCTGAGACAGCAACAGAATAAAAGATGTTTCTGGCTGAACAAAAGATGCAGTTGACAAGTTACATGCTAGTGGAGTTTACAAAATCAGGTGCAAGTGTAGACTAGAGCATGTAGGCAAAAAGGAGTGACCAATCAGCATATGGATATCAGAACATGAAAGATGTCTGTTCAAGACAACACACCAACTTAGCTGTGGCAGAACACTGGGATGAGTGTGGCAAGCAGATAGAATTCCAAGAAGCCCATGTACTTTCGGAGAAAGATCAGAGAGGTGATAGAAACAGCCAAGTGACCAACTAACATGAATAGAGAGGGTGGGTACAGGCTTCTAGTGCCTTGGCTGCCAGCAGTAACAGTGCTACAGCATGGCAGCTCATGCAAAGCAACACACACAACTGTCAGGGAGACCACAGCACCCACAGTCAAGAACATCTATTTCCATCAATGAAAAGAAATAATGCAAACAACAATAATGATGTTGATTAATCAGGTTTCTGCCAGTCATTCGCATCTTTCCTGCACAATATTCCAACTGCGTGACTCGCACTCTTCTTCAGATGCTGTCCAATACTTACATTATGCAGGAAGGACACGAATGACCATCAGAAATCTGATTAATCAACATGACAATGCCTCGCCGGGGAAGCCTGAAGAATAACAATAATGATGTATGATACCTCTTCTCCTCATACTAAACACCTTATCAGATTGTGATAAGAGCCCCCTCAGCCAGTATACAAGAAATGAAACTTTTCTCATTCAGCAGTTAACAAAAACACACTGAAGGAGGCTATTTGCAACAGTGGCCAAAATGCAGGATAATTTTAAACACTGACAATGTGCTCACATACCCAGAAGAATTTTATTGATTGTGACAGTGGCTGCATATTCAAAATGTTTGTTTAGTGTGTAACTGATGCAGGATGTGGATACCAGCCCAGTATTTACCTTGCTGGATGTCAGTCATCAAGAAGATTCAATCCATGGCCAGCACACCTTCTTGTGACCCAAGAGCTGGTGCTGTAATGCATGTGGCTATCTGAGTGGGTCATACAGCTATCCATAAGTAAATAAAATAACTTTTACACCAACAAAGTGTTTCTCAAAGCCTCACATTGTGTGTTGCTGCACAGAGAAATGTTGCCAAACCTAACATTGCTTCCTGAGCCCGTGCTAAACGACATGGGGTACAGAGATTTAAGCTGTTGGTTTTTATAATGAATGTTTTCAAGCCATGAAATCTGTGACTGATTCATTTTTGAGAGAATCTTCCATTTCAGTACAAGAGACAAAAAATGCTTTCATTGAATATAAAATCAAAATTTCTCTGGCATATGTCCATAGTGATTTTGGCTTCTTGCCAGCAGTATTAAAGAATTACCCTTTATGGAAATAATTAGAAGTTACTGAGAATGTCAAATGAAAACTGGCTGACTGGGCAGAAGGTAGTCATAAGTGGGATGCCGTTTCGGCAAGAAAACCTTGCTACTTAAATTTGCTGCTATCTAAAATATCATCAATGGGACAGAAGAAGATGATTCAGCTGACAAATATCCAGGAATATTTCACCTCCTAAAATTTGGACCATCAATGTAATGTGATGTGGAGAGGTCATTTTCCACATCCAAAAACATTCCTTCTGATGGGCAACATTTGCTAACAGGAGCAAATTCAGAGAAGTACCTTATTGCTCATTGCAGTTCAAAATGAAGAGTAAGGTAATATACTGTAGTAAGTTAAATAAAGATGAACATTTTAGCAAAAAGATAGACTCAAAATAATTTTCTTTTAGTAGTGCATTACAGAATTTCAAATAAAAAGTTATCTAATGTAAAGTGTACCTTCTTACTGTACTTCTGGTATATTTAAATGTGTATCAATATAATACAGTAGCCTACACTGTACTTTGAAAAGTGGTTTCAGTTGAAATTACTGTTTTACGTAAAATATAATAAAATATTTTTGTGAAATTATGTATTTACCTCTTTTCATTAAATAAATGTTTCCCACATTTTGTGTGTCAATACTGAATAAAGATTTGTGCTATAAAGATAAGTGTGTGCATGAAAGTTGTTTCATTTTGAAATATTCTTGTGGTATTTTGTGTGCCAGAATAAACAAATTGTGACTTATGAAAGTGCATTCCAAAAAGTTGCAACAAAAACTGGTTTGCATGCATAATAATTTTATATTTCCTGGAAAGTAAAAGGTAATTAGATAGTTATTTACTCATTCCATCAATTGTAACTGCATTCACTCACTATCATGTAGAATGTGTCACTTACTCCACAAATGTAACAAACTTTCTTAGTAGAAAATGTGTGTATGTATATGCTCACATGTTTGCTCGCACACACACACACACACACACACACACACACACACACACACACACACAGTAATATTCAAACAACGTAAGGAAAAGATAGGCTGATAGTTACCATAAAGATGATGCATTAAGTTGTAGACACACACATACACACATATGCATGCATTCGTTAACACAAGCAAGTACATGTCGCACCCACATGACTGCCCCCTCTGGCAGCTCCACCCAGATTGCAACTGTCACATGGAAAGCAATCTGAAGAGGGGGGGGGGGAGGGGTGGTGAGATAGCAGTGTATGGGTGAGGGGTGAGAAGAGTTCTGTCTGCCACTGTGCGCAAGGACTAGACTGCCAACAAGTGCAGTGTCAGGAGGTTGTGGAGAACGGAGATAGGAAGGGGGTTGAGGGGGGGGGGGGGAGCAAATGGAGTGAAAAAGAAAGATGGGCAGGTGCATTGGTGGAAGCTGGCACACAGAGAGTGTGAGGCAAGAAGAGGGAGGAGATGACAGAACACAGGGGGTGGAGGGGAGGGGGGACAGTATGTTGCCATTGTTGGAGGCTTGAATAATTTCAGGAATGGAGAATGTGTGTAAGGATAACTCCCAGCTGTGCAGTTCTGAAAAGCTGGTGGTGAAGGGAAGGATCCAGATGGCTCAGTTAGTGAAGCAGCCATTGAAGTTGAACCTGTTATGTTCAGCTACATGTTGTGCCAAAGTGTGGTCTACTTTGCTCTTTGCCACAGTTTGTTAGTGGTCTTTCATTCTGATGGACAGCAGGTTGGTAGTCATAGCAATATAGAAAGCAGTGCAGTGATTGCAGCAGTGCTGATATATGACATGGTTGCTTTCACAGGTGACCCAGCCCCTGATGGGGCAGTGTAAAGGGACACCCTCCTCTAGCATTACTTTTTCTCAACAGAAATAGTCAATACCAGGAGTGTTTTTGAATTTTGAATAGGTCAATATTATCTCAGCTGTTTTTCTATAAAATTTCATTTGATTTTGTACATGAGGTGTTATATTTCAAGCTAAAATCTATGGAAGGAAATTACATTATTTTCTTTGTTACACTCAATATATATCAGCTCTGAATGTACTGTTAAAATTACTTTTTTTAGAAACATTTGAAACTATGAAATATTTGGCACACTTAAAATTTCTATTATTAATTACACAATCTGATGCTAATTATTATGTTTATTTCTGGATACATGTATAAAATAATGACATAAATTAATAGAAATTCATTTGTCATGGGAATTTGTAAACCCTTTGAAGTATTGTTAGTACTGCAGAGTAAAGTAGTAGTGGGCACACCTCTGATGTGACTGGACATGTTTTTATATTTCGGAAGAACAACGTAATTTCATCTTTGTTAAAGTCAAAATTCAAAATACAGTGTGATGTAGAGAAGTGTGACAGAATAAAATATTTGTGAAAACATAAGATATAGTGCAGGCTTTCTTTAGAGTTAATTACATCAATTGGAACCATGAGATCCTAAAATATGAAAATTTCAGCTTCAAGAATAAATGTGAAGAACTGGAGCCAACTATGAGAAAAGAAGATAAGTAAAAAGTTTATTGTAAATCTGACTCCTCTCATATTTTTAAAAAAAATTAGACCATACCATCGGCAATAATATTGATGACAACAACAAATAGTGGGAGGGGGAGATTACACGTGGTGGCATCATATGGGATCAATTGCCTAATAATGAAGTTTTGTTGGTTGCTGAAGAAGGGAGAGTGATTTATGTCATCTGCAGTTTATGTATAAATGGATTTCCAATCACACAAAGAAAGAAGATCAAGGTCTGTCCAACAAAGTAAATTGCATCAGCAGTGATGATGTACTACCAACAATGACTGACTGGATCGAATGAAAGAGCACTTTACAATTACAACAAGGGACATCAAAAAGGAAACATAAGTACAAACTATGTGTGAAATTAATTTCTTTGTGGACCCATGTGCTTGTTAACAAAATGAATAGAGACAAGGGTAGGAGTGATGTAGAACTGGAAACTGTAGGATCCAGTCAGGGCGTGTCTGAGCTGAGTAAAATCATAGCAAAGAAGCAGTAAAAACTGGTATCTTGCAGTTTTGGCAAAACTAGAGGAAATGAAGGCAGATAATGATAGCCAAGTTTATGCAGTTAATGATCAATTAACTGAAATAAGAACAGATAACAATAGTAAATTTGCTTCACTGCAAGGACAATTAAATGACCTGAAAACTGAAATAATAGTAAAATGGACAGGTTACAAGACCAAATGGACCAACTTAATAATCAAGTTTCAGGGCTAAAACACGGATTGTCAAAGGGGTTAGAAAGTCTGAATGAAAAAGTTGATGTTTTACAAAATAAATTTATTGTTTTGGACAATAAGTTATCGGCAAGACAACCGAAGAATGTTAATGGTGTCAGAGTTGAACAGAAGGCTGTAGTGGAAAAAATGGAACAAAACATCACCAGTTTAGACCAAAAAATTTTAAATGTTGAAAACAATATGCAAACTAACGTAGCTGTTTTAGACCAAAACATTTCAGCAGGAAAAATGTGTGAACCAAAGTATATGTGTAAACAATGGTGGAGGCTGGGATGGGGAAGGAGAGGGATAGTATGGTGGGGCTGGCGGACAGCGAAGTGCTGCAGTTTAGACAGAGGGCAGGAGAGAAGGTGTGGAAGGGGTAAGTAGTGGAAAGCAGAGAAATAAAAAGAAATTAAAAGATTGGGTGTGGCGGTGAAATGCTGGCTGTGTAGTGCTGGAAATGGAACAGGGAGGGGGCTAGATGGGTGAGGACAGTGAATAACAAAGGTTGAAGCCAGGAGGGTTACGGGAACGTAGGATGTATTGCAGGGAAAGTTCCCACCTGCGCAATTCAGAAAAAACTAGTGTTGGTGGGAAGTATCCATATGGCACAGGCTGTGAAGCAGTCATTGAGATGAGGGACATCATGTGTGGCAGCGTGTTCAGCAACAGGGTGATCCACTTGTTTTTTGGCCACAGTTTTTTGGTGGCCGTTCATGCGAACAGACAGCTTGTTGGTTGTCATGCCTACATAGAATGCAGCACACAGGTTGCAGCTTAACTTGTGAATCACATGACTGGTTTCACAGGTAGCCCTGCCTTTGATGGGATAGGCGATGTTAGTGACTGGACTGGAGTAGGTGGTGGTAGGAGGGGACAGGTCTTGCATCTAGGTCTATTACAGGGGTATGAGCCATGAGGTATGGGATTGGGAGCAGGGGTTGTGTAAGGATGGACGAGTATATTATGTAGGTTCGTTGGATGGCGAAATACCATGGTAGGAGGGGTGGAAAGGATAGTGGCCCTATTGTGGACAGTTACTGTGCTCCCACTGAGAGAATCACTGCTCTCATAGGCCAACACCTTCAACATATTACCCGGAACCTGTCCTCCTACATTAAAGATACCAACCATTTCCTCAACCAACTCTCCACAATCCCTGTCCCACAGTTCTCTGCTTTCCGCTGCTTACCCCCTCCCCCCTCCACACCTTCTGTCCTGCCCTCAGTCTGAACTGCAGCACTTCACTATCCACCACCCCCACCATACTATCCCTCCCCCTCCCCACCCCAGCCTCCTCCTAACCCCCATCCAGACGCCAATCCCATCATGCACTGATGCTACTGCTCGCAGTGTGGTTTCAGTTCTCTGGGACTGCAGACGTGTGTGCAAGTTGCGTTTGCATGAGTGTGTGTGTGCGTGTGTGTCTGTGTATCTACTGCTGACAAAGGCCTTAATGGCCAATTGTGTGAATCTTATTGTTGTGCCTATCACGACTCAGCATCTCCGCTATATGGTGAGTAGCAACTTTCCTTCTCTGGTATTGTTACATTCCATCCAGGATTTTCCATTGTTTGAATCAAAAAATTAAATTTGTTACAAGATATCTTGAAGGCAAACGTCTATCATGGATAAATTTAAATTTAAGTCTGTTGGAAACATATCAAAGTTCTGAGAAAAGTTTTTTAAATGAATTTTGGTCAGAAGCTGAACAGGGGAGAATTAAAAGCGAATTTTTGAATGGTCCCAATTATAGGAATAGGGAGGGTACTTTGAAAGAGTTTTGTAAGAACCAACTTTAAAAAATTAACACATGTTGACAAACCATTTGGCGAAATGATCTTTGTTGATGCACTTAAAAGAAGATTACAGAAAGGTTGCAGTGGGATTTTGTACATGGAGCTGATGATTGTCTTGCACAATTTTTACGATATGTTGACAGGCTGGATAGGGCACTAAAAAGAAGTATGTACAATAATAATAATAATTGGAATGATAGAATTCATAATGAGAATAATTATGGAAACAGAGATAATGGTAACTTCTATCAGGATCAAAGTGTTGATAAAGGGAAAAATTTTGAACATCAGCAGGATAGGAATAATGGGGATAACCATGGGCATTTTAATAGGAGAAACAATCATAGACCTAACTACTTGGGAAACGGCAGTTCATCTCTATCCAAAGTTTTGGGGTGAGGAAACACAACAAGCACAGGGCCCCCAAGTTACACTTGCAATTAAACAAGAATAACAGTGTTCATGATATGGCACATGTACCTGACAGTGAACAGAAGGAATATTAAATTTCTCATTTATGTTTTGATCAAAAGTTATGGGATAATATGTTTAATTATGGTGATGTAGGTGCTAATCACAAACCAGAAAGTGAGAGTGATGAGAATTTTGATATAGTATGTACTAATAATTTCTTTTCTTGTTCAGAAAACAGTGTTATTGATGTATGTAAATTGGATGATGACTGTATTGGATCAGAAATAGGCCGTGCTTTTGATATAGATATGAATGAGAGTTGTGAAATAACTGAGGTTGATAAGTCTTGAGACTAGTAGCTTATTGCAAATGAAAGTAGATGAGATAAGTGACTTTGATGGAGATGAGACTTGTGTTGTTAGTGATGCTGTTGATGAGGTAATTTTGGAGGAATATGATGATGATGAATATCAAGTATTTGTGGAGTTTAAGGATAATGAAGTTTTAGAGTTATTTGTGAATGATGTTAACAATACAGATAAGGTAAGTGATGTACGTGATGTTGTTAGTGAGATGCATGGAATACCAGTCCATTGAAAACAATTTTTCATTAGAACTGTTTGAATGATACAGGAAGCCCAATTTGTGGTACCATATATCTGAACTATTGAGAAACAATTTAGAAAGAATTTTGTGGAAATGCCCATTCTAGGTGTAAAGATACGAGGAGCTACAGGTAAGCAAAGCAAATTGGTAAAATCTCAGGTACTTTTAACTTTTAGTATAGAAGACAAAAGCTTTGAACATGGATGTTTAGTGAGCCCTAGTCTGGAAGAAAATATCATTCTTGGTGTGGACTCTATAGTGAAAGCTGAGGCTTGATTTGTTTTGAATGATGAAGAATTGTTTGTTTTGGAACCTAAAAATAATACTTACATGAAAACTAATTTCTGTATTTTAAGCTGTGGGAGAAGTTGAACTATTTGAAAGACATTGTGAACCGAGGTGAGTACCAGGTGTTTGATGATGATATAGATATTGATGAGACTGAGGATCAGGATTTTGAAAATGTAGTAGATTCTAAAGTAAAGGAAGCTACAATTCTTAATGACCAACAAAAAGAACAACTTAGGAAATTTTTATTGGAATTTAGAAGTGTGTTTAGTGAAAAACCAGGGAAAGTGAAAGGCTATCAGTGCATGCTTAACATTAGAAACTATCAATGACCATCCTGAGAACATGAACGAGCTATTACACAAATTTGATTATGTAAAATACATGAGTAAATTGGACCTAACTTCTGGATTTCACAAGATCCCACTTGAAATTAGTTCTAGAATGTATACTGCATTTTTCTTTATAGGTAAGTGTTTTCAATACTGTGTGGTGCCGTTTGGGCTAAAAGTATCTGTAACTGAATTCATAAGAGCTGGGAAGTGAAGTGCATTCAAAATTAATTGTGTGCGTTGATGACATTTTGGTCACTGAGAAGACTTGGGAACAACATTTGGATCTGTTAAGAGATGTGTTTTAAAAATTGGAATCAGGAGGTATGACTTTGAAAATAGGTAAGTGTAAATTTGGTATGGAAGAAGTTAAATTTTTAGGACGTGTTGTATCTGAGAAAGGAGTTACACCTGATAAAGAGAAACTTGATGCTGTTGCTAATTTTCCTAGTCCCCACTGCAAAAACAGCTTAGATGGTTTTTTGGGTTAACAAGATTCTATAGAAAATTTTGTAGCAGCAAAGCTTTAAATGCTTCATGCTTTTGTGAACTTTTGAAGAAGAATAGTGTTTGGAATTGGAATCAGGAATGTGGGATGCTTTTTATGAGATGAAAGGGCAGTTATGTCAAAGTCAGATATTGTCCAGACCAGGTTTGTCTCTTCCTTTTTGTATTATGAAAGGCAGTAGTGATGTTGGTTTGGGTGCTCATTTATTTCAGAAGATTGAAGTTGTTATTGAACATAGATCTCTTGCATTTGCTAGTAGAATGTTGCAGAAGCATGAAAAGATATACACTGTATCTGAAAAAGAAGTTTTGGCTGTACATTGGGCAGTTAACAAGTTTAAAAATTATCGACTAGGTCACAAAGTCATCATCTATACTGATCACAAAGCATTATGTTATCTCCAGGTATGTAAGCTGTACCATAACAGAATTACTCACTGGGCCTTGTTTTTACAGCAGTTCAATTATGAAATCAGATACATTAAGGGCACATACAGTGTAGATGCTGATGCTTTGTCTAGGCTACCTTTATGGAGTGAATCATCTAACAACTTTGGAGAAGGAGAACAAGAGTTTAAAATTATGCACTTGAGAGGTGTGAAAGAGGAAAAAGAGATGTTGAAAATACGACATCTGCAGGTATTAAATCCATGATCAAAATTGGAAACTGGTTAAAAGCATGTTGGGTAAGAAAGGAGGAGAAAAGACAGAACAATATTATAAGAATATAATAGAGGGAAACATTCCACGTGGGAAAAATATATCTAAAAACGAAGATGATGTAACTTACCAAATGAAAGTGTTGGTATGTTGATAGACACACAAACAAATACAAACACACACACAAAATTTAAGCTTTTGCAACCTAAGGTTGCTTCATCAGGAAAGAGGGAAGGAGAGGGAAAGATGAAAGGATGTGGGTTTTAAGGGAGAGGGTTAGGAGTCATTCCAATCCCGGGAGCTTGTGTCTGTATATGCGCGGATGGATATGTGTGTGTGTGCGCGAGTGTATACCTATCCTTTTCTCCCCCTAAGGTAAGTCTTTCCACTCCTGGGATTGGAATGACTCCTTACCCTCTCCCTTAAAACACACATCCTTTCGTCTTTCCCTCTCCTTCCCTCTTTCCTGATGAAGCAACCTTAGGTTGCGAAAGCTCGAATTTTGTGTGTGTGTTTGTATTTGTTTGTGTGTCTATCAACATACCAATGCTTTCGTTTGGTAAGTTACATCATCTTGGTTTTTAGAACAATATTATAAGGTATACAAGGGTAATTTATTCGGGACTGACTTAGATGATTGGAAACTATGTTGGCTGGAACCATGCATCGATACTTTAATTACTTATGCACATGAGAGTTTTGGTCATTGTGGATCAACCAAATGTACACAGAAAATTCAGGAAAACATCTATTTTTATAACATAGGAAGGAGAGTCAAGAAGGAGATTGCCAGCTGTGACAGATGTCAAAGACTGAAGGAAAGTAATCAAACAAGTAGAGGCCAAATGCAAAACATACTGCCAAATAGTTACCTAGACATCATGTCTGTGGACATTTATGGACCTTTGCCTATGTCTAAGAATAGGTTTTGTTATGTTTTTGTGGTGGTTGATGTATTTTCGAAGTTCATAAAGCTGTTTCCTCTTAAGAAAGCTACCACTAAGCAATTCATCTCTAAGTTTGAAAATACTTATTTTCATCAGGTGAGTATTCCTAAAAAAAATTTCTCTGGCAATGGTTCTAGTTTACATCATAAGCTTGTAAAGATTTTGTTGATCACACTAAAACAAGGTATATTCTAACCTCAGTGTACCAAGTGTGAAGTAACCCTGCAGAGAGATATATGAGAAGGTTGGAAGACTGTTTAGAACATATTGTAGTAAGAATCATACCAGTTGGATAGATTATGTCGGTGGTTTAGAGGATATCATGAACAGCTTACAAACTTCTTCAACAGGTTTTTCATCATATGAAATCATGTTTGATTGCAGACTAGCTAACTTCATTTCTGAGACTGTTGAGTTTCTTACATGTAAAATTCTGTCATCGCAAGAGAGGGAAGAGTGTGTCAGGGAGATGATGAAAAAGGAGGGGGATAGAAGAAAGCAGAGACATGATGGTAAAAGCAGATTTTCTAAGTTTGAGGTAGGAGAAAGCCAAAGAGAAATCAAGAGTGCCAACATCTGGGATAAAGAAATTTTACAATATTTATATGGGATCATTAGAAAATCTTGATAATCTGGATCGTAGTGCATACAGACTTGTGTATCCTAAATCTAAGAAGTTGTTTGGATTATGCAGTATCACTGAACTGAAAGGTTATCTTTTTCCATAGTCAGATACTGTCTCCAAACCCTCCACCCAACAGTTTCCACCCCTCTGTCCTATCACCTCCTCTGCATTCTCATCTTCCACCCTGTTTATTTGTAGCCCTTCTCCAATGCATTTGCTCATCTTTCCCTGCTTCTCTCCTTTTTTGCTCCTTTTTTCCCCACCTTGCTGCCCCACAACCCCCTGTCACTGCTCTTGTTGGCACTCTAGTCCCTGCACATTCCATCAGACAGAGTTTCTCTCTCTCTCTCTCTCTCTCTCTCCCTCTCTCTCCCTCCCTCTCCCCCCACTGTACACTACTATCCCTTCCCCCTTCCAGACCCCTCCAGATTGCTGCTCGCATCCCATGTGGCAGTTGCATTCTGGCCTGAGATGCTGGAGTTAGTGGTTGTGCATGCATGAGGTGTGCTTGCTTGTTTAGGTATGTGTCTCTTTTTTTATTGTGGCTGTGGCTGAAGGCTTTAAGTAAGTGGCCTTAAATTGTGCCTGTCTGCAACTTGACTTGTCTTCAAGTAGCAGTCTGTCTTTTCCTACATTGTTGATATTCCTACCTGGAGTTTCCATTGTTTGATTTATACAAAAATGTTTCGGATAAATTACTGAAAAGAGTCATCTTTACCAAAGCAACAAGAGGTTTCTGCTGTGTAACAATGGTCAACCTGCTGCCTCACTAACTATCAATCTATTTTTGGTTAAAAAAGTGAAAATCCTCCCCAATACTTGTTTCCTTTGGTATCTGCTAATTTCAGCTTTTCTTAAAAACTGACATTTGCTTTGTATGTAAAACATTATGAGCACATTACTGTCATTAAAAAGCAGTGATAAGCTCGTGAAAGTCATTGCAAACATATTTCTTAAATAAACAAGTGTTTACTGACATAATGATTATGTGAAAAATTGAATGAATAAAAGTTTTTGATACACATGTATGCATTTTTGTTCACCAATTGTTTGAATTTTTCAGGCAGGCTGAGTAAATCCTTTATCATAATAAAGATAAGATGGTGATAATTTCTTTTGGAATGTTTAGGTATTGTATTTTGGGATTAGTGGTTTTGTAAATGGTTGTAAAAGGGTGGGCAATGACAACTCATGCTAAAAACTTTTGCATTGTGTTTATCATTTCCTTTATTCCCATTTCTTCCATATGTCTTATTACCTCTCAGATTCACTGTATTTTGGTTGTTGTGTTGAAAAGCAACTGCATTATTTGATGTGTCAACCTTTCCTGATCCATTCTTAGGTCGTGTCCAAAGCATGTAGTTTTTCTTTATCTGACAGTGTCTAAGATCCTCTCTCTCTGATTATAATATTCTTGGCTTATTGGTCTTCTATACTGATCATTTCATGTTCTTCTGAGTTCCAATGTCATCCTGCAAGTCCTTCATTTCATAAGTTCTAGCCTCCTAAGTAATCCTATTTATACAAGATTCAGACTTTTTCAGTTTATAACAATTCAGGTCAGATTACTGTCTTGTAATGTTTTAGTTTTGCATTGGTCTGAATGTTTTTATTATTGTAGATATTCATAGTGAGTTTGTATCTGAAATTCATCTTGTTTGTTCATATCCCATAGCTTCTTTTTCTATGAAACAAGTTTCTATCCATTCTATCATAGCATTAAAGACTGCCGCAGACAATTTTGAAAAGCGTATCTTATTTAAAAGTTAATAAAAGGATAATAAATATGGAGAGAGAACACATGTTTTTAACAAATTGCATATATTTTACAAAACAGGAACAATTTTTACAAGACTACTTACAGTAGTTCATTTGAGAGACTAGTTGTTTCAGAACATACCCAACTGGTACAGGCTGAAAACACTGTTAATGATAGTGTCTTAGAGAGAGTCAGCAGTAAACTCTGGTTTACTAGAAAGTAAACTAGAGTTCACCAGCAACACACAAATCCCACCTAATTATTCAGGAGAGCTTATAACATTCTGCCACAACTTTCCTTACTATATTTGCAACTTTATCTGATAGAAATACCATAGGTGAAATTATGAGATGTAGAGGAAAGCTTCCTGGAACATATGACTAAAATTTCCATTACCCAAAAAATTTATGTCTTGAAATCTTTCTCCCCTAAAATTTTTATAATTTCATAACTTGATAAGTGGAATCTTTCTCTAACTTTATAAAATTAGACTTTATACCTTAAGTTTAAAAAAAAGGTTAATCAGTTTTTCAAAAAAATAGAATGACACAGTATAATTTAAAATTTACTATATGAAGTGAAGAATAATTTACAGCTGATATGTCCATTTCATATCAGTAAAACTATTCTGCCAGTATTTCAGTTCTACAGCAGAAGAAAGTAAAATACTTATTCTGTTAGAAACTATATTTGAAATATGAGCACATGTTTTCTCATGTCCAGTATGAGAAACTGTCAATATACTTACACAAAATGTTTTCCAGATTACATTAAACAATTGAATCACTGCTGTTATATTCTTTTAATAATTGATGTGATGCTAAAGCACACAGTACTAATTTCATGTTTGTTTATCTTCTTTCACATAAATAATTGTGCACCTCAAACTCCATAACCCTATTGTTACATTGTTTGTACATTTTTATCTTTTCAGCTGAATATGTTGCCCATGTTACAATAAAAGGAGGTAAAATTCTGAGGTATGATATATTTTATGTATTTATGTTTATAAAATGCAGGCAGCAATCAGACTGACAACATAACAAAACAGTTGTACCAAATCTTGAGTGTTTGAAGTTAAACAGTTTTCATCAGGAAATAAGAGTTCAAATCCAATCATGACAGTGTACACTTTATTATTTTTCCCTTTCAGTTTATCTTCTGCAAAATAAACTTTGATGTTATGCTGATGAGATTCAGTACTGGTGCTTTTATAATGATATTTGCTTGTTCACCACAACTAGTCGTGGCACACAAAGTCATTTTGCTGACTCAACTGTCATTGTAACACTGTTTTTGCTTCACTAGCTTAAAAATGTCAGTAATATCATTTTCAGTGTCAGCTGAGTGATACAATAAACTGTTGATGACATCACTTCATCAAGAGCCATCAGTAACTTCTTTTACTGAAGCAGTACATCCTCCGCATTACGCCTTTTCAGTGGGGGCTGATTCAGCGTTTTCTGTAAAAATAAACATAAAAACAATTAAGAACTCTGAAACTGTTTTACAAGTATGGTAAGCAAGTTTACTGAAATAAAAAAGATTTATGTCAGGCAAATACATACACATGTGAACACACACATTTTTGTGTTCTTTAGATCGAGAGCCTTTATTGATGCTTCATTATGAGAGACTTAGCCTTTGTTCTTTTACATTGTCATGCTTGGTTGTGAGTTATTTATCCTTTTTTCTTGTACATCTAAAATGGTTCTATGTATCTAAAGTTGTCATGTTTTATCAAAATCTATAGAATGCCTGGTCTTTTGTAAACTTGGGATCACAGAACAGAAAATGATGATAGACAGTTAGGCACTGTCTGGATAAAGAACCATGGGGTTGTCAGTAGTGTAGAAGGGGAGAGGGCATCATAGTGTAGAAGGAAGACAATGAGGAAGTTCTATGGGACTTAACTACTGAGGTCATCAGTCCCCTAGAACTTAGAACTTCTTAAACCTAACTAACCTAAGGACATCACACACATCCATGCCCGAGGCAGGATTCGAACCTGCGACCGTAGCGGTCACGCAGTTCCAAACTGACGCGCTTAGAACCGCACAGCCACACCGGCCGGCGAAGTTCTAGGTGACAAAGAATCGATATCTGTGAATAAGAACAGTGGAGGGCTGGAGGGAAACTAGGCAGGATGTCAGCTCAGGTCCCACTGAGCATGGACAAAGAGGTGGATTGGGAAATAAGAATGTTAAGTGAAGGCATCAGAAGTGACAGAGAAATTGTCATAGGTGTGCAAGAGGGAAGGTAAATGGAAAGTCAAATAAATATTTTTTAATTATGGCTGTGCATCTCTACTCCTATGATTTGTTTGGGCATGCACAAACACCCTCAGCAAAACCACTACATCCATTCCTGTTACTTTGTTAATCATCAATATTTCTAACTGCATAATTATTGGACTCCCCTTCTTCAAACAACAGCTCTTCAGACAGATATGAAATCTTTCCACCTCACTTAGTATTTTGTATGAAATTATTATTACGTGGTCTGTGTCACACAAAAGAACTATTAACTTGCTCCTAAAAACTTCAATAGCTGCTCTGAGACCAAATTTCTACATCTACAACTGTACTCTGCAAAGTGCAGGCCAGGGGGTACTTCTCATTATACCACACATTAGAGTTTCTTCCCATTTCATTCATGGCTGCTATATCACCTCTATGTATGATTTGATTAGTCTAATCTTGTATACTTGGAGCAATACAAAGGCAGACATGGCACATTCCCAGATTTGTCTCTTACTACTCATTCTTCAAATTTTTAAAAAGGCTGCTAAGGGATAACTGATGTAGGTTCTCAAAACTCTGTAAGTAGGCTTTTCATGGATAGCAAGCATCTATCTTCAAGCATCTGCCATTTAAAGTTATTCAGGAATTGTTTAGACACTCTTCCATGACTCAAACACACTTGTGACCATTCATTCTGCCTTCTTTGTATATGTACAATATTCCCTGTTAGCCCTGTTTGTTATGGGTCCCACACGAGCAGTATTCTAAGACATGTCACATAAGTGTGTTCCTATTAATCTACTTTGTTGAATGACTGCATTTTCTCAATATCCTACCAATGAACCAAAGTCTACCAAAAGCTTTACCTATGACCGAGTCACTGTGATCTTTCCATTTTATATTCTCACAAATGAAATGGCTCTTTTGGAAAGTAAAGAATGTTTTTTCTACAGAAATTTTTATTTGATGTAATTAAACAAAACTGTATTGTACATACAGTTTGATACCCAAGCTACTCTTCTACCTAGTCATACTGTTTAACCAGCTTTTCTATGCCTTCTGCATACTCAGTTGCCACCAAGTTGTTGAAGCACTGGTTAACAGTTCAATTTGGGGATGATCACTTAGGGCTAAGTCAGGACTGTATGGCGGATGTTGAAACATTTCTCATTGTAACCACTGAAGCAAGTCCTTTGTCACTTTTTGTATGTGGACATGCAGTATCATGAAGAAGGATGACTCCAACTGGTTAGCATTCCACACTGCTTGTTTTTAAAGCCACAGTGAAGTCGCTGAAGAGTCTGACAGTAAGCCACTGCATTTATGGTCTCACTATAGACACATAGTTGATAAGTGGGAAACTCTTATGATCACAAAACAGTGCAGCCATAACCTGTCTTGTGCTCAAAATTTGTTTTACTTTTTTGATTTCTTTTGGGATTGCAAGTGACGTCATTCCATTAACTGGTGCTTTGTTTCTGATGTGAAATGTGATATCCAAGTCTCACCACCAGTAACAATGTGAATCAAAAAATTCATCACCATCCTTTTCGCAGTGACTTTATGTCAATGCAGCTGCCATTTGTTTGGTTTTGTGTCTGTATGGCAAAATTCTAGGAACCCACCTGGCAGACACTTTTTTATAGCCCAGATCTCCACTAACGATCTCGTTACAACACAGTTTTTGAAATATCTGAAAAGAGTAAGTGCAGTCCACTAATTGTGAAATGCCTATCTTCTTGGATTTTCCTTTCAGTCCTTGCTTTGAGTCCATCAATCACCACTCAGAGCCAGACCAAGTGATCTTCATGTGAACAGCAAATCTTCATGTGACCAGTCTCCTATTCGCCATTACATATGATACACCACTTCCAAACCGACCTCAGTTACCTATCTATAAATTCCGCACATTTAAAAAGTAGATAACACTATGCACCTCAAATTTGGTGGGATCATCAATTTTGTCACATATTTTAAAACTGCACGACTAAGTAGTAAGGAAGTGTATCAGATCATACCTGCCATCAAACTTAAGTAGATGAGACCCAAGGTCAGTGGCCACTCAGTGG